>NW_008708846.1:1692058-1841373 GCF_000327385.1 Lottia gigantea
TGCCAACATAAAAGTACAATTTTCACAATCAAAGTTCATCATCTAGCTAGCTCTACAAGACACAATTCTTGACTGCTTTTGACTAAACTTGGTATGATTGTTTGCAATCACTCAAGGATAAGCCCTATTGAATATCAGAAAAATCGAATAATATTTAGTATGATTTATTGCCCTTGTTCTTGAAACGCTCGTAAACACTCTAGAAGGTGCAATTCTTGATGGATTTTGACGAAACTTGGTGTGAGTGTTCGTAATCTCCCAAGGATGAACCCTATCGAAAATCAAAAGAGTTGAAACATATTTAGTTTGAGTTATTGCTCTTGTTCTTAAAAACACATCCAACACTCTAGAAGACTCAATTCTTGACAGATTTTGATTTTGACAAAACTTGGTAATATACAGTTACACCCCAAAAAGTTCAAAAGAAGTGTATGACTAAAGGTTGCATATTTCATACTGATAATTGTTACTGTACTGTTAAATATTTTCGTTTAAAATCAAAGCTGCCACTGGGCATATATTACTTTGCCTGGCAAGCTATCTTTGAATATTGTCTCAAAATAATATTTTGTTAAAACATTTACAAAAAAATAATAAGTAATATGTTAGATGACTTGTTCGATTATATTTGGTAGATTAATTAATAAGTATAAGGACATTAAATTATGGTTCATTTGATGAGACAAATCTTATCATTGGATTTTCGTCCTAACAGGTTAAAACATAATATAAACAAGGAGACTAGAGCAAAAATAACTTGGCCAAAATCATGTAGCAAAGATAAAACTTTATTTATATAATCCTTTATTGGATTATGATTTTCCTGTTGGAGAATTCACAAAACCACTAACACACAAAATGGTGTACAAAATGTACTACGTCCAATCTTTCTGGATATCTTTCATCTGCGTTGCAAGTACCCCACACACACACACCTCAATACTGTTTTGTCAGATACACATGAGTTATAGAAATTTAAATTTCATTTATGACACACGCTTTGTTGTTTGTGGGTAAAACATGCTTTGGCTGATTTTAAGAGGATTGGTAAATATTCAGCTGTCAATCATTCTCACCTAACCTAGGCCTAACCTAGTGTCATAACTATACAATAGAATCCCCAATAAAGACAATAAATCCAGTCAACTAGGTATTGAAAAAAGCTTGAAAAATATCAAGCACCTACGACTGGGCCCTGTATCTATTCCTTTGTTTTGATAGTTTTGAAAGATATTTTGTCTTGTTGGAGTGTGTGTGAAATGTTTTGAAATTATTATTTGGTGTGGTTGTACCCTGATATTAGTCAATATTATGAAGAAAGGAAGAATTTGATAGTTTAGAGTACATATTGAATTGGTTACAGATGATTTAACTTTAAAATGACACTGAAGGAAGTTATCATTTGTAAGCAGGTTTGAAGTCGTCACAATTAGTCAAAATCGTCAGTCGAATTTTATTCACCAGTCTTCATCGAGTTTTTTTTTTCAACTAGTTGAAAACCCTTATGCAAGTTATTGTATAATAAAACATGGTGCTCGCTACTAAAATTTTTTTAGTTTAGCTTTATGGAAAGTTAAATTTAAGGGTCCTAAAGAGAACATGTCCTTTACTGATTTAGAATCAACAATCAAGCTTTTATCATGCGTGGAATATGTAGTATTAGGCTATTAGTGAAATTTTGCATCATAAATTAAATGCATATCTTTGAAAGTTCCTTTATTGAAAAGTTTTTATAGATGAATACATTGAAGTATGTTCTGCATAATATATTTAATATACATAAATTTACATAGTTAATAACTGAATAGCACATTGATTTATTTGCATAGCAGTTGCAAATTCTTTTCAACTAGTCGAAATTGCAATTTTTCAACTAGGAATTTAAGGTTGTAACTAGGGACTGACTTCGTGGTGTATTTGTAAAAATGGACCAAGATAAGAAAGGTGTTAGAGGGGACAATGTATGTCCACATACAAGAGCTGTGGGAGTTAAAACTTATTACCAAAGACCAGTCATGACCTGTTATAAATTCTTCTATAAAAACTGGTGTTATGAAATTATGTTACTGTATAATTAGGCGACAGATTGAGTTCACACTTGATTGAAATATTTGATGATATGAAAGAGACAGCTTGTATGTGGATTTATAGCTTCATAGATTATATTGTCTTATTATATAATCTAAAAATTTCATTAAAGGACAATATTCATAAAATTTCAACTTAAAAAAAACAAATTTTTGATTTGGGTTTTCCACCTTGACAAAGGAAAAATATGTCAAAAATAAAGGGATTGTAAAGAGGTTTTCTGAATTTTTTATGTGTATCGGGGACACTGAGAGATTCAATTTATTATAAATTTATAGGAAAAAACATCTATTATCCTGAGTTTCATCGATTACTTATAAAAATATAATATTATACAGATATTATCTATTTTGTTAGGAAAAAACATCTATTATACCGAGTTCCATCGATTACATATACTCGACATTATAGTTGACATTCACCAACACAGCTGTTTATCTTGATACATACACTACACTTCCCAAATTTCCATTCTGTCATAAAGAATGCGATGGGTTAATGTTATCAGAACCCAAACCATCGAAATCAAACCACTTATCATTCAATAATAATTTAGCTGTAAAGTGGCTTCCTTTGTATATTGTTATTCCGGCCAAGAAGAACTTTTCTTGCATGATTGTATGATTGCGGAAAGCAGTCACAAAATAATTCTCCCAAATCATACTTGCACAATTGGTAAATAATGAAAACAGAAGGACCATGTTTCCAATTTCGGCGGAATTCCATTAAACTCTTGCAATTGTGACATTTTTTTGGTTTCGCCATGGGACACTTGTGCCAGTCTTCCACACTCTTCAAAAATCGGGAGTCAGCTGGTGATGGAACGGACCTAAGACCTGCCACATTCCTTCTGCCGAAAGCACCAGTTTTGAATTGTTCTTCACAGACTGAATTGTTACATTCAAAATGTTCTTTCGTGTCCATTAGGAAAGTATATCTTTGGATGATGTGTTCATATTCACTGAAACTGAAATTCTTGTTGTGTTTCACAATATTTTGTATTTTGCCTCAAACATAAGTCCAGCATTCAGTAAGTTCAGAGTTTCAAGCAAGTTGCGTACTGTACTTGATTGGTTTCTTGACAGGACAGATGATAGAGACAAATCTTTCAATCTCTCCATAAATACTTCGCCACTGACACATGATATTGCCAAAATGTTATCAATTGTACATGTATTTTGGAACTGCATCTTCACTCCTTTTTCGTTTACTCCAGAGCCTCCCCATTTTGGCAAGTTTTTGAATTTTTCTTTGATGATAAATCCAAAATCCAAAGGGGACGGATCATTCATTTCTGGTGGGACATAAGGAACTTGGCGTTTCTGGCGAAGTTGTAGTGTGTCTTCAATGGCACCCATGGCAAGTTGAGGTGCATGAATGCCGCCCCTTTCTCTATCGTAATATTTCTTGACGGCCAATTAAAGTGGTAAAAGGATTCCCTCATAATTTATTGATGCCATTAGGTCACTTAAAGCCGATTCATTTCTTTTTATAGTGTTGCGATCGACTTCACGATATTTCAGTAAATCTTATGTCAGTATGTGTTTGACCCTTGAAAATTTCATTCCGTCTCTAATCGAAGATTTACGTCTCTTTTATGAAAATTTTGAACAAATCATTTTCATGATCTTCCGACTTATCCAATATAACATTCTCGCACGATGCGCAAACGAATTTATCCTCTTGGTCATAGTTAATGCATTTTTCATGAAACCATTCAGTGCAGTTGTCACATTGAATCATGGTTTCAGGATCTATTGAGTCTATGTCTCTGGTTAGCGATGGCAGTCTGCAATAACAATAGACCTTGAGTGACAGATTTACTTGTTCTGGACTGCTTATCTGTATGGATCTTGGGAACTGTGATATTTGATTCTTTATCAAGCACTGTTCAAGATGTAAATGACTGGCCTTGACTTTGAAGTTTCGTGTACATTTGAGGCTTCGGCATAATTCATTTGCTACTGCAATTGCTATAACTCCAGAATTTATTTTCTCGCAACTATTAGCTTGTAAAATTGAAATGTCACATTTTGAATCAGAACTTTCATGATTCATTAATGTTTCAACATTCATAAGCAATGTCCAAGACTCAGAGTCTATTTTATCTGTTTCTTCAACGATTTCTGGATTTTTTTGAACCTGAAGGGTAAACGTTGTATACAAGTCACATTTGTGATTTTCACCATCTCCATGTACAGTCACATACAGATCACCTGGTAGGAAATAATTTGAATGAACGTCCCTGAATGTCTCTTAAACTGGAAATTATCAGCTTGGTCTATGTTCCTGGCCAGCAACTGTTGGATACCTTTTTCTTAGGAGATCGATAAAGTGATTCATCGTAGTTTCCGATAATGGTTGATCCAATGCTTTAATGTCCATGGCAATCAAATGAATAGATTCGTTTCTTCATCTCTTTCTGAACGATCCTTTTTCGTACTTTCCTTCTTAGACATCTTTGAACGAGAATCTTTTGGTCGACCTCTCACCTTTCTTCTAGAAATTGAAACACTCGGTATCTCTTTTAAAGAAGATAAATCGATAGTCCAAGAAGTATATATTCCTTCAAGCACATTATATTTGATATCAAATTTTTCTTGGCTTAATATTGATAATGTCTGGCCGAATGACTGCCCCAAAAGGTTACATTTATTATACTTCTCAGCAGAGGTAAGTTTTAAAGAATTTCTGGTAGTACGGTAGAATGACGATTGTGAATATAGGGTCAGTCGAAATCTCCAGTGGCACTTTGTTATCGGCTTCGTTAGAATTATTGGTATTGGTATTGGTTTTGGTTACTTTCCTTCTCGTCACTTATGGGATTAACTGAGAATTCGGTGACTCCTGAAGACTCTGGTAATTCTTGGGTTTCTGTATCGTTAGTATTATTAGGATCACCATCGGTTTTTGTTTGATTGTAAGATTGAGACCGGTGGGAACCGTTACCCAACGATTTAGAAGATCAGATATTTTGACGGCCTTGAACCGGTTTCCCATGTTTCTTGCTGTTGTTTGAAAAAACTACAGCTACAATCATTTTCAACCAATTTCATTACAGGTTGGGATAGGTGGCGTTAAGCAATGGATAATGTAGGCTCATCTTCATCCTTCACCAATCTCGGTTTCATGATGTCATCGAAAAGTGTTTTATCCACTAAAGAATAGTGTTGTTCTTCGAATTTTATTAATGACATAATAACTTTATCCAAACTTGGGTAAAGACTTGAGACAGATTGCTTTATCTTCTGGTTAAATGATTCTATTCTGTTATTGTCATCAATAATAAGATTCCAAATTATATCACAAATTCCCAAAAAGGGGAAACCAATTAAAACTATATTATTGTCCTGTCATTTGACGTTTCGTCTTACTGCCTTCTTCAGAAACACCCAAAATAGATCTTGATCACATCTTATTCCGTTATTTTAAGTTTAGAATACTCAAACTCAAGTACACACTCCGTTCCTGTTTACCACCCGCAGATCTTGTTTACCACTTCCAGCTCTTGTTCACCACCCTCAACTCTTTTTTACCACCCCAATACTTGTTTACCACTCACAATTCTTGTTTGCGAACCTCAACTTTTGTTAACCACCTTAAGCTCTTGTTCACCCGCCAAAGCTCTTGTTGTTGTTAACCACTCTCGGCGCTTGTTAACCACCCTCGGCTCTTGTTTACCACCCTAGTTGTTATTCCTTAACCCAGCTCCTGTTTACTACCCAAAAATCTTGTTCACTGCCTTAAGCTCTTGTTTACCACTTCCAGCTCTTGTTCACCACCCTCACATCTTGTTTACCACCGCCAATACTTGTTTCGTACATTTTTCGGAAAGGAATTGTAAATAAGCGTTTCTAATGAACATAAAAAAACATTATAGTGCATGTAACGCTATAGCCTTCACAGCTAATAATGTCAGTCTTCAGAGAAATTAAAGTTTTAAAAAAGGTTGGCAAATAAAAATGAGGGTGGCGAATAATTGTTCAGCCTATTTCATGAGTAACCAACTTGGCAATGGCGGCAGAATGCGTCACCTATTTTCGTGTACAATGGTTGATCTATAGATAAGTCTAGAAAAACACGTTGTATGGATACCGGGTGGTATAATTAACTTCTCTTAGTATTTATCTTTAATATCAATTCATTATAACTAATGACAATTCCTTCAAAGAACCACGGTTTAAAAAAAAATAGTGACTGACAAAATATGATACGTAGCGTGATTTATTGCTAAAAGTCACTGAAACAACATAAGAGTATGGCCCATTTTGTGTTCCATAGAAATTTTCTGCTGACATGGAATCCGCTAGTTGATCATGTGACTTCATTCGTTGGACTACATTCTAGCAGACTACCGCTTGGGATTATAAGGAAATTCGGCCGATAAAAATGGTGACGTTTGGTAATAAGTGAAATCCGCCATTTTGTATTTGTCAATACATTAATACATTTTACCTTGCTTGATACAACTGGATTCATTCTACTAGCTGATATTTTAGAGATAACACATGTTTATTGAAACAATCAAATGCGGAGGTCACGCGAGGTCGCACATGTAAATTATTAATCATTTCTGGAAATGCACGAAAAATAGGTTAGTACGAAATTAGGTTACTTGACTGTATTACATGTTTGATGTAGGCCTACCGGTACCATTTAAATTAGAGGGCTGGGATCATGCTTGCTTGCTTGTTTTCATTTCACACCATTTCACCTTGACATTATTTTTGATTCAATCATTACTGAAGAATGACAAAAACTTGAAATATCAGTCACTATTTCTAGAATTATTTTGCCTGAGTAGGCCTATCCCTATACATAGATTTGTTAATTTTAATTAAGGTAACTGTGTCATGTAGGCCTATGATCAATTTATATAATTTACAAGGCTTAAGGCTTTATTTGAAAAAAAAATAATCAATTTGGAATTTCAAAATCATGAATTTACGTGCTTTGGAAAAATCTCCTGACTTTTCACCAAATCTCCAGATTTTTTTTTCTTGACCTGTACACATTTATGATTGATACCATTCCAATTTTCAATCTAAATATGAAAAGTAATAAAGACTAAAGCTTTGATCCAATTTAGACGAAGTTTGGTGTGTTTTTTGATGAGATTTCAGATGATTTTTATGTTGTTTTTCTGCAGAATTCCAAAACAGGAAAATAAGGTCATTCTGATCTGTGATGTGACACCTATGTTGTCCGATCGTTCTTTGGTAGTTATCTTCACGTACGGAATCGGTCGATGATTTTGTAGTTAGACAATAGCTCAAACGAGAGCTCTTGTCTGCAGTGAAATAAGTAGTGAGAATGTTGGTCAGCTGACAGTCTCTCAAGACAGGCAGCTCAGCTAGTTCCTCTCGTCTGCGGCAGGCTTTAATTAGCAGAGGATGGATCCTGTCAAAAATGAAAAACAGAAATGTCTAAAATTATTGCCCTTGTTCTTGTACACCAGACAAAGGACACAAGTTTGACAGACAATATGAGGAAATATTGTGAAATTGTTTATTACTGCCTTATGACGTACACTAATGAAAGTCAAAAAATAAAAAAAACTTGCAAGTGAATTATTGCCTTTTCTCTATAATGAACATTTTTATTTCATAAATACCAATGATATGACAAGTCATGGCTGATTTTAATGTTTAAATGGTTTATTATAGCTTGAGTCTAAACCCCATGGAATAAAAAAGACAATTGTCTTTCCAATTTATAATGAGTTTTGATTTAAGCCTAGAAAAACTTGATACATTTTGGCTAGGATTTTTGGCATATTTAATCAAGGATTACCAAGTTTAGAAAGCGTGAGGAAGACAAAAGGCTGACATTATAACTTGAAAAATCTTGAATATAAATATTACTTTACCTTACCTGTTTTGTTAGCTTAAAAACTAAGCCTGCAAAAGGCAATCCCTAGGCTTTGCCTTTCTCTTCAACGACTTTTAACTCAGTAACAACAAGTCAAAGGTACATTATTTAATATAGAAGATATTTTTAAACCTAACAGATATTACAATGCACATGCAATGACTCAGTTAAAATTTTATCTGAAATTTGCACAACTATACAAAAACAATTTGACTACCAAAGATGGGTTCCCTTATTTTCATTTAAATATGGGTTCCCTTATTTTCATTTAAATATGGGTTGCCTTGAAAATGAAAATGCTAAAACTTATATGAATAGAAAGTTTAGGTGTTTTAATGACTTGGAAAAATACCAGTTTGTCTCACATGTCCATAATTAATTCATATTAGCTAAATTAGAGGAGAATTACCAGTAGAATTCCGATGAGTGACCGATCAAGAATGGTCAAAAAGTCTGTTCATACATTTATGATTGGTTACAACTCTCAATTATATACAAGAAGAACATAATGATGATTAAGATTACATGATAATTTATTAGAAATATCAATTGATCAAATGATTTGCTTAATTTGACACTAAAAAAAATAAGGAATCCCATTTTTAATGTTCTTATTATCTATTATTGGTATATTTTTTGTGTTTATGCTTTCAAAGAATAAATCATGATATCAACTACTTAAGTACTAATCTAATACAGCAGTTTTACCTTATTTCAAGAAAATTGTCAATACACAACACCATCAGATTATTCTGTAAGATGAAGGTAATATCAGAACAATAATTGGTAATTATATTATATATTTCTAGAGAAGATGTAATGCTCTATCTGGTAAAGGTTTATTGTTTATTGGAAGTGGTGTTAGTGGAGGGGAAGATGGAGCCAGATATGGACCTTCACTTATGCCTGGTGGGAATCCACAAGCTTGGTATGTACTTAAATTTTGATATACTAACTTGTTAACACACAAGACTCATTTACTTCCAAAATCTATCTGTCAATGGATGATCTTTGTCAAAGTTTGTCGTCGTGAACCTATCAGATATTATTATAAGTTCCATGGATGTGGACCTCTCTTGTTGAGTTGACAAACCAGGTTTCAGATTGGCTTCTGATTCAAATTTCCTCAAAGACGATTATACATAACTACAGTAATGTTGCCGTATAGCTAACAGCCATTTGTTGCCAGCAATGAAGACACCAATCGGAAAACTCACTAAGAGTGTGTCCGTCATAACATTTCAAATCCTTTTATTTTTTTCAGGCCAGCTATAAAAGAAATATTTCAGTCCATTTCAGCTAAAGTTGGCAAAGAGCCATGTTGTGATTGGGTAATAACTAAATTAGATTTTCTTGCTCATTCTACGCCATTCATTCATGTAGAAATATTCTACAAACAGCAAACATGAAATATTTTGAAAACATTCTAAAAACACAGTTCAAAACAATGTTGATAGATCTTGGTGAAATTGTACATCATCACCAATGGATTGGAGTCACTCTAATGATTTTGGTTTTGATTTAGTTTCGGTAAGCTTATTCCATTGTACTAATGACCTTATATGGGAAAACTTGTCTGAGATACTGGTTGATAGTGTCTAACAATCAATCGACAATGTTAATGGTAATTAAGACAGACTATGGCTGAACCCTTTTTGAAATATTTAATATGAGTTATTGTCCATGTCTTATGAAATAAGGCACAATTCTTGATAGATTTTAATGAAACTTGCTGAAATTTTTGTTATCAGCCATGACTAAATCATATGTAACTATAAGTATGAGTCAGTGTCTTTTTGTTGTGAAACTCGTTTAATGATTGTTCAGTTTCTTTAAAAAAAAAGATATGAACTATGTGTGGGTATGTCAATTAGTGCCTTTTCTTTGAAGCTCTTGGTATGCTGTAGTAGATTGATTAGATTTCACGTTTTAAGTTAATAAGTCATTTAATGATTTTTGGTTATTTCCCTTTTGAAGCATGTCAGAATCAATTTGTTCAGAAGATTAATCAGGATTAATTCTAAACAAAAGATATATTTTTCCAGGTTGGAGAAGAAGGAGCAGGCCATTTTGTTAAAATGGTACATAATGGTATTGAGTATGGTGACATGCAGTTATGTTGTGAAGCCTACCATTTAATGAAGGATGCATTAGGCCTGACACATCCAGAAATGACTAAGGTAAGCTATATACATACTAATATTTGCATATAATTATGTGTTTTAAATATCCAGAATATATTCAGAGGTTCAAAGCAAATTCTTTCAATTATTCAAAAATATCTCTCTTGTCTGATGTCTGATCTTGAATATATTTAGATAGACTTCAGAAATAGTAAAAATGTACAAAAATCACATTATTCCTTTAAAAATACTTCAACCTAGGAATTTTACTCACTATTTCTATATTTGTCTTTTCTATATATCACAGAGTATTTTAAATTGTCGAGTTGTCATTTTAACATTCAATTTGACGGTGAACTTTGAACACTATAACTAATTGGCTTAGCTTAAAAACTGAGACTAAAGTATGATTGGTGAAAAAAAATGGCCTACCTGGACCTTTAAACATGGTCATCATTATATTGTACACAAAATATGAAATACCAATATTTTGTACAATACTGTCACTGTCAAAAAAGTGAAAAAACAAAAATAAAGCATCTATTAATCATAGTAGTTTGTTTCTTATCTCCAATTCAGTTTTTTCATTCCAATCAGTTGGCTCTTGTAGGCTATCAAAAAGACATGAAAATTCTGGTAAAATCTTCAGACAGAGGCAGAAAATATCAAACAGAATAGATATTTTCCTCACAACCTCTCGAGGCAGAAATCTCACTAAAAATTCAGTGCAAACGGGGTAAACAGCTTAGCTGAAGCTGAAAAGAGATTTTATCTTGATGATGGCTTGATAATATATGTCATGAAGGTTTGTTTTACTTAATTAAGTTGGCGTTTGCTAATTGAATGGATTATCAATATTGATTTCCTTTGTAGGCCTTTGATGAGTGGAATAAAGGTGAATTGGAATCATTTTTGATAGAAATAACTAGAGATATTTTACAATTTAAAGATAAAGATGGAGACTATTTAGTTGAGAAAATAAGAGATACAGCAGGACAGGTCAGGTTTAATAATAGTTTAGATGGTAGATAAAAAATTTTACTGCCAATTTTTGTCTCAAAGATAGAGAATATTTATAGAATTTATTCCACTGATGGACCAAGCCTAAAGATATAACAGACTATGTACAGATTTTTTTCAGAAGGCAAGATCAAAACATGAAAAACATAATCAAGGCTGGTAATACACGGACATTGTCTGATAGAATTTCTGCAAATGTCCGGTAAAATCTAGTTTATTAAGCAGGACATTTTGTCTGGTAGCAAATCTATGAAAAAATATTATTTTCTTGTTGAAAAGATCGTAAATTATCAGCGTGTCTGATCATTAAAATGTTGGTTGACAAGTTGTTTGTCCAAATCTTTTAGTAATTTGAGTAAATGTTCATTGTAATCATAAATTTTCACATGATGATACTGTTTAGTTAATTAGTAGGGAAAAATCTATAGATTAAATTAACCTAACCTGTATGGTGAAGTTTGATTTTATTTGATTGTATTGTTTACATTTAAATATCAATATGCCCATCTAAAGATTGTGTTGAAATTGATTTCTGTTTATCCTGTATTGGTTAAATTTGTCACCATTTCATGACATCATAGAACTCATATGATTTCTCGCTAAACATTAACTGTGAATTAAAATCAAACACCTGAAGATAAATCTCATTTGATTATTGAATTACAGCCTTACATGGCATACTAAATCCAAAAACACATTTGTACAGAAGCATACAAAAATTTGCTTTCTACAAGCAATAGTCATTTGAAATTTTTATCTAATTTTGGTGAAACTTGGTAATTTAAGCTTATTGTTATTTTGGATAATTTTTCACCGAAATATCGTGTCTGACTTGATGTTTCACTCTATTAGCTATATTGTGCAACTTGTGTTCAATCCACAGGTGACAATTCTTTACAAGTTCTTTTGATTTTTATACGCCCACATGAAATGGGGGGCGTATATTGCCGTCATCCATGTCCGTCCGTCCGTTCGTCCACAATTGCTCGTAAACGCTCTACCAGACACAATTCTTGACCGATTTTGACGAAACTTTGTGTAATTGTTCGTAATCACCCAAGAATGAACCTTATTGAAAAATTGAAAAATATTTAGGATGAGTTATTGCCTTTGTTCTTGAAAATGCTTTCAAATTTAGCTCTTAAACACTAAAAGGCATGATTCTTGCTGGATTTTGACAAAACTTGGATTTATTATTCAGTCCCGCACTGAAGAGATAATTGCCTTCTAGAGTTTTTACGAGCTAAAAATTGAACACGTTTTCAAGAACAAGGGCAATAACTCGTACTCAATATTATTCAGTATCGCCCTAAAGAGTTCAAAAGAAGTGTATGATTGAAGGTTGAATATTTCATACTGGTGATTGTTACTGTACTGCTAAATATTTTTATTCAAAATCAAGGCTGGCAGTTGGCGTATATTACCTTGCCTGGCAAGCTATCTTGATTTTGTGTGTCAATGTCATTATAAAGATGATCCCTATCGATTTTTGTGATGATTGGATAATCGTTAAATAGTGTAATATTTATATCTATTAGCTATATTGTGCAACTCGTGCTCACTCTACAGGCTATAATTGAATTGGCAGCAAACAAAGACTTGTACTTACAATCAAAGCTATCAGTGAGCGTATGTTACCTTGCCTGGCAAGCTATATTTTTAATAAATTTGGATTTTTGGCAATTGGCAAAATGGAAATAAAATATAGTTATTATGAAAGGTTATCTTATTGCATTCACAGACAGAAAACATTAGACTTCTTTTGATTATATAATGTGCAATATTTAATTTGCAATATTGAGTAACATATTTCATAGAATTTACCTTTAAATTTCTATTTTAGAAAGGCACTGGAAAATGGACTGCTATATCTTCACTAGAATTTGGGGTTCCTGTAACATTAATAGGTTTGTAGAAAGTTATTGTGTTCACATCATCGGATTAACACAAATAATTAACATGGCATTATAGTGGTCATAAGCAACTCTCATGTGACTGAGTTGATTTGTGTGCAAAACTCATGACCACTTTCATTATTTGTAATCATACGCAATTGGTGTTCAATATGGTGTGATGGTGCCTTTAATCAATATCATATTTTGTATTTAGCTTAATAGAACTGGTGCGCCATTTTAATGGGTTGATGTGGGTGTTGAATATATGCAAATAGTCTTCAGAATACTAGAAATGTTTGAAAATCGCATAATTACTTTAAAAATATCACAAACTTTACTCACAATTTCTATAAATGTCTGGACACACATGGATTTAAAGGCTCAAATTTCGACAGTGAGCTGTGAATACTATTACTAAATGGCTATTGCTAAATTATAAATATGATTGGTGCAACTGTCCCTTTAAGCTTGTATCTTTAAAAAAAATATCTTTCTATTGCTTCCAACTCTTCATTATATCTACTGTTCAATTTATATAACAGAAAGACTCTCAATTCACATACCTACATCTAAATGCTTCACATAGTAAAGATATATTCCTTTTAGAAGAAAAGTGATTTTTTAAAAATATTTTTTTGACAGGAGAAGCTGTATTTGCTAGATGTTTATCATCATTAAAAGAAGAAAGAATTCAGGCATCAAAACATATTAGTGGACCAAAAGAAACCAAATATAAGGGTGATAAACAAAGCTTTATTGAAGACATCAGAAAGGTTTGTTGTATAGAGATTTGTGTAATAATGAACAGAGCAGATTATTTGCTGTATTTTCTGGACATATTTGAAAGGAGAAGTTTAATTCAACATGAAATGTATTTTGTCTGTTTGATTTTACCATTGTCAGGATTTGACGAATATCCATGAAAAATCACAATAGATCAAAACAAGTTTGTTAAATTTTAGTGATCTATTTTTGTCAATATGGAATGAAAGATTATAGATAGTGCCCAGTGCACTTGAAGTTAATGTGTGCAAATACAACTTTTAAGTAAAATCAGTGGAAAACTAAAGAAGTGCTTGCATTCTTACTATTTACTAAATGAAGATCAAGTTTGAATAAGAGCACCTTATGAATATTAACCACTGTTATTAAACTCTGTATTCTCACACTGTCCGTTGGTCTGTCAGTCCTTCAACATTTCTTGTATAAGTTCGAATTTGATATTTCAATGAACGGCCTTTGAGTTATTACCCTTGACTTAAGAAAAACGCGTCAAAATTTGATTGTGAACACATTAGAGACTACAGTTTTCAATTGATTTTAATTGATGCAATAATTTGTTGTATTTGGGTTATTGATATTGATTTTTTAAAATTTGATGGAATTTCTCAGCATAAATAACTGGCATAACTGATATATATATATCATTGAATTCAAACTATTAAAATTTCTTTATTATGGGAAAATTCATACTTTAGTCACTAAAGACTGTTTTATCATTTCTGACAGCTGCCAGTGATTGACCAAAGTGGCCAGTTATGACCTTGCCTGGCAAGCTATCTTGAGTTATTGCCCTTGACTTTGTAAAAACGCTTCAAAATTTTTTTGTGAGTACATTAGAAGCTACAGTTTTGAACCGATTTTGATGAAACTTGGTGTGATCATTGGAATTGATAAGTTCTAACTTGATGTATTTTTGATGAACAGTTTTTGAGTTATTGCCCTTGACTAAATTTGTTTGTGAACACAATAGAGACTACAGTTTTGAACTGATTTTAATGAAATTTGGTGTGATCATTTATATTTATGAGATCGTGGACAAGTTCGAACTTGATGATTTTTCTATGAACGGTTTTTGAGTTATTTCCCTTGACTTCGTCAAAACGCGTCAAAATGTTTTTGCAATAAGAGCTGTGTGATTTAATTATTTGATAAATTTGAGTTATTGATATTGATTTTAAAAAATTTTGTGGAATATCTCAGCATAAATAACTGACATATATATATATATAATTGAACTCAAACTAATAAAATTTCTTCAATATGAAAAAATTTGTACTTTAGTCACTAAAGACTGTTTTATCATTTCTGACAGCTGCCAGTGGGCGTATGTTACCTTGCCTTGCAAGCTGTCTTTAACTGATTTTAATGAATTTGGTCCGTCTTCATTAGCCCACATGGTGCAGAAAAGTAGGATGTAAAACTCCATTCATTTCATTTCATTTCAATGCAATTTGCTGTGATCATTTATATTGATGAGATCTTGGTCAAGTTCCAATTTGACGATCTTTCGATGAGCGACAAAATTTGTTTGTGAACACAATACAGACTACAGTTTTCAACTGATTTGAATGGAATTTGATTTGATCATTTATATTGATGAGATCTTGGACAAGTTCGAATTTGATGATATTTCGATGAACGATCTTTGAGTTACTGCTCTTGACTTTGTGAACACATTAGAGACTACGGTTTTCAATTGATTTTAATGAAACATGGTGTGATCATGTATATTGATGAGATAATTTGATGTATTTGGGTTATTGATATTGATTTAAAAAAATGTTGTGGAATTACGCATAAATAACTGACATATATATATATATAATTGAATTCAAACTAATAAAATTTCTTCAATATGAGAAAAGTCGTACTTTAGTCACTAAAGACTGTTTTATTATTTCTGACAGCTGCCAGTGGGTGTATGTTACCTTGCCTGACAAGCTATCTTTTTTGTATTTTATACTTATTTTTTTGTGGCAATTGTAAATATCTTATATAGAACTGATTGTTTCTTTTTCTTGCAACTTAAAGGGGCATTCCGCTTTTTTTATAAAACATTCTCATTATGAAAAACGCCATAAATTATACTTGAAAATATTTCTAGTATTCTATTTATATCTATGTATCTACTTGATCAAACTGAATTTGTTTTAAAATTGTGAATTAAAAACGGAGAGTACTAATTGTTAATTAAGCAGTTTGACTTACTTTTGCTGTTTGACTTCATAATGGCTCGATATTATTAGTTTAAGCCTTTAGAATTTGTAGGAGACATATTTCTCTACAATTAGGCGTTTATTTTACTTAAATCCGTATGGTTTTTTCTAACAGCTTCCAAAAAGCATAACAAATTGAAAGCTTTGCGTAAACTTTTAAATAATTTTAGCATTAACAAATTAACGGCTGGCTTTTATTAATTAAATTTTCAGATATGTTATGGGATACATTTCTCTAAATTTTGGTGTAAAGTTTTCACAAATTTTGACCTACATAAAAAATGGAATACCCCTTTTAGCATTAATGTTTTAATACATGTACAATGCTAAACATACCAAGTTTATTGTGTGAAGGTACAAACTAGCTCTGATGATAGCATTTTGTGTACGGGAAATCTTTAATTTAAAACTATCTAATGGTAAAACAAATATAAACACTTTTACT
Organism: Lottia gigantea; assembly: GCF_000327385.1. Lineage (NCBI taxonomy): Eukaryota > Metazoa > Mollusca > Gastropoda > Lottiidae > Lottia > Lottia gigantea. The sequence goes on from NW_008708846.1 coordinate 1,708,500, forward strand.
TGCAGGCCTTATATGCATCAAAAATAGTATCATATGCACAAGGTTTTATGTTAATGAGAGAAGCAGCTAAAGAGTTTAAATGGGAATTAAATTTTGGAAGTATAGCTTTAATGTGGAGAGGTGGATGTATTATTAGAAGGTGATTTTCACTTTCTCACATATTTATTATTATATTGGGATACATAATGCACTATGAGACTCAACATATTTGCTGCAGCCCATTGTGAAAATGTTTCTTTTGCATGGATTATTGTTAATAATTACACCTTGAACTATGAAATCGAAAAAGAGCATGCTAATGCTGTTGTCCTGGAAAAATTTCACTCATTGCACCCTGCATGATGTTGCCCATCTTCATTAGCCCACATGTTGCAGAAAAGGAGGACTTAAAAATCCGTTCATTTCATTTAAACTTTATTGTGGAACATTTAAACTACTGTATTTGTTATGATATATATATGAGTGTGTAATGGCATATATCATGATTATAGTCCAATAGCATTCTAAATGTTTTATTACAGTGTTTTCTTGGGTAATATTAAACAAGCCTATGATAAAAATCCAGAGCTCAGCAACTTACTGTTAGATCAATTCTTTATGAACGAAGTTCAAAAATGTCAGGTAATAGATTTTATTTACATTTATAGAACATGCTTTCATATGAAATATTGTTATGTATATTTATATTTGTGAACTATATTTTGTACGAAATAAATATATTATTTTTTTATTGTAACAGATGTTGGGTCAATAAGAGTGAATTTAATTCAGGGTCATGATATAAGGCAATCATAGATAAAATGTAACAATATATCTTCAAACTTTGATGTATCTAATCTATATACGATACAACACATATCATGTCTTATATTATGACAAACCATATTTTGTGGATCGGATTTGAGACACACTTCAAGGTGATTTAGATATGAACCTATAATAATTATGGGTATCCATTTTGTAATCGATAATTGAAATTATAAATTCAAAACTACGTTGATTATTTACATTATTTAACCATCAATTCTATGATATATTGTGCTAGCACTAATTGTTTTGGAACATGTTATGATTGTTGTGTTACTATATAATATCACATCTCAGTTGTTATATTGTATATTGAAAATCACAAAGCAGCTAATTGATCATTTCAGGAATCCTGGAGAAAGGTTGTTGCCACTGCAGTAACATTAGGTATTCCAACTCCAGCATTTAGTACTGCTCTGGCATTCTTTGATGGTTATCGCAGTGAACGACTTCCAGCTAATCTTATTCAGGTAAAATTTCTTTCTATATTTATGTTATTTCTGGTTTTCATCAGACAGTTTGATTGTAACATATTATATTGTCGTCACCCCTTCTTGGTTGTCAGTTTTAAATCTGATTTTCATAAACTTTCAATCTGGCTATAAGATTAAAAATTTATCTAAAATTTGAACAGGCAGTCTGATTTTTATACGCCCACACGTAAGATGGGCGTATATTGTAATCACCCCGTCGGTCCGTCCGTTCACATTTGGCTCGTGCTTTATGGATTCTTTTGATTTTTATTTTGTATGTCAATGTCATTATGAAGATGATCCCTATTGATTTTCATGATGATCGGATAATTTTTCACCGAAATATCGTGTCTGACCTGACATATTACTCTATTAGCTATATTGTGCAACTCGTGGTCACTCTACAGGTTACAATTGTTTACAGATTCTTTTGATTTTTATTTTGTATGTCAATGTCATTATGAAGATGATCCCTATCGATTTTCGCGATGATCGGATAATATTTCACCGAAATATCGTGTCTGACTTGACGTTTCACTCTATTAGCTATATTGTGCAACCCTGTAGTCACTCAAGACTGTTTAATCATTTCTGACAGCTGCCAGTGGGCGTATGTTACCTTGCCTGGCAAGCTATCTTTAAAACACTTACATAGTTTGGGGGTATATTATAATCACCCTGTCGGTTCATCCGTTCACATTTGGCTCGTGCTCACTCTTCAGGCTACAATTCGTTGTCAGTTTTAAATCTGATTTTCATAAACTTTCAATCTGGCTATAAGATCAAAAAAAAATCTAAAATTTGAACAGGCAGTCTGATTTTTAAAACACTTACATAGTTTGGGCGTATATTATAATCACCCTGTCGGTTCATCAGTTCACATTTGGCTCGTGCTCACTCTTCAGGCTACAATTCGTTACGGATTCTTTTGATTTTTATTTGTGGGTCAATGTCATTATGAAGATGATACCTATCGATTTTCTTGATGATCTGATATTTTTTACCAACTTAGTGAATTCACTCTATTAGCTATTTGTGCAACATTTTCTCATTTTTCAAGCAACAATTCTTTATAGATTCTTTTGATTTTTATATGCCCACATATAGTATGGAAGCATATTGTTGTCCGTTCAGACATGGCTGGTTCTCACTCTACTGGCTACAATTCTTTATGGATTCCTTTTGATTTATTTTTTGTGGGTCAATGACATTATGAAAATTTTTGCAAGTGAACTTAGCAAATTCACTCTGTTAGCTATAAGTACAACTTGTGCAAACTCTACAGGCTACAATTTCACTCTGTATGCTCACACGCAGTATAGAAGCATTGCCGTCAGTCCGTCAGTCCATTGATAAAAACTAGCCATGATGCGATATAATAAAGTTTGCTTAAAATTCTCTATAAACTAAACACGATCCAAATGTGAATGGACAACGAACAATGATTTGTACTGATGTAGCTGGTGGTGGGCGTATGTCACTTTGCTTTGCAAAGCTATTTATAATGTAAGTGAAAACTTTTCACCAAAATCTAGAGAAATATGCCCCTTACCTTATTTGAAAGTTTTAACACAAAGTATCTTGCAATTAATTTTCAATGCTTAAACTATTCCAAAAGTTTTGAAGTTATTGTCCACAAAAATGCCAAATTGTAGAAAAATATGTCACCTATTCATTCTGAAGGTTTCAACTGAAATTATCAAATTAAGGATCAAACACCTAAGCTAGTTTAAACGGCTTGCTTACTCAGTTTGATCAAGTAGATACATTGTAGTAAAATGCTTTTCAAGCTTTTTTTTTACTCTGTTTTTAATATTGAAAATTTTGCATACTGTCCCTTTAAGAAACATGTTATACCAAAATGTATCAGGATGATGAGTTAGAATATGAATATTGAATATTGATGTCTGATTCACAATATAGAAATGAATACAATATACATATATACGGTTCAAATTTTACTGTTAACAGCTGCTGTAACAATATAGTGTGCCTTTATCTATTCTATGTTTATTCTATTGATTTCAGGCTCAGCGTGATTATTTTGGCGCTCACACATATGAATTATTATCTAAACCTGGTGAATTTGTCCATAATAATTGGACAGGTCATGGTGGTACAGTATCTTCTTCTACATACCATGTTTAAAAATTATTATATCTTAATAGCATAATAATTACTACATTATATTTCTGTCTTTAAAATGAAAAACTCAGTACTGAAACTAATCAAAATTAAATAACCGGTATTATTTTTTTTATTACCATTTTTGAATTTAATGCTAATTGGCTCTGTATCTTCTAAATTTTGTGTTGTTCATATCACTTCATGAAGTAGATTTTCTGCAAGATTCAATAATGATTGAAATACAAGATTAGCAATTGGTAACACTGAGTTTAGTTCCGATGCATTTTATATAAATTTGTTAGCAAATGGAATAAGTTAGTGTCAGGCTCTAGATGAACTATCTGAATAATGTAATCTCAATAATCCTAGAATTGACAGAAAATATAACATTCTCATGAAAAATGTTAATGACAAAAAGTTAAAAATTGTTAAGTTTTGTTTTTTATTTAGGTGATTTGCTATAGAAATAGATATATTAAAGATGGGTATCCTTATTTTTTTTTTGTTTCAAATTGAGCAAACTATTCGATTAATCAGTCTTTATAATTAATTATCATGTATTCTTAATCATATCATTATGTTCTTATTGCATGTAATTAAGAGTTTAACCCATCATAAATGTCCATGTATGTACAGTCTGGATAAACAAAAAAAGACTTGTTGACCTTTCTTGATCGGTCACTCATTGAAATTCTGCTGGTAATTTTCTTCTAATTTAGCTAATTATGAATTAATTATGGACATCATGGAAAAACTGGTATTTTTTACAAGTCATTAGAAGTTTAGAACACCTACTTTCTATTCATATAAGTATTTCAATAAATGAAAATAAGGGAACCCTTCCTTAACCTGTATACTACAAGTTGAATTCAGTCTGAAATGAAATTTTGTGGACATACTACTCCTTTTTTTTTGAGTTGTCTGTCATTTCTTCAAAGCACAGCCAAAAAACATTCATTATCCTCTATTATATGTGTTTTGTTAGTCTATTATAACATTTTATGGCTTTTGGTACTTGGAGAACAATATTATTATTAATCATTATAAAATATAAGACCTTTATTGTGTCAATGTCTTAGATCTTATTTTGTTATTTTATTAGCATGACAAAGTTAAATAAACTATTTTATGATCAATGTCTTGTTGGTTTCCTTTGTGTTCATATGCAGCGTCTCATTCTGGAATATTCAAAATAAGAGATGTGTTTTGAGATAGTTGAAATGCATCTTCACAAGCTATTATCATGGAAGGTTGTAAATACAGTGATTTGATTGATTTTACAGTCTTCATATTTAGGGCTTTGATTATGTTACAATACAAGAAAAGTGGTGCATGTTGTCAAGGTATAAGGGGCAGTTTGTAACAGCTGGACATTTTGAAGATGGAGGAAGTTGTAATAGACTCAATACAGAATATGACTACTATAGTTTCAACCACATAAAAAACAGTTTATTTGACTGTCATTGTCATTGTTTATATATTCTGAATACATTTGGATGTACAAAAAATATAGTTTGCCTGGGCATTCCTCACCATACTTAAAATCAATCTTCATCCCAAAGAAATACATAATTCATCATTTTGGAATATCGTGGGTGACCGCTTGAAACCTCGTATATGCCAATTTTGGTCATTTTTATACGCCCACATGGAAATGTTGACGTATATTGTCGTCGTCCCTGTCCGTACGTCCATCCACATTTCTTGTATGCATGATAGAGGCTACAGTTTTTATCTGATCTTGATGAAACTTGGTATGCATGTATAAATTGATGAGTTCTCGGTCAAGTTTGAAATTGGTAATAATCGGATGAATGGTTTCAGAGTTATTGCCCTTGACTTAGTAAAAATGTGTTACTAAATTTGGCTTGTATGCATGATAAAGGCTGCAATTTTTATCTGATCTTGATGAAACTTAGTATGCATGAATATATTGTTGAGATCTTGGTCAAGTTCGAAATTGGAATTCATCGGATGAACGGTTTCAGAGTTATTGCCCTTGACTTAGTAAAAACGTGTTAAATTTGGCTTGTATGCATGATAAACTGTTCATGGACAAATTTCAATTCATCTGAGATCCTATCCAAAAAAGTCCAGGTTTTGTTGACATAAAATCTAAACTGTTGCCCTACATTTAAAAAGAATAGGTGAAAGATTGACAGGGTTGTGAACCATGCAAAACAACATGTCCAACTAGCACGCAGATTGTGACCTGATAGCAGTGGACATCCATTGGTCAATGACACTGATGTTGTTTGACAGATTACTTTGAGGAAAAAAAGCTTTTGCATGGATCACAGATTAGTCCGAATCATGCTTGATTTCAACCACACATTTAATTCCTCAAAATTTTAATTCATATTCAGTTTCCAAAACATAGTTCATTCATGGTCATTCCCTAATATATACATACAGAAAACTGTGTTTGGGACAAAAACTATTTTCTGTTGTCAAATGAGATTTCAATTAATTTTTAGTTATTTGTTCTCAAATACATCAAAGTTTGTCTGCATTAGAGGCAACAATTTAGATCAGATTTAATAAAACTTGTTTCTGAGTTATTGCCTGTGACAATTCAGCAGTTTAGAATTTCAATAATATTTAAAACCATTTAACAATTCAGTTTTAATACCACCAATCAATATAATTCATTAGTACTGTACCATTTAGCAATTCATGATTTCAGGATATTTCCTTAAGAAATATACCAATTCCATTTGCCCTCATCTTCATCATCATCACCAGGTTGAGCTCGTAATGAATTCACCTTTCTCCAGATTCTCCTGTTGAAATAAATCATTTAGCAATAATTTAGAAGGGACATTTTAGAGAAAAAACCCATACTTTCAGATACACACATTGCTTGCTGTAAAATCTTTTTTCGAAAGATAGCTTGCCAGGCAAGGTAATATATGCCCACTGGCAGTTTTGATTTTGAATAAAAATATTTAGCAGTAAAGTAACAATCACCAGTATGAAATATTCAACCTTCAGTCATACACTTCTTTTGAACTGTTTACAGCGATACTGAATAATATGGAGTATGAGTTATTTCCCTTGTTCTTGAAAACGTGTTCAATTTTTAGCTCGTGAAAACTCTAAGGCAAATATTCAATCTTCAGCGCTAGACTGAATAATAAAACCAAGTTTTGTCAAAATCCAGAAAGAATCATGCCTTTTAGTGTTTAAGAGCCAAATTTTAAAGCGTTTTCAAGAACAAGGGCAATAATTCATACTAAATATTTTTAAATTTTTCTGATTTTCAATAGGGTTCATCCTTGGGTGATTACGAACACTCACACCAAGTTTCGTCAAAATCCATCAAGAATTGTGCCTTCTAGAATGATTACGAGCTAAAAATAGAACGAGTTTTCAAGAACAAGGGCAATAACTCATACTAAATATTTTTCGATTCTTCTGATTTTCAATAGGGTTCATCCTTGGATGATTACGAACACTCACACCAAGTTTCGTCAAAATCCATCAAGAATTGTGCCTTATAGAGTGTTTACGAGCTAAAAATTGAACGTGTTTTCAAGAACAAGGGCAATAACTCATACTAGATATTGTTCGGTTTTTCTGATTTTCAATAGGGTTTATCCTTGGTTGATAACAAACACTCATGCCAAGTTTCGTCAAAATCCATGTGTCTTCTAGAGTGTTTACGAGCTAAAAATTGAACGCGTTTTCAAGAACAAGGGCAATAACTCATAGTAAATATTTTTCGATTCTTGATTATGAACACTCATACCAAGTTTTGTCAAAATTCGTCAAGAATTGTGTCTTGTAGAGTGTTTACGAGCAATTGTGGACGGACGGATGGACGGACCGACAGACGGACCGACCGACGGACATGGGTGACGGCAATATACGCCCCCCATTTCATGTGGGCGTATAAAAATGATTTTTATATACCCACATATACAGTTTACTTTGTGTAATCGGCAAAACAATGTCAGATTACCAAGAGTGTAGGAATACTTAGAGTTCAGAGATTTTTTTTAACAGGTTACTAAGCTCAGAGATAAGATTCTACAGTGCCTTTTAGTACAAGACAATAATAAAAGACAATTCAGTTGTATACACGTAGTATGAAATAGATAATAAAACTTGACTTAAAATATAGAACTTTAATATTAAATGATGGTACTTGATATCAAGTTTTATTATCTATGACAATAAATTCATTATACATGAAATAAATCGTACTTCTATAGTACTAATGGTTTTGGTGAAAAGCTTCTGTGATTGATTGGTGCTGCCTGCTTTTATATAGGTAATAACCTTATATAATGTGCTGTCAATATACCTTCAAATTCATATACACCCATATTATAAAGTACACTTATATTGCTATTATGCTAGGCTATCCGCAAACAATTGCTAGAGTCTACAGTATGAATGAAATGCACCCTGTGGGCTGATGAAGATAGTCAACGCCATGCAAGGTGCAATGACCGAAATTTTGCCAGGACAGCAGCATTAGCATGTCCAATTGTCGAGGGATCTTTAACACGCACAGCCTGTTACACAAGGGGCCTCAGTTTATTGTCCCATCCAAACGACTAAACACTTTTTCCATCTCAGCCCTGACATGCATCACTGACAGGGGGAAACCAGGTTAAAAAATCCGAAGGTAACATCTCGACCTATGCCGGGATTGAACCCTGGTCCTTCAGGTTAGAGTCTAAAGTATGATGAAACTGGGTATATGTAAATGTTTATAGGCAAGATCTCACATATCATAGGATTAAGTCATAGGATAAAATTTGTCAGTCAGATTTCATACACTTAGATGTGAACAACCTCGGGGAATCAAACCACTCTTCATCTCCTTGTCACTTTATAACTAATATTATCTGCCTTTAGTCATAGATCAAATGTTAAATCTCACCTTGCATCTTTTTCACTGGTATCTGCATCTGTAATTGCTTCTTTTAAATCATGTTCCATATCATTAATACTTTTCTCAAAATATTCATTTTGTTTTAATAACTTCTGTACTTCAATCTATTAAAAAAACATAAGTTATTTAAATTCTGCTGATAAGTTGGACAGTTGCAATATGTTTTGGATCTTTACCAGATGTGATTAGATCACTTTGTCCCATTTGGAATAATAACTATACTTCAAATAAGTTCAATAATAGTTTCTCTTACCTCTGTCTCTTTAATACATTGTTCTAAATGTGTACAAACAGTTAATGGAACATGATCTTCACGTAAATTGGCATGTAATTTATTCAATGCATCCATTTTCTCTAATATTAAAGCTTTGGTGTGTTGTAACTCTTCTGATAATTCTGCTGGAGGTTCATCATTCCGCACACTAATCACCTTGGGTATGGGTTCTGTAAAATATACAAATGACCTCAAGTTTGAGTATGGTCGTTTTAAAGGGATAGACCGGTTTATTTTCAACGTGAAGAATTACGCTTATTATGTGTGAAACCCTTTAAATACTTTCTATAAATTTACTTGGCTACTGGGGAATTGTTTAAAGCATTAAATTTAAAGTTTCCTATTATAATTAATACGAGGCAGGTGATTTCTCCTGAATGGTTTCTTAGCATCTGGGAAAGGAATTCCAAGACTACTGACATGTACAAATTTTTCGATCAGAAATGTAAAAATTAACTTTCCTTGTGTACTTCTCCAGTTGTTACATGTAAATTATGGATTATTATCATTATAGCAAAATTCACAAAATTACAGTAATGAGAAATGAAAATAACTAAGTTGATCGCTACTTTTATTTTCTACCACGTCCTCTGGTCGGAAATATATGTAGTTAATGTTGATTGATTCAATTGGTCAAAATTGATGTCTCAAATCGCTATTTTCCAGAACAGTAAAAATGGAGGCTGTGAGATTAAAAATACTTACGTAACCTTTTAAGAATTATTTCATCGATTGTGACTTAACGCTTTCACGAAAGGTAGGCCCACTACATGTTGGCATGAAGTATTATGTATTTCACGATCAAGACCACAAAAGCTCATTGTAAAAACCAGTCTGGCCCTTTAATATTTCCTAATTTCTACTTTATATGACAATGAAAGTCCGTTATCGAGTTGGTTTGTCACTTCAAGAAAATCTTCATATTCATATACTGTTACTAATTTTCATATACTGTTAATATACTGTTAATAATATTCATACTGTTACTAATATTCATATACTGTTACTAATTTTCATGTACTGTTACTAATTTTCATGTACTGTTACTAACATCCATGTACTGTTACTAATATTCATGAACTGTTACTAATATCCATGTACTGTTACTAATATTCATGTACTGTTACTAATATTCATAAACTGTTACTAATATTCATATACTGTTACTAATATTCATGTTCTGTTACTAATATTCATATACTGTTACTAATATTCATATACTGTTACTAATATTCATGTTCTGTTACTAATTTTCATATACTGTTAATATACTGTAAATAATATTCATACTGTTACTAATATTCATATACTGTTACTAATATTCATATACTGTTACTAATATTCATGTACTGTTAGTAATATTCATGTACTGTTACTAATTTTCATGTACTGTTACTAATATCCATGTACTGTTACTAATATTCATGTACTGTTACTAATATTCATGTACTGTTAGTAATATTCATGTACTGTTACTAATTTTCATGTACTGTTACTAATATCCATGTACTGTTACTAATATTCATGTACTGTTACTAATATTCATGTACTGTTACTAATATTCATGTACTGTTACTAATTTTCATATACTGTTAATATACTGTTAATAATATTCATACTGTTACTAATATTCATATACTGTTACTAATTTTCATGTACTGTTACTAATTTTCATGTACTGTTACTAATATCCATGTACTGTTACTAATATTCATGAACTGTTACTAATATCCATGTACTGTTACTAATATTCATGTACTGTTACTAATATTCATGTACTGTTACTAATATCCATGTACTGTTACTAATATTCATGAACTGTTACTAATATCCATGTACTGTTACTAATATTCGTGTACTGTTACTAATATTCATGTACTGTTACTAATATTCATGTACTGTTACTAATATTCATGTACTGTTACTAATATTCATGTACTGTTACTAATATTAATGTACTGTTACTAATATCCATGAACTGTTACTAATATTCATGAACTGTTACTAATATTCATGTACTGTTACTAATATATTCATGTATGTATTTATTCTAAGACGTATTATATACTGCCTTTTGTGATGCACTTTGAAACAGTAGTTATAAATTGATTATTAAAAGGATTCTAATCACAGAACAGTTGGTTATAAAGACATGATCATAGTATTACCTATTTCTGGAGTCAATGCTAATAAATCTGTTTCTTCTCTTACTGCTTCACGTAACCTTAAAAATAGAGGTTTATTATGAAAAGATATGTGTACATCACAACTGTTGCTTTTTTGCAAATTTTTTAATTTGACTTATGCACAAAAGAAAAAAATAATGAATATGAACCTTCAGTTTCAGCACTTCTTATACCTTAACAATTCCAGTAAAGCTTGAAGGCAGTTTATTACTCTAATTCATAGTAAAATAAATCAGTAACTTGATGCAACATTCAAAGAAGCTGAATGAACGATTCAAGCTAGGTTATATCTTAACAAATGAATGAAGATTCAAGCAAGGTTATATCTTGGCAAATGAATGAGGATTCAAGCTAGGTTATATCTTGGCAAATGAATGAGGATTCAAGCTAGGTTATATCTTGGCAAATGAATGAGGATTCAAGCTAGGTTATATCTTGGCAAATGAATGAGGATTCAATGGTTTTCACTGAAAAATCAAAATACATTATTTATCATAATAATTATCATGACCTATTCAAGACTCATTTAGAGTTGAACTCAAGAAACCAACCTTTGGTTTTCCTCCAGTAACCATTTTGCCTCTATTTCATAATCTTCCACTTTATTTTTGACAAATTCAAGTTCTTCTGGTTGTGTTTTAGCATTGGCAGCCATTTGTTCAACTTGATCATGTAATAACTGATGTTTAGCTGTTTGTGTATCTAATAATTTGCTGATGTAATCATCGTATGCAGACTGAAATAATGAAAATACTTTATGAGTTAAAATATAAAACATTCTTATGATTGACAGATATAATTATCATAATCTGTTTAAAATATAAATCATAAATACTGTTTATAAGACATATAGAAATAGTCATAGGTAAAGAAGCACAAGATATATGGATATACTATTTCTGTCTTTACTAACTCAACGTTTCACATGCTCATACAGGCAGCGTTATCAAGAGAAACATATATATTAATTATAATAACCTGTCCAAATTAATTCATTCGATTCTGTTTGTCATATACATTTTCAACAAGACAGAAATTTTGTTTACATATTTCATGTTTTCACTTCCACTTGCTATCAGAAGACTCAGAAGATAGTAAAAAATATTGTTTGATGGGGATTTCCTCCCTGTAACTGATCTTCAATCAACAACATGTATAATATTGTTTCCAGCTTATAAACTGCAAAAACATTCAAATATGTAAAGGTAATTCTTCCAATTCATGATTTAAATGACTGCATGAACCAGGTCTCTGACTAAATGGGGACATACTTCCTCTTCTATTATCCTAACGATTTAAATCAAATTCTGGTCTTTGTGTTTTTAGACACTTTAAAGGGATTGTAAAGAAGTTTTCTAAAAAAAATTGTATCAGGGACACTGATAGCATCAATTTGCACCATTCTAATTTTCAGTCCGACATCTGTGGTTCTTGCAATTCCACAAAAAGTAAGTGTTTGATGATGGCACTAATCGCAAAATATGCTTTTGTCACATTCTCGTTCGCAATTAGTGACGTCATCAAACACTTTGTTTTAGTGGAATTGCTGGAACCACAGATGTCTGATTTAAAATTGGAATGGTGCAAATTGATGTTTTCAGTTTCCCAGATACACATAAAAAATATAGAAATCCTCTTTACAATCCCTTTAAATTGCATTGTTCTAATTTCTGGTTGAAAAGTTGTAGTTCTTGTAATTCTAGAAAAACTTGTACAGACTACTATAATTTATGCAATGCCTATCAAAATATATCTAAATCATATGACATTTACATTGGGAATTAATGTAACAAAAGATCAATGTGACCAGAAAGTTCTAAATACAACTAGAAGCTTAAACACCTGTCAAACCCGTTTGCGTCCAGGTGAGGCACCACAGCTATGAGCAACGAAAACCAATTACACTGCAATTAATCAATCTCTACTGAACTAAAGGTTTTGAGGGAGGTCAATAGCTGGGGCTTAATTCTCACTTGCCAGGGACCTGTCCTTGTTGTTAACAGGGCTGACCTCTGTAAATTCTACACTATTTATGAGGTTCTCTTGCACAGTCGGTTAGAGAGTTGGTTGTTTACATGCTGTCATTTGCTTGGTTATGTTGAGAGAATGGTGGCTGTGGGTTCAATTCTCGATGGGCGTGTGATATTCGGATGACATTGAATAAGTCATCTTCACTCATAATTCCAGTCAACCCAATTATAAATGGGTACAGATAATCCGGGAAAGATCAATGCCAAGAGGTTTGGCCAAGGACCAGCTGGTAGAAAGGATCCTGTAAAAACCTAAGATGTTATCCTTGTAAAATATAGTTGTTTCTTTCATTCCTTTTTCTTTGTCTTACCTTAATGTCCTGTAAGATAAACTTAAATGTAGGACTTTCTTCTGTGATATCATCAAATACATTACTGTGAACTTGTAGCTTGTGAAAATTAGGACCAGAAACATGCCCTTTTAAAGTAGAGAGTCCCTTAAAAAAAAAAAAAATAAAGATTAAATATGGCCTGAAAATAACATCATTGCAATATGATTACAAGCATTACTATGATTAATATTTGAAAATAATCAAAACAGACAATAACAAGTTTTATCATAATTGTATAAGGACTGTAGATTCTATTTGATTAGCTATTTTGACTTGAATCATGATGAGATATAAATAGGGCTGCAACGATTCTTGAAGTTGCGATTCGATACACTATACAGTACTCAACGATACGATTCATTTATTAGAGAAGGAAAGAGAAAAAAAAGTAGAAATTTGTAAAATTACTAACAATTTTGTCACTATTAAGCACTTGAGAACATTTAAAAGTAATGAATTGTGAAAAAAATCTCAATTTTAAAGTCAGAATTAAATTGCTGCAAATTTTTGAAAATCATACTCGGAAAATGAAAACATGACACAATTTCTTATACACACAATGATTCTGTGTCATTTGTTATTAAAGGGGGCTAAGAATTAATCAGACCGATACATCACGATTATTTTTATCCAACGAATACATCCACAGAAGGAAAGAATCGAGGTTCTGCCTTAGATATAACTAATAGCTCTATGCAAATTTGGACTTGGATGCAGCTGTATTAAGTTTTTACCTGTCTTAAATGATTTTCATGGTGAAATACAGCTTGATTTCCAGATAAAACTTTAGTTTCTTGAGCTTCTCTCTTTCTAATAATACTAGATTCAAATTGTCGGTATGTTCGGTACTGATCTTGTTTAGTGATTCCTGAACTTTGACCAGGTATAAAAGAGTGCCTGAGGGGATTATTTATTGCAGTTTCAGTTTTTGGAAAAGTTTTAAAATTCATCTCCATATCAGTTGTATCATCTGATGTTTCTGTTAGAGATTTTGGTGAATGCATACATATTTCTTGGGCATCTAATTCTTCAATCAACACACCATCAGGAATGTACTTTGATTTCGGTTCAGGAACTTCTGCATTTGACAAACTTTCTTGAAGAAATAACAGTTTTTTCACATCATTTTCACATTTGTAGCTGGGCAAAGTGCCAGTCGTACCTGTACTAAATTGATATAACACATCTTTCATTTCTTTTTGCCGAACAGGAACTTTGGTTACATAGGTCTTATCACTGTGTTTTAATGTTAACAAACTAGAACTTGGAGGACCTGTTTTCCATCCTCTTTGCTCTGACAGTAATTTTGGGGGTTGTCTAAGTTTTGAACTATTCAAATGACCCATTGTGTAAGCATGAATATCTTGCTTCTGTTTGGTTTCTGCATCATTTAGTAGACATTTAAGTTGTCGACTAGCAACAAATTTATAGTCCATTGTTACAATACTGAACTATTTTTTATTTTTCTGAAAAAAGAATGTAACTTATAGAGTCAAGTCTTTGAATGGCATTTAGCAATTGTGAGTACGATATATAGACACAGCTTTATGGAACAATAAGCTTACATAATACATATTGTATATATAGTTGCCCATCACTTCTTATCATTATGTGCCTGAGGACGACGGGGGAAACACGTCGAAACGTTGCATAAAACTTTAACCAGTGATTGTTGTTCCATAAAGCTATGTCTATATATATATTTTATAGAGTCAACATCCATATTTGATATAAACTTAAATCCTGTATGATATATTTAAGGAATGAATGTGGATCTTGTTATCGTTATGGGGAAATAAACGCTGGTTTATCATGTGACAAGACAAATGACCCGGTGACGAGGGTCATGTACGTATGGATCGAAGTCGTAATAAACCAATTTTAATTATTTTGTAGAATATCTGAGACATATAAAAAAAATTCTGTTTTTTTAACTTTGACGAAATTCGGTGTTGAATCCTTATATGCACGAAAATAGGTTACACCACTGTACTTGAATTATATTGTTACTCAGAGTCAAGAGTGTTACATTGGATTGACCGAGTTTGAAAATTTTATTTTTATGTTCAGTTCTACTACTTCAAAATTCTATTTAAATTAATTATGAGATGATAGAAAAAAGAAATTTGAGCACACTGTGTTAGGGCAAACTGTGTTTTGTGGTAGAAAGAATTAAAATAAAATAAGCTTATAAAAATTGTACCTTAACCAACCCTGACAGCTTTATCCAGTCGGATGATTATGAGGGGATCAAGCAAAAACATTTGATTTCAAACATTTTTGACACATTCTCATTGAAACAAAAGCCTAATTTACAGAACATCATTCCAAAACACAAAACGTAAATAAACTTTGGACAGCCATATTGTTATTAATATCAGTTGCCATAGCACCACGAGAAGAGTTATGAAGGGGGAGTAATTCTTCACATGATTGACGGTCGGTGAATATACTCTTGCTAATGTACCTGGCAAGCAGAATTTTATAGTTAAAATTGATTATAAGATTTGTGTTTCATAAATGATAGATCAACGCCATGCGATTTATTTGCAACGTCGAGTAAAGTGTCATATTATTATACGTCAGTACTTTGAAACTTTGTATCAGGTCTATGGCATTTTTTCTTTTATTCTTTTCTACATTCGGTTAAATCATAAAACTATAGGCCTATATACTTGGCCTATAGGGCTTACTATATTACAGTTCTATGGTTAGATCATGCACTTTTGTTTTCTTTCATATATTTAATTGTGGTATTCATTAAACTATTTTATTATTAAATTATCATATATATTAGTATGCTAATTCATTTATTTATTCATTCATATATTCATTTAGGCCTAGGTTTTCTGTACATTGTAGGCCTAATTGGTGACGGATAAGCTTAAGCCTCGGCTTGTTTCCGAAACCTTATTTTTATACACCCACATGAATATGTGGTCGTATATTGTCGTCGCTCCTGTCCGTCGGTCCGTCCGTCAACATTTATCGTGAGAACTATAGAGACTAGTTTTCATCTGATTTTGATGTGATGCTTTAGATTGATAAGATCTCGGTCAAGTTCGAATTTGACGTATTTTCGATGAACGGTTTTTGAGTTATTGCCCTTGACTTTGTTAAAACGCGTCAAAATTTGTGAGCAGGATTGACGCTACAGTTTTCAACCGACCTGATGAAACTTGGTATGATCATTGGAATTAATAAGATCTCGGACAAGTTCTAACTTGACGCATTTTCGATGAATGGTTTGCGAGTTATTGCCCTTGACTTTGTTAACACGCGTCAAAAGTTGTTTTTTGCCCTTGATTAGACATGTTTGATTTAATTGTTTGTTGTATTTGGGTTATTGATATTGATTTTAAAATTTTTTGTGGAATTACTCAGCATAAATAACTGGCATATATATGTAATTGAATTCACACTAATAAAATTTCTTCAATATAAGAAAATTCATACTCACTAAAGACTTTTTTATCATTTCTGACAGCTGCCAGTGGGCGTATGTTACATTGCCTCGCAAGCTATCTTTACTTATAAAAATTATATGTAGGCTATAGAAGAAATAAAATTATATTTCAATCAAACTTAATATTACTAATGTGTGTTTTAGACCATACTCTATTGTCTATTTTGAAGATGATATCTCAATTCATGTAACAATAATCGGTAGGCCAAATAATTCTACGTATGCCTACCCTACCCAACCAAAAAAAAAAACCTGAAGAGTATAGACTACATTATTTCATTTAGGCCTGAAGAATTTTTACAATACAGCCTCATAGGCCAACAGCATTAGTTATGAAATGAAATAGAATTTTACGGGTCTTTTTTCTTATTTTTCTATCCTATTCTGATTTCAACCAAGCCTGTACGATTGTTCTCTCAAAACTGAAAGAGCGTGGGTACTCTAAACGATTTTTACGAAACATAAAAAATTCCACCTTAGCACAGATAGCAGCTAAAAACAGACTTTATGCCGAAGTACCTCCAGGTTTAAGAAGTGCTCCATGTTTGTCCAGTAGATGCAAAACATGTCCCTTTATATCAGAAACTCATTATTTTGTAAGCAACTCTACGAATAAAAGGTACCCGATCCAGGAACATCTAACATGTGAACATTCGAATGTAATATATTTAATTTCATGCAAGAAATGCCCCAAACAATATGTAGGAGAAACTAAGAATAATTTACGAACTCGTTTTAATGCTCATAGGTCAGACATCAAATTAAAGAAAGACAAGCCTGTTTCTAATCATTTCAACCTCGACGACCATTCAATAGACGATCTCACCCTAATCCCAATTGAGCGTATAGAAATTGACTTGCCCGAAGATGAAACTACCAAATTCCGTCAATCTAGGGAAGCCCATTGGATTGAGACATTGAATACAGCAAGACCTATAGGACTAAATATTCATCATAATGTAGGCATAGCACCCTTCGTTGTCCCGTTTAATACAACCAGCAATCGAGCAAGCAAGATAGTTCATGCCCACTATAAGAGCCTTCAAGAGAAATTCCCCCATGTCTATAAGCAGAAAATGATAGTTGCATATTCAAAAAATAAGAACTTAAATGATAATATTGTTCATAGTAAACTAAAAACAATCAGTACATGACAGATACTATACATGGGCGAGTTATTTCTTCTAATTTCAGATCAGAATAAGAACAGAAGAAAACCCAATATCAAGACCCTTAATCCTAATTTCTAAATAAAGTGTCTGCTCCACCCTAGGCCTGTACATTTGGGAGAATCAAACCCTCCCTTCCCCGAATTTTAATTACAGGACAAACAATTTTGGGTAGTTGAATTCTGCGTCAGGTTCTAAGTTTTCTTGCAAGTCTGTAGGCCATTCAGATTCTGGTAATCGTAGGAATGAGGGACCATGCATCCATCTCTCCTTAAGTTGATCTACAGTTATTCTTCTGCTCAAATCATCAGCAGGATTAAGCTCAGTGGATACATATCTAAATTTATCAGGACCCCATGTAGATTGAATCTCTGCTACACGTAATCCCACAAAAGGCTTCAAGATTGCAGAACGTAACCAAAATAATACCACCTGAGAATCGGACCATAGTACTAGTCTTGAAGGTTTGGTTTCCAGTGCATCATAGATGGTTCTAGCCAGTCTTGAGGAAATCAATGCTGCCATCAACTCCAATCTGGGTATGGTAGTTTGACGAAGTGGGCAACTCTTGCCTTGGCCGACACTAATCTTACTTCTGATGATCTTGGTGTATTCCATAGTAGATAAGCCATTCCTCCATAAGCTTTACCACTTCCATCTCCAAAGAAGTGTAATTCAGGTTTTCCAATAGCATCTTTAGGTCTTAGACATCTAATTCCTGCCAATTTGTTAAGATCAGAAAATAAGTCGTACCATGTTGGATGAAATTCTTGAGGTAGTGGGTCGTCCCAATCTAGTGCTAATCTCCATACATCTTGTAGGGCAATCCTAGCTCTTACGGTTACTCCTGACGCTAACCCTAGTGGGTCGTAGAACATAGCTACCTTTGACAAGACAGTTCTCTTCGTTAGGTTCTCAACTGTTATATCTTTAACAGGAAATTTTATGATGTCTGGCTCTGGATCCCATCCAATTCCTAAAGTACTGGTACTTGTATCTCCGTCAGATTTAAATTCAATGGTATTTGAAGCTTTAATATTTACATCTTCTATAAATGATGATCCCTTCAATCGCTGACGCACGTTTTCATCTGAACAGAACCATTGCTTGACTTTGAAACTTCCGATGTTGAGGACAGTTTCTAGCTGGTTAATGCAATCCATTGCTTCATCTGCTGTGTAACAAGATCTTATTAGGTCATCCATGTTGCGATCTCTTTCTAGAATCTTGGCTGCTTCTGGATATAAATCTTTTTTCTCCGCAGCGATCTGTAAAAGGACATAGCTTGCCATGGCTGGTGAAGGTTTGTCCCCAAAGGCTACACGTAAAAGTCTGTAAAGAAATCTATGGACTTGGGTGTCTCTTTCCTATAATAAAATTTGAAGGAACATTTTGGAAATGTCTCCCATGATTGCTACTGTGTTCTCTCGAAAGTGTATCAAAACCTCTAGTAAATTCCCAATGAGGCATGGTCCTTTACAAAGGAATGAATTCAATGATGTTCCATTTACCAATACTGCAGGATCAAAGACGACTCTTAGAGGTGTACTCTGTTTCTCTGGTCTATATATACCATGGTGAGGCAAATAGTAAACAGGCTGATCTTCACGACATACGTCCTTTGGTTTGACTTCTGTTGCCCAACCGTTTGCTCATAGTCGTTGATGACTTTGTTGTAGAGATCTGCTTTCACTGGATCTTTTAGTAGACTTCTCTCTAATGACTTTAATCTTCTTTCTGCAACCAGATAATTATTTGGTAATAATGACGGGTCTTTCATGGTAGGCCTATGGAATATCTATCTCCTTCTCGTTTGCAAGTTTCTTCAAAAACCTTCATGGTTAGTTTGTCTTCTAATGATAGAGCTTTTACTGGACATGAACAGTCTGGTGCTTGAATTCCAATAGTTTCCAGTTCATAAAATTTCTGTAAGTCTCTTTTCTCTACAAAACTAACAGAACAAAGTTGTGCTACTCTCAAACTGCTATCTGGACCAATGACGTACCATCCGAGTTTAGTTTTTCTTGCTAGTGGTTCGTATGGTAAGCCTTGCCGAATTTCTTCATCTGCGTGTATATGACTATAATGTACTCCAAGAACAAGTTCTACAGGTCCACCTTTGTGTTTAAAATCATCAACAATGTCTGTAAGATGTGGAAAGGATTTAAGCCATTTTCTATTCAAGTTGGGGACATCTATTACCGTTGTGTCTAACTCGTGGGCTTCTATTGTGTATTCTTCGGCTCCATTCATAGCAAAAATTTTAAATTTCACTCTTCTACTATCTTTTTGGTGAACTTGCTTTCCTCCAACTACGGCCAAATCTATTCTCTCTTTAGCTCCTTGTAAATTAAGCTCTTGAGCAAATGCCTTGCGTATAATTGTTGTTCCTGCTCCACTGTCTATTAACACATTTCCCCAGACGTAGCGTACACCAGATGGCCGGAACTTGGCACGTAGTACATGTAGTATTCCAGCCTTGTCAGAGTTGAAACGCTGCTTGCTGTTGGTGGGTCCGTGTGAAGGAGTGTGTTGTGTAATCTAACACAGCCATTTTTGCCACAGGCTCTCTTTCTTCGATGATGTGAACTTAGCCAAGCAACTAAAACAAAGCCTTAGTTCTTTAATCTTGTTGAGTTTGTCATCATAAGGAAGATCGTTGAACAATCGTAAATTCTATGGTTCTCGTCACAAACTGGACATGTAGATGGTCTTTGCTCAAACTTTCTTTGCGTAGAATTTACAGACTTCGGTACCTTCGTATTGAACGTCGCCGTTGACTTTTGGATATCTCGGCAATCTGGATCGAACATCGCCTTAACATGTCTTCTAATAAAGCTATTGATATGTTCAATATTTGGAGTCTCATCCTTTTCTCTAATACTTGTGGCACAGGACAATCAAATTGCCAGGCAATCTCTTCACTATCATTCTCAGGTTATCAGTTGCATTAATATCAGCGTCATACCTTATCAATTTTAGTGTAGCTATACAGTTGACGATGTCCGTTCACAGGTCTCTCAGTTTACTTCTTTCAATGATTGTGATTTTACTCCCTTTGGTCAATTTATTGATCCATTTCCTAGATATTTTGCATCTCTGACCAAATTCTTGCTTTATGGATTTCAGTGCTGTAGCGTACACGATTCCTTGGTTACCCATTCCAGATAGTAGATGAGCAGCTTCTCCCTCCAGATGCATTTTCAACTGTGTCATTCTCATGTCATCCTTCAGATGTTGTTTATCATGAATATTTAATTTGAATTTCTCTATAAAGTCAACGTAGAGTAGAGCGTCGCCGTTGAACTTTGGTATCTGTACTGCAGGTATATCTCTCGCAGCCTCTAATTTGAATAATGCTTCCGCTACAGACATCTCTTTAAACTCATTGGATAAACTGGTTTCATTAAACTCTTCCAACTTATCTATCCAATCATCAACTGCTACTATACGATGATTATTATTGTCAGATGGCATGACGAGAGTATTGGTAATTGCATTGGTAGATGATGGTAGCACTTCACTTGGTGTACGTATTGAACCAGATTCCGCAGTTGATAAGCTTACTATATCGTCACTGTGTTCATTACTCGTTGATGGAGCGATACCATTTATCCTTCCATTCGTTGAAGACTCTGTAACTGTGTCCTGATTCTGTTGTTGCTGTTGTGGTGCATTTATATAATCTTCGACATATTCTTCTATATCATACAATGTCGTCATCAAATCATCGTCCCATTGATCCAATCTTTCTTCTTCAGATTCACTGACTAATCCGTACAATGCTTTATTACATTCGCTAGCCAATATACAGTCTTGTTTGATATCATCCAATTCTTTCTGAACTCTTCGTGCTTTAATATTTCCACTCTCAATAGAATCTGTGATTCTATTTATAGCACGAGTTATTCTCCCCTTCAGTATCTTCCTATTCTGCTTCCTCTCTCAAAGATCTGCTGGGTCGCTTGTTTGCTGAACAACCTTACGATTTTGGGTAGGTAGGTCGGCAACAGCTTCTATCACTCCTTTGTCCACCAAATTAATCTATAGTTATTAAAAATTTCTTCTCTTCTGCAGTAGAATTTCTCCAGAAATTAAACTTGGTCTCTCCTAATGTATGTCTTCTACTACAGAATGTTGTCTAACTGGATCAGTTGAAAACTCTTCAGAAAAATTATGGTAGGGAAGGGGTGGTGTCAAGACAAATTTCCAATAATACAGTTTATTAGTTTACGTATGTACTAATTCGAACTATGTATTCTGAAATGTATAAAGAATAAAAGCATAAGTACAACTCTTCAACCTTTACGTGAGATAATAAATGTAGTTACTTCCCTTAGATTTCTTAAGGCTACTGACTAATATTGTATGGGACATAACTCCTGCTTTAACGGGCACCATTAAATGTAGTTATCTCCCTTTATACAGTGAACCTATCAAATCTGACCGTTACCTAACAAAGCATTCACGTAAACGCAAAACTATATAATTACAATTAATAATGAAAAGAAGGGTTGGAGAACACGCAACAAACTTTCGACTCGATAAGTTGCTCTACATCGCGATATTCTAAGACAAATACAAAAAAGAACGTATGCATAATATAAACGACCGTTATAAAGCTAATCTTAAAAGTATCTGAAGAGTTTTGTCCAAAGCCCCTAAATTAAGTTAATCATAATAAAACAGGAAAGGTTTCTCAAAATGTTTCCATTTAAAATGGCGTGCTCGGAAACAAGGGCGAATAACTCTAGCAAGCACGTGGTCGCATTACAAATGCCTCAGACCACAACTTATGCAAATAAAAGTATCAGCTGAAATTCAAAACAGGCATAGCACCCTTGTTGTCCCGTTCAATACAACCAGCAATCGAGCAAGCAAGATAGTTCATACCCACTGCAAGAGCCTTCAAGAGACATTCCCCCATGTCTTTAAGCAGAAAATGATAGTTGCATATTCAAAAATAAGAACTTAAATGATAATATTGTTCATAGTAAACTAAAAACAATCAGTACATAACAGATGCTATACTTCTCTTCTCTTTTATTTTCTCTACTTATTTTTTCTAATTTCAGATCAGAATAAGAACAGAAGAAAATCCAATATCAAGACCCTTAATCCTAATTTCTAAATAAAGTGTCTGCTCCACCCTAGGCCTGTACTTTTGAAAGAATCAAACCCTCCCTTCCCCGAAATCTCATATAACTGAGGTGTAAGTTGCGTTCGGTACTCATGGCCACTTTCATTTTTCTCAACCATACACAACTGGTGATCGCTATGGTGTGAGGGCACATTTTAGTGAGGTTATTATGAACTGTTAGCTCTGTGTTTGTGAATCTCTGGCAGTGCAACTTTGAACTTGAATATTTACATATAATGTTATGTACATGTATGGAGACAGATGGAAACAGGGTTCTTCCTTACATCCACTTCTCTTGCTGTTTCTTTACTATTTCATCTGGTTTTTGTACATTGTATCGGATGATAATGTTAAAAGATCTGTATTTGATAGTTCGTCTTTCCATCGAGGATTGTGTAGACCTGAATCATGTCTTCTATTCAAGTGATAGAAGTCTTTCCGGTTATGTTATGTTTGGCGTTAGGTGTTTTGTACTGCTTCGCAACAATCGTTTTTTTGTGGTTGATTTATGCTTTGAATATTTTAAGTAAATAATATCAAAACTGCATATACACAACTAAATCAATGTGAGATACATAAACAGGAAATAAAACACGACATTAAAAGATACATTAAAATACCATTTCTGAACTATTCCACATGGTGAAGTCTCCAGAAACGGATGATCAACGCACCTCTTTCAATGTTGGTTACTGCATAATTATGTAGGTTATGACGGATGAGCGATTTATTGCAAAAACATTTCTTTTGGGGCGATTCCAGCGTTACGTATGTTACATTTGTTAAGTTTTTTGCTAAGTCTTTCATTGATATTTATGTTTTGTCTTCAAACTATTTAAGTTATCATTTACTATAGTAGTAACATGCTACAAGTAAAAAAAAAGCTCTCACATTACAAGTTTGAGCTCTATGCAGCACTAAACATATATGTTATGTATGTTACGTATGTTACGCAGAAAAAAAGACTTTTTTAGACGGCAAAATAAGATTGCAAAAATCTGTGAATATCAGTTAAGGCAAAGCTCTTGATATTTAACCATCGTATTGATATAGCTTCAGAAAAAACTGCCATGCTTGACAAAATACTTTGAGAATAATTGGAGCATCTCAAAGAAAAAAATGAATCGTTACGTATGTTACAACAAAAAGTTACGTATTTCATATCTCTAATAAGCATTAAAACAGTTCTTAGTACAGTTTTAATATTCATAAACACTAAAATAAAATTTGGCACAAATAAAACAAATAAATTCATAATTCCCACCAGTCAATTTTTACTGCACTGGTGGAAATTAAAGATTTTATTTACGGCAGTGGCTATTTACCACTGGCGTGGTAAGCGTGTTAAGTAAATAGCCATAGGCCTAAGTACCCTTATAGCTATTTACCACGGCGTGGTAAATAAAATTAGTCATGATTTGATATTCCTTTCGGCAAAAATTGCTTAAAACTACCTAAATATTCAAAATAACGATTTTGAATTCAAAAACTCATCATGTTCATCAAAAATTCGTTTTTTGAAAAAAAATGTCATATTTGTTTATGAATACTTCTCAATTAAAACCTATCTAAAAAGTTCCGCGTTGTATAAAATTTAGTGTAAAATTCATTTGCTCTTTCGGCAATAGATCTTAATTACAAATTAGTCAAAATTTACTTTTAACCTTGTTATGAATTCGAAAGCAGGCTTATTACAAGTATATCTATTCAATATTAATTCAGGACTAATCTTACCCAAATGATCGTAAGGGTATTTTGTTTGAGAATAATTTTTGAAAATAAATTCCTGCATTTTATGCAATTTGTCTTCTAATATTACTACCCTTTTTCAAGTAACTACAGTGGCGTATTTAGAGAGTAGTGCCCTCTAAAAGCCAAAAAGGGGGCAAAGGTACCCCTCACTCCCGTCAATGAAATCTTGGCTACGCCACTGAGTAAGTAATGTATATTTCCACAAAAATTGTAATGTTGGATCCTGTCGGTGTTAAGGTGATTTGAGAATAAAAATCCCATAGAAGTAATGAAGTTAGAATTTTATATTTATCTCAGTGCTGTTAAACGCGTTCACTCCTGTACATTTTCAAGAAAGTGGTAACATGGCCCACTTTTCAACTCGATTCATGCAGCATTGAACAATTTTATTGCACCCAGGACAAATATAAGGGACAAAAATAAGGGACAGTTAAGCCAATTTTTTGGCTAAGCAAATCAACACAAGTGTTCACAGCTCATTGTCAAAATTTGAGCCTTCATACTTACGTGTGTCCAGAATTATCCGTGTTTGGAACTAGTATATAGAAGAGATCAGTAATGATATAGATATTGACAATGTTTGACTGTAGGTTGTAGTAGAGGTTAGTAATGATACAGATATTGATACTGTTTGACTGTAGTATATAGTAGAGGTCAGTAATGATACATACATTGATAGTGTCTGACTGTAGTATGTAGTTAAGGTCAGTTATGATACAGATATTTATAGTGTTTGATTAGTATATAGTCAAAATCAGGAAAAATACAGATATTGATAGTATTTGACTGTAGTATGTTGTCTAGGTCAGTAATGATACAGATATTGATAGTGTTTGACTGTAGTACCGTATGTAGTAGAGTTTAGTAATGATACATATATTGATAGTTTTTGACTGGAGTATGTAGTAGAGGTCAGAAATGATACAGATATTGATAGTATTTGACGGTAGTATGTTGTCTAGGTCAGTAATGATGCAGATATTGATACTCTTTGACTGTAATATGTAGACGAGGTCAGTAATGATACTGATATTGATAGTGTTTGACTGTAGTATGTAGTCGAGGCCAGTAATGATACTGATACTGATACTGATATTGATAGTGTTTGGCTGTAGTATGTAGTCGAGGCTAGTTGAGGCCATGAATGATACTGATACATATCTAGATAGTGTTTGACTGTAGTATGTAGTAGAGATCAGTAATAATAATACATATCTAGATAGTGTTTGAATGTAGTATGTAATAGAGATTAGTAATAATACAGATATTGAAAGTGTTTGACTGTAGTTTGTAGTAGAGGTCAGTAATGATACAGATATTGATAGTGATTAATTGTAATATGTAGTACAAGTTAATAATGATACAGATATTGATAGTGTTTGACTGTAGTATGTAGTAGAAGTAAGTAATGATACAGATGTAGATTAATACTACAAACACTATCAATATCATATGTATTATTACTAATCTGTACTACATACTACAGTCATACGCTATCAATATCTGTATCGTCCAAATCGTTAAGAATTGTGCCTTCTGGAGTATTTACAAGC
This sequence comes from Lottia gigantea, assembly GCF_000327385.1. NCBI lineage: Eukaryota > Metazoa > Mollusca > Gastropoda > Lottiidae > Lottia > Lottia gigantea. Next base: position 1,734,715 of record NW_008708846.1, read on the forward strand.
TACAGACTGAACGCATTTCCATAACAATCAAAACATTGTAAATCTTATGATTTTTCATTCATAATAATCACTCATATCAAATTAGATGCTCAGTAGGAAAACTTCGTTGTTTTCCTTGCAACAGCAGTCCAAATATAGGAACAGTGTCGACAAATCCTACGATAATCATCCGCATTGAGTCTATTTCTGGCTTCAGTTTTTATGACTGTCGAGGTTCGCTTGGGTTCGTCGTGTTGAAGGGCACCAGAAATGCTGAAACTTTATACACCTCAGGGGATGAAAAGAAACCCACGCTGGGAACCAGGAATATATAGTATTATAGCTTGGAATTTAAAAATTCAATAAAGTCTGTCAAAAGTATAGCTTTAAAATGTATATATAAACGAATTGCTGCCGCATTCCTTATGGTTCACATCATATAGCTATTGTAGAAATGTTTTGGACTGTGAAATTTAGCGTCCAAAATGCCCGAAAACCGCAGTCACCGATATTAAATATGCCGGATATTTTCCTTCGCTAGGGATATTAAAATGCTTAGTGAGCTAACAATGTGAAATGTGCACAATTTTTATATTTTTGCAACTTAAATTGTGTTTTTTTGAAATATTAAAAAATAATTGGATGAAATCCAACAAATAGAAAAAAAAAACGTGGTAAAATCTAAATACCACGTTTTTTCTCCATAGACTAACATGGTAACATTGGCCTAATTTAACAAGTTACCACGCCGTGGTATATAGCTGTAAGGGTATTTATGACTATTTACCACGCTTACCACGCCAGTGGTAAATAGTCACTGCCATTATTTACTGGCCATCCCAACATTTCTTAGTTCCTCAGTATTGCATAAAACTTTAGCCCAAAAGGACAAATCATAGGTAATATGGACTGCCTTATAAAATTAAAGTATAAAATGTTCCTGTATACCACTTTTGCATTGGTCTAAGGGTGTATCTTTTAACATAAAAACATTAGGGGGTCGAAAGGAGCAGAATTTTCAAAAACTGACATTAATCTCAGGGTGGGCTACCTTGAACAAAGCATTGTCTACTGGGCTATAATAAATATATCCTGGGGTCAATAGTTCAGAGGGCATTATCTACTGGGCTATAATAAATGTATCCTGGGGTCAATAGTTCAGAGGGCATTATCTACTGGGCTATAATAAATATATCTTGGGGTTAATAGTTCAGAGGGCATTATCTACTGGGCTGTAATAAATATATCCTGGGGTCAATAGTTCAGAGGGCATTATCTACTGGGCTATAATAAATTTATCATGGGGTCAATAGTTCAGAGGGCATTATCTACTGGGCTATAATAAATATATCTTGGGGTTAATAGTTCAGAGGGCATTATCTACTGGGCTATAATAAATATAACTTGAAGTTAATAGTTCAGAGGGCATTATCTCCCACAGTATAACACAATTATGATCGAGCAAAACAGAGTGATTATCATCACACAATAGAGAGAGACTGCTTCATGTATTAAAACAAATCACAAAATTTTACAAAATAAGAACCACAAATTGTGCAAGATTTCTGGCCTTGACCCTCTCTGAACACAAATACACGATTGGGTTATGGTTTTGATTAAAAAATTAGCAGCCTGTTTCTAATCATTTCAACCTCGACGACCATTCAATAGACGATCTCACCCTAATCCCAATTGAGCGTATAGAAATTGACTTGCCCGAAGATGAAACTACCAAATTCCGTCAATCTAGGGAAGCCCATTGGATTGAGACATTGAATACAGCAAGACCTATAGGACTAAATATTCATCATAATGTAGGCATAGCACCCTTTGTTGTCCCGTTTAATACAACCAGCAATCGAGCAAGCAAGATAGTTTATGCCCACTATAAGAGCCTTCAAGAGAAATTCCCCCATATCTATAAGCAGAAAATGATAGTTGCATATTCAAAAAATAAGAACTTAAATGATAATATTGTTCATAGTAAACTAAAAACAATCAGTACAATCATAACAGATATAGTATACTTCTCTTTTATTTTCTCTACTTATTTTTTCTAATTTCAGATCAGAATAAGAACAGAAGAAAACCCAATATCAAGACCCTTAATCCTAATTTCTAAATAAAGTGTCTGCTCCACCCTAGGCCTGTACATTTGGGAGAATCAAACCCTCCCTTCCCCGAAATCAAAGCATTGTATAAATGTAGGCCTAACATACGTAACGTTACACATTTTAGATTTTGCAGTAAATTAATTTCTAAGTTTCCATGTGTGATGTTAGATTGTTTTAAGAATAGGAATGAATGTTAGATAGAGAAAATATCATTAGATTGCAGCACAAGATCTTAATTTGTCCATTCTGGAAAGAAATATTTTTTTTATGTTACTTAATATTTTAGGTAATAAAATTGAAAATTTTCACGATTTTCTTATATTTTTAGTTTTTTTTTTATTTATCACAGATGTAACGATATATATATAGTTAAATCTTATCTATAATTTTTGTCAAGATATTCAATACAACTTTTCATGAGTTTGATTTCAAAAAATTAAACTGACAGCATGATCGGAAGACTTGAGGAAAAATATGAATTTTCAACATTGTCAAAGAGGGCATCAGAAAAAAAATAAAACATGCATGTTTATCTTCAACAAAAACAACTCAAACACTTGAAAAAAATATTTTTGAAATATGGCAATTTTTTTTATTTCTGCATGGAATCGCTCTTTGGATCTTTTGGTCATTCCAATAAGTGTCTTAGCTTTCTTAATTTTTCCGGCAGATAGATGTGTGCCAAGATCTAACGATCCAAACCACAAAACCAAACCCGAAATTGAAAACAACATAATATTGGCAAAACATTGGTAGGTGCTAATGAACTTTAAGTATATCAATTTGAGGCGAGTAAGTATTTCATAATGAAAAGTGGTATCAGGTGTCTAGAAGAGTAAGCATACCTTGCCACACACCCGGCATTGTTGCTTAATATTACATACAAAATTGGAAGGTACCAAACGATGCGAGCCGCCAAACGATACATTGGTAGCAGAAAATTAACTATTCATATGAGGATCTGTATCAATTAAAATTGAGCAAATATTTCATTTTGACAAGTGGTATCAGGTGTTTAGAAGAGTAAGCATACCCTGCTTGAAGCCACACCCGTCATCAAGGTCGGTTTATTCACTGTTTTTTTTAAGGTTTTTTGGGGTTTCATCTTTCTCTGTTGGATTAAGTACAATCATATTAAAAAAAGATTCTATTTTCGTTCAGATTTTTTTAAACATATATTGTATCCATTGTAAGTTTTCTTCAGCAGTCCCGTTCTAATGACGATATTTTTAATCTGGAGTGTCATGTAAGACTTGTTTCCATTTGGCAGCCGATATCACTTTCGTTATTGTTATCGAAAAACGAGTCCTACTAAATCTAATCAAAATTAGATTACAATTTCGGATCTTTTTAGTTTTCTGATAGTCGTATTCTCCATGGTAATCTAACAAGTCCATACCAAAAGTCCGGCTCAAAGGAAGTGTTTTTAACCAATCAAAGCGTGTCATGTAGAACCCGTTTCTTGCAGGAATAAAGAATTGTGGGATATCGAAACTTCAAGTTAAGACCAACCTCATTGGGTTTCGCTTCCAACAATTCCTTAATTTATCAAGAAACGGGTTTTACATGACTTAAAAAGATACGAAAAGGTATCCGCCGTCCCTATAATACTTACTAACATTGCTGTTTCATAATTTTTACGCTTATTTTATTTTTTGCAGCTATTCTATACGTCTAGAAATGTACAACAGTTTAATGGAAGAATACATATTATTATGCTTTAAGTGTTTTATTCTAACTATAGTCCATTATCGCTGTAAAGCCAAAAGTCACAAAAATGTAAATAAAATCTTTTTGTAAAGATAAGTTAATATAAAATACAAAAATACCGCCCCTCCCCCTCTTATAGATAGTCTACAAAACAACATAAAATAATATCAAAAGGCTATCAAAATAAAAAGCATGAGCGGGTCTGTTATATTTTCTTCCTTCTTTTTTGGCACATCGCGATTCTACTTCTTATTATTTATTTGTTATACTCTTGTATACTTTTGTGGGTTTTTCAGAATAGATTTTTGATAATGAGTTAACAATACTAATTAAAATCAAATAAAAGCGGAAACCATTAATTAAATAACGGTACAGAACGAAGATTTTTTCTTTTCTTTCGAATCTGAAGAAAAAAAAATTAAGAAAATATTACTTAATTATTAAAGAGATCGATCAAGGTAAAAAAATCGTCGTTTAAGTATCTGAGAGGTCCCACTCGTATACAATTACAATAATCGAAATGCCTTGATCAAATCTAATTGCTGATGTGGGTCTCAGACCGAGCAGAAGCCATACTAACAAAATTGCCAATGTTTCAGTACCACAAATAATCTGAGCACTGACTGAATTTAAAATTGATTTTAATGATTGACCAATTAGATGACTGGAACATTAAAATCGTCTTAAGTTAAGTTTTCAAGAATAAGGACCCTGTTATAGTCAATTAAGTTAATGTACAATCGTCCTCAGGCTTTTGTTAAGATATCACTTGTAAAATTGTATATATATAAGCATAATGTAATGTATTAAAAATTATGATAATTGCTGTACAATATTGACCAAATTCAAATTTTTTGGACGATTTGACACTGGACCAAAATACTCATGGCGTCATGTTATGCATATCCATGTTCTTAATGACCATAATGTTGCGTATATTTTAGATCTGACTAGTAAAAATGAATTATGAAATGAATAATGATAAACAAAATTAAACTGTCTAATTTGGGTTTTTTAAATGTAATCAACAGGGGGCTTTAGTTTAATTAGTCAGATTGAGAATGCAACAAGACACCTTTATCTAAATATATTAATTAATTAGACATAGTTCTTGCAGATCACTGAATTCTGAATCAAATTAAACTCCGTGTTATTGTAGTCTTCAGTTTATTGCAAATTGCAAACAAAGGTAATGGCAATCTGAGTGTCATTATAGTGTTCTTTCTCAATCGATAGACGAAATTGAAACATGTCTATATTACACATCTAATTAATCAAATTATTCAATAATCAATTATTCTTACCTTTTTTTGATTTTGATTTTGAGTCATCTTTTTTATTCTCAGCCGAGGTTTCAGCTTTAGTCGCTGGCGTCTCATTTGAAACAGTGGCCGGTTTTGCTGAGGTATCTGTATCTTTAGTAATAAAATGATAAGCTTAGAATTAAAACTTTTAAAAAAGGTGAGGCGTTTAGTTTTAAGTATTTCACGCTCACAAAAACTGATAAAAAAAAACCCGGGTGATTCCTTTACTTGTTTTCAACAGAAAGCATTAGTTTTATGAGTTACCGGTACCGGTAAAAGGAAAATGTGGCCCTTTTAATCCTTATTTTTCTTACCTTGTTTAGATTTTGTTTCATCTTTTTTATTTTCATCCGATGTTTCATTTTTAGTAACTGGTTTCTCATTTGAAATGGTTACCGGATTTGCCAGGGTATCTTCATCTTTGACTTTGGCTTCTTCCACAGAAGGTTTTGCATTATCTTGTGCCTCCGAAGTTTGTTGTGTTGATTCTTCTTGAGATTGAGGATCAGTTTTAGGAGCTTCGGCTTCTGTTATTGGAACTGTAGATGGATCCGGCAATTGTTCCTTCTGTGGCACTTGCTCCGGCTCGGTCTCTTTTTCGATTTTCGCCTCTTTATCATGTGTAGGCTCTGATGTCGCTTCATTGCCTTTATGACCAGAATCAGATTCTCCAGTTTTCTCGGATTCTCCAGTTTTCTCGGATTCTCCTGTTTTCTCGGATCCTCCTGTTTTCTCAGATTCTCCTGTTTTGTCGGATTCTCCTGTTTTCTCAGAATCTCCCGTTTTTTCGGATTCTCCCGTTTTCTCGGATTCTCCTGTTTTCTCGAATTCTCCTGTTTTCTCAGATTCTCCTGTATTCTCGGATTCTACTGTTTTCTCGGATTCTCCAGTTATTGTGGTTTCCGGTTTCTCTACTGGTTCATTGGTTTGATCAGTATTTGCGACTGGCTGTTCATCCGACATCTTATTCTGTAAAATATATTAAGTATATAGTTCGGGTACAAAGATGTTGATACTGGAGAAATTTAAAGAGTTGATGAAGTCAAAGATGAAGAGCCGCGTATGCTATAGTATAAGAGATGGCGATGCTTGATGATAATGGCGATGATTATGACGTGATAGCAATTGTGTTTGTATCAAGTCATAGTGTTCATGGTGATAATAATGACGTTAAAAATCTTCAAAGGCCAAGTCAAGACTTTCCTGAAGATCAATCCAGAAAAAAATAACAAAGGCCTACTTTGATTTTTTAAGCCCTATTTATCGTTGTTAGACTGTTGCAGAATCTATGTAATCTTTGTGTATGATTTGTAACAGTCAATAAAATTATATAAGCAACTGTTTGATGGCATGATTAAAACTAAAAAGATAGCTAGCCAGGCAGCTGTCAGAAATGATACAATCTTTATTAACTAAATAACAAATTTTCTCATATCAAAAATCATCATAAGATTAATTAAACAAAATATTGTCAAATTCGATATCAGTCAGATACAAACTGTAACCTCTGTCGTGTCTACAAGGCAAATTTGACGCGTTTTTACTAAGTCAAGGGCAATAACTCCAAAAACCGTCTGATTTAAATGATATTCGAACTTGACCGAGATTTCACCATCATATATATGCATACCTTGTTTCATCAAGATCGGATAAAAAATATGTAGCCTCCATCGTGTTTAACTAAATGTCAAGGGCAATAACTCCAAAACCATTCATTCGATTTTGATCACTTTCGAACTTGACCTAGGTTTTATCAATATATACATGCATACCAAGTTTCATCAAGATCGGATAACAAATGTTGCCTCTAATGTCTTAACAAGCAATGTGGGCGGACGGACGAAGGTGTGGAATTCTCAGAGCGCCAGTGGGGTTCAGTCCCAAATGACACCTAAGTCCACCTTAACCTGTAAACTGTGATATGGAATTTAGCGACTAAACGATAGTGCTGCTTATTTTGTTTTAGTGTTTCATGATCAACACAGTAGCTGTACAAATATTAATTTACATGAAATTCGAAATTTGAACGGAATTATTACATACTTAGACATACTATTGATTATGGTATATTTCCTTGTTAATGTTTTTATTATATGATAAGAATGAAGTTTCTTTTCATGTACATACTTTTGGTAATTAGTCCTTATTGCTGCGTGTACCTTTTCAATCATATTATGTGTCAACAAATGCAAACTAAAGCAAACAGTCAAATAAAAAAAAATGTTCAAATATCACTTTATATTATATGCGATACCACATGATACAGGGTTAAATTTCTGGAACAATAGCATTTATCTAATTGGTATCCTGATTTGTGATTTTTGAAGCAAGTCTGAGAAGAATCACAAGAAACATTTCCGGTTGATTCTTATAAAGTTGACGAAAGATGCCGGGTTTTCCTGCCTCAATTCGGGCATAAGGCGGTTTAAATGACCAAACTGAAATCTTCTGACTTCAACGTAAGTAAGTTGGTCACATGAAATTTTGGTCACCGGAAATATGGTCACAGTAATACGGGCACAAGGTAATTCGGTCAACATTAATGAGGGCACAAACTGATGAATGGAAAATTGATCAACAATTTTTAAAGCAGATCGCACAGGAAAATCATGATCACCATAGGAACTTAGTGCAAGGTTGTAACTGTGACATAATCGTATTAATATAATATAATGTAACTTGAACAATTTAACACTCTAATCTGAAAATTGTTCACCATTAAGTTCACTGGTTTCACTGCTGGTTTAAATGCTGGGGTCTGGAAAAATTCACAATATCAAGCCAAGTCAACGAAAAATCTTTTTCTAAAATCAACAGATTTTCAAATTACAAAGCAGCATATGTTTTAAATGCTTTCCCCTTTTTCTCTTACATCTACCCTATGGAAGACCCTTCCCCGGGGATCTCCTTTTCCAGTCGCAAGATATTGCTTTTTTGTCATCACTTGCTATATTATAATAGTCCTAGAAAACCATGAATATGTAGTCTATGTTTTAAATGCAACGGTCAGGGAAAATTCACAAAATAAAGACAAATTAATTCAAAATCGAAAAACAGAAAATAGAAATTCATAGATAATATATATTTGTCAATAAATTAACATTTTATATCCATAAAAAGAAATTTCATAGCAAATCTTCAATAAAAAATAAATGTAAATCAAATTTTATAACAAATAAATCGATGTGGTTTTTAAGCGTATGTTTTGGGGTACTCGCAACCTTAACACAGTCTTTTTATAGTGAAAGAGATTAAGCCTATTTCTGTAGAAGACTAAACTTGTAAATATTAAACAATTGTTCGTGCGACCAGTTGGTTTGTCGCTATAATGTAACTTGAACAATTTAACACTCTAATCTGAAAATTGTTCACCATTAAGTTCACTGGTTTCACTGGTTTTACAGTTTGATTGATTGCTTCATATATTAAACTCAGTATAAAGTTTTAATTCTGATTGGATGAATATTCAAACAAACCAATCAGAAGTTCAGTATTTCAAATCAGAATCTACAATAATCGGACTCCGATGAGCATCAAACAGGCTGTGTGAACACTAATCTCTTCAATACTAAGGTGAACACTTTTCACCTATTCTGTTGTTCAACAGATTCAAATCTTTTTCAGTTAACTGCGCAGTTAGATCACACTGCTATTACGAAAAAAATTTAAAATATGGAACTTTTGGGGTAGGTTTTAATGATTGTATTTTATGAATTTGAATTCAGACCATTATATTTTAATTTATGTAAATGTCTCTCAAGAAGCTGAGCATTACGTTTCGTTGTTAATGAACTTCAAGTATATCTGTACATCGGCCCCAATGACACGGAAGCCTTTAGTTTGGGGAGTAGATTTATATGATCTTGATCTACATTCCACATCAAAATTTCATATTTCTTTTATTGTGTATAATACTGCATGACGTTAATGGTCATTATAAGCCCAGTTATTGTCTGAGCAAAGTAAAATGTTTTTTGAATTTTTCCTATTATTTTTAAGGGAATTGGAATATCAGCCTCAAAATATAACTGATAGTCTTAGAATGTCTTTGCGTTGATGAAAATATAAGCATAAGCACACATTATGGCTTCAAAATTTGTTTTCACAGAGGATAATATTTTCAGTCAAAATTTGTGACTTCTTGGGGATGAAATTTTTAAAAGAGAAATGGGTTTCTTTTCAATGTACAAATTTCATTTTTATCATAACGCTAAGAAATTCCAAGACTAACGGAACTATTTTGAGACTGATATTCCAATTCTCTTCGAAAATATCTTAAAAATTCAAAAAACTTTTTACTTTGCTCAGACAATAGAAGCTGGGGATTTGTATCTCAGATTTTTTTTCAAGTACAAAATCTAAATAATTTTTTTATGTCAACCCAAATGGAACAAAATAAAAAAAATATACGAAGAAGATAGAGTTTATAATTCAAGAAAAATATCGAAGAAAACACAGAATATAAGACAACTACTACCCATAGGGGATTGTAAGTGTGCTCTTATTCTAAACATGTCAAAAATTCATTATTAGTGATAGAAAACCACACCAACCACCCGAGATCAAATCACAATATTGAATGACCAATGTCTCGTACAAACAATCGCTAAAAGTGTACTTGCAAGAAACATTATACGATAGAAAGTATCTAAATAACTGTTCATAATCATAAAATTATTTAAACGTCTAGAAATTGGTCATTGAACAAAAAAAAAATCATTTCATTTGATTAGTCCAGTGGGTTGCAAAACTGTGAGACATATAACATTGTTGCAATGCATTTGCCCAAATGTTGACATATTTTATTCTGTTGCTTCTACTGTGTTATAGTTGCGTGATTTAAAATTTGTTTGAAAAAGGGATATAGATTCTTAAAATATATCCATACACATACAAACAGGATAGTATATTCTTATTTCAGTGATCGTATCCTGCGATATTAGTTAACTCGAAACAGACTTTAACTTGCCAACTTGTTCCTTAGAGATCCACAGAATAGAGAACTGTATTCAGGTAAGTGGTGAGATTCTTTCTTCAAAACTCAATACATTATTCAAACACAATACATCACACACACAAATCAATACATTATTCAAACACAATACATCATACACAAACTCAATACATTATTCAAACACAATACATCATACACAAACTCAATACATTATTCAAACACAATACATCATACACAAACTCAATACATTATTCAAACACAATACATCACACACAAACTCAATACATTATTCAAACACAATACATCACACACAAACTCAATACATTATTCAAACACAATACATCATACACAAACTCAATACATTATTTAAACACAATACATCATACACAAACTCAATACATTATTCAAACACAATACATCACACACAAACTCAATACATTATTCAAACACAAAACCATTATTTTATACGTATCCCAAACCCAATATCGTATACATGTACACATCTCAAACACAATGCGTAATTCAAAACAAAACACAATACATTATACATATCTCAAACACAATACGTAATTCAATACAAAACACAATACATTATACATATCTCAAATACAATACAATTAGGCATATATTAAACCCAATGCAATATACATATTTGACTATATTAATAACAAAATATTCCCACTGTTCAGAACGTTTGTTTAAAGAAGTGTACATAGGTTCATTAATGATGGAAAGCTTTTCAGTTTAACACAACGTTTGGTTTTAGCTCTGCTATCAATTGACCAGGATATTTTGTAGTTTCCAGTTTAAGTTGCCAAATGTGCTTCGGTGCTAGTTTAAAAATTACGATGTTTAAACGACTGCCTGTAGTTGTCAAATCTTGGTTTAAATGTGCTTTCAGTCAGTCCCTGATATGTTTTATGTTCATTGTGTCTGTGTTTGTGACTCCTGTCTTGTATATTATATCTCAATGTGTTATACATATTTCAGAATAAAGTCAGATATTATACTGAAAATGATAAGGATCTGAGAAATATGAAAACTGATGACAGAGTTATCGATTTCACGCAACATCTCTTCTGGATATATACAATGGGTATTTGGACGATTTCTGTTGCATTGAATCATTGTAATTATGTTAAGATTTACAACTGATTGTTAGAGCAACCTTAATATCATACAAAGCTATCAGCGAAATTTAACTTTCATTTAGACCATATAATCCAAAAATATAAAAAAGAGACAGTTTCTGAAAAAATAATGTAATTGATTATCATTTCCAAATTTTATATAAGTACCAAATGAAGTTTTACAATTGTTTTTGACCGACTATAAAATACAACATAGAAATTTATGCATTCCACTGAAGGTATGAAGTTGGAGTGAGAAGTTTGAAATAAACAGGAGAGGGTATATTTACTATAAAAGAATTTGGGATACACTAGGATTCGATTTCCAACATATAACATTACTGAAGATACATCCTTGATACCAATCTATTTAGTTTGTCTGATGGGGTTTTTAGTAATTGGGCTGAATTTCTGTATGATTAATGCCTTAAGACTAGATGGTTTTAGATGTAGTTCACATTTGACTTGAGAAGAAATCATTGTACAACCTCTATTTTATCAATTCTTATTAAAAACAGAATAATCTTCAGTGTAATTTTCACTATTACTGATAAAAAAAAGTATTTAAAATAAGTGTAACCAAAATCATTATTTTTGATCATTGATCACTGAAAGGAAGAAAGTAGATTCTGGTTGAGATTAAATCAGGCAGGTGTGTGGACTTAGTCGTAGTCTACGATATCTAGTCTATAAGGATCACAAATGAACAATTATGAAGCCCAAAAGAGGCATAGGAGCTAAGCCAACGAGCTCCGGGTCTTGGTATCTGGCCATGATCTTTGAAGTAAGCAACATGATGTAAATATATATTGCAGGTAAGCAATTGGTTCCACTACCTAGGACGTGGTCCTAAAAGCTGTACACCTCCTAGGTTATCCTACCTTGGACGCAGTCCCGAAAGTCGAGCTACTTCAAATCCCAGTTGACCGCATCTAATCCCGCTTTATTCGTGTCCGAACGTTGAAACTATTGTCACCAAGTTGTTTCTAGAGGTTCTTATCTAATTTTCCGGAATGGAATAGACAGAACTGGCATCTTGGTTTATATCTTGAATGGCTTCCCTTCATTTTGGTTACACATTGCAAATTATCTTTTATGCTTTGTCAATCATTTTGCAGCGTGAACAATCAAAGCTGTTATTAAAATAGGCTTCGAACAAAGCTTTCGTGAAATCATAAAAGTTTAGTTACTACTCTTGATCATCTGGTGCAAAAGTACGTTTCTCAGAGAAATTCAGCCTCAGTTACAGAAAACCCTTGTTTTATAATCCAAATTAACTCTTTTTGTAAAAGACAAGCAAAATTGATTGGTATCAAGGATATAGCTTTATCATTGTTGTATGAAGGAACATCTAAGTTTCTTCTATTTAAATATATTGTTTTCCTTCTTATTTATAACTTCTTACTGTATTCATTCTTACGTTCATGGATAGATAGACAGAAGATCTGTTTTCCATGTTGTATTTTGCAAGGATACAAAAACATGTTGTTTCATTCTTGTTGAAATTCATTATCTCCATAATTGATAAATATAACTCGCATATGAAAAATTGCCTATTAAGCTTTGGTAAAAAATCATGAGATGAAACCATTTTCTACGTAGTATTATAAGTAGCGTAACCCATTTTATATAATATAATATAGAGAAATCTAATAACATTTATCAATCAAATGCTTTAACCAATTAGTTGTTACCAGACTTTAGCATTGTCAATTTACCTAGTTTAAACATTCCTTAAGTGAAATAAAACTAGGTTTACCTTATATTTTTAGCTGCATAGAAGCATACCTTAAATTACGTAAGTCCAATTAAATTTGGAGAAAATAAATGGACGAATCTCACTTGCGCGCATGATACTCAATTTTAAATTTGAAAAATTAAACAGCTTTATTATTACACAAACTCTTTTCTCCATAAAACAGGGTTGGTCGGTTTTAACCAGGGGGTTTGACCACCTAAAGGTCGAAACTTTTTCCTACCTACTTGGTTCAGATACTTGCTGCAGATGAAAAACTCGCATTAAATTTAAAAACAAGTCAGTGTATGCACAATATTTAATGAGAGTTTTTCATCTGCAGCAAGTATCTAAACCAAGAAAGTAGGAAGGCTTAGAAGACATCAACACAAGTTTGTAGTATAGTGTCTTTCTGTTATGGTGAGAGTTTTCCCATGGTTTAAATATGGGGTTTGGAATTATAGAGTGTAACATCGCGGTTAAGCAATGCTACTGGGTTAGACCTATTTGTATGCTCAAGTGTTCTCGCCTAAACAGAAGTCTATTGTTTTGAATAAAGTATGATTGTATAAGTCCTGTTATGCCTAGCGCGGTCAACCTAATCACTAATAAGCTTGTATAGTTGAGGCATAGTCGGAACAGGAGAAAACTTAATTTGCTTCACAATTGTATTTTACAATTCTTGTTAAAGAGAAGAACCAAATAAATAAATACCTTACAAATGTCATGTGTACTTTGAGGGATTCAATGTTATAAATGGTGTGCACCACCCAAGACCTAGTTTTGGTGTTCGACTTTTTAATGGCTCGATATTATTTATCCTTCTGGATTACAAGTAGGCGTATATTTAGGCCTGCACATTTGGGAGAATCAAACCCTCGCCGAAATTTAAAAGTTTATGTAAAAGCGGAATGAACCTTAGTTTAAGTGAGAATAGGGTCTGTAAGAGATTATCACATTGGAGATGTCCAAATAAATGTCGAATATATTTGATGGTCAGGTTATTTATCAATTAACTTCATTCTTACTTCAGTGTCCCATAATAATTGGTGAGGCTGGTGGATACACTGACTTAATTTTTGATTTCGGGGAAGGGAGGGTTTGATTCTCCCAAATGTACAGGCCTAGGATGGAGCCGACACTATTTCAGACTACCGAATTAGTCTATGAAAACTCGCTGGAACATGCAATTTCTTCAAAGTTTCATAAGAGAACCTATGAAACACACCAGTCTAACAATTTTCACACCATAAACATTAAAAATTCCAAAAGATAGCTTGCCAGTCAGCAGCTGTCAGAAATGATTAAGTCTTTAGAGACTTGAAAATGAATTTTAAAACTTAATCTTAAAGATAATTTATAAGTAAAGACAATAGCTAAAAATATTTTATCAAATTATATACAAATTGAAACATAAACTAAATCTTACGAACGTCTTTTGGGCACAACAAATCGGAAATTTTGTGACGAATCGTAATTTTTACATGAAAGTCAATATGGCCCTACTTGCATCAAATTTGGCTTGTAGGCATGATCATTATATTAAGTCAAAGGTAATAACTCCTAAACCAAATTTGAACTTTCCCGCGGGCGTATGAATAAATGTTAGCGGGATGACCATCTAAATACTGTTTTATCAAGAACTGGTAGGAAATCAATATACTTCTTCTATTCTTCCACACTTCGATAATTGTGACATTTGGGATGTTGTACTGTCGAATTAACAAACAAATTAGTACATTGGCCCACAAAAAAATTAAATCTTGCATTGCCGCATTCGTCTACCTTGTAGTGACCTAAGCGGTCATAAGTGTTACATTTAGATGCATGCCGTTATCATACCGCTCAAACCTACAAGTTTGATGACCTAATACTGATGCTTATTTGTTAAGTCATTTAACCTGAGATATGGTCACTTACAAATTTTTATGTAGCGGCCATCAAGAAATCCACGATGGCTTTCAATTTTATTTTGGAAATGTGGACGTATATTGTCGTCGCCCTTGGCCGTCCGTCCGTCCGTTCGTTCACATTTCTTGTAGGGGCGATAGAGGCTTATATCCGATCTTGATGAAACTTGGTATGCATGTATATATATATGAGATCTCGCTCAAGTTTGAAATTGGTATTAATTGGATGACCGGTTTCAGAGTTATTGCCCTTGACTTGGTAAAACGCGTCAAATTTGGTTGATAGGCACAACAGAGACTACAATTTTTATCTGATCTTAATAAGAAAGGTACATGATATATATATAGCTTGTATAATAAATTAGTTATAAATTCATTACATATTTTTTCATTTACGAGGCTTTATTTGAATTTCATTATTTTTGTATCGTTTTCCAGACATTTATATATTCTAATTGATTTTTAGTTTTGAATCTCATATTTTTTAAATTGATGCATATTTTGTAATTTCATTTAGCATTAATTTAAAGTAAGGTGGGTTTACAAGACATTTTGCACATTTATAGATATAATATTTACATATCAAAAGTATCATATTGATAACATTATTATATTTATGATTGATAGTTCCAAGAATGATATTAACATCATTGAGTTCTATAAATATGTCAGCATTAAATATTAGATGGACATAACTTTCTACATGATTTTTACAAACAGTACAAGGGTCACAGTCACTAGCACATATTAATTTTAGATACGACTTTGATCCACAGAGTATTACCTTTAATCAATATTGAAACCATTGTAATTTCGAATCCCTGGTTGTTCTAAATATATTACTGAAAATATTTTACCACATTAAAATCTCATCTGGTAAGTTCTGATTCCTTTTGACAGTGGCTTTTGGAATGATATTATGATTAATTAAAGAATTATAAATATCGGCACACCCCTTTTGATTTTTTAGTATACAGATTAAACTGGTCGGCATAAAAGCTCTGACAATTTCAGATTTAGTCTTTTCGATAATTATATTTTTTCGTTTTATAAAAAGTTTTACACAGTTTATAAACCCTTGATATGTCAGAAATGAGATATTTAGAATTTCCAGTGCAGCTTCTTTATTATTATCAATTTTATTTAAGAAATGAATCAAATACATCTTTCCAAAATTTGTTTTTTGTATCTTTTTGTAATTCAACAATAAATTGACTTCCACAATTACATAAATAATTTAAGAAATTATCACCATAATCAGCATTTCATATACTAATCCAAGGTTGTGATGGTTTAAATAATTTTTTTATCCACGTGCATTTTAGAGCAGCGGTCGTGATGATAGACTACTTTACTATATTCTTTGTTTCCGATCCATACAATTCTGGTTTTTGAACTATTTATTTTTAGACCCCAGAGTTTAGAGAAAAAATCAATCGTGTCGAGAGAAGCAAACAGTGATTGTTTAGAACCACAAAGAAATGAAGTTGTTTCATCAGTATATTGTGATATATTTTTACTATTTTTTTTTCTGCCCATAAAATAAAGATGTACGGTGAAATGGGGTCACCCTGACGGAATTTTCTCAATAAATTGAAATAGTTTGAACAATGACCATTTTGTATTTGACTAGCTTGCATATTAGAGTTAAGAACTTTAATCCAGTTTTGTATAACCTTTCCAAATTCGAAAAATTGTACTACTTTATTTATGAAGGACCATGCAACCGAATCAAAGGCATTTTCAAAATCAATAAGAACTAATAAACCAGAAATCTAGCCAGCTTGGTTTTTGGGATTACTCTTACGCTAGGGGTTATCCCTAGCTTTAATTGTGGATTTAATATGCGATAGTAATCAATCAAATTGCATTCAGACATGAATTTTAAAACATTTAGGATTATCTATATGCAAGTAATTAAACGTATTCAGACATTCATGGATATTTTGAAAAAAGTTCGGTTTATCTGTATTTGACTTTGAATAATTTATACGGACCATTCGTAAATTATCAATACTTAAATCTAGTAGGCCTGCTATAAAATTACCTTCACTCCCTCTGATGGAATCGTATATTTTATATTCAAAAGTATTGTTAAGTAAAATTGCAAATCCCCTAGAATTTAAGGTGTGGGCACTAAAGATGCCGTTATAGCCCAACACTTTTGAATATTCTGCGTATTTATATAACATTGTTATATAATGATTGTATTTGTTAACTTCTGGTAGATGTATCTACTTATTTTTATATTTTTAAAATTTTATATCTAACGTCGTTTGGTGCGTCAGATGGAGGATTTAACTCAGGTCTTCAAAGTTTTCTACTTTAGTTCTAGCTTTTCCTTTCATCTTGGCATATACAGATCCATTATAGAACCATGCTGATTCGATTTCTTGTTGTTGTTAAAGTCTACTGATCAGTCCAATATTTAAAGATGTGACATCATCAAATATCTTCATATTGTTTTAGAAAAATTTAGCACGATGCTAATTTCCAAATTTTTGAATTTTACAATAACAGTCTTAGGATTGTCAGCATATCTTGACAGAAGTTGATGAGCAGCTATCAGATCATGTTCACATAGTTTTATACCAGTAATTTTTTCAAAGACGTTCATTATCTCTACAGACAATCTGACGTCAGCAGCGGCTTGAAAATTCAGAATTTTAATATTTGTTTTTCTGCTATAATTTCCAAGTCATTTTGGTCATCATTGAGTCCATTTTGTCTTTTAAATTATGTATCACATCACCTACATAAGTGGGTCTTTGTGTAGAGAGTCATCGTTTTATGTTGCAGTCTGATTGGTTGATTCCATGCCACTGGATCGTGTAATTCGCTTCACTGCACATTTAGAGAGTTATAGTTTGTAAACACAATCAGCTATTCATTATGTACTTTCTTTTTTTGATGAGATCTCAGTCAAATTCGAAATTGGTAATAATTGGATGAATAGCCTTTTAGTTCTTGCGCTTGACTTTGAAAAAACGCGTCAAATTTGCCTTGTAGGCGAGATAGAAGCTACCGTTTTTATCCGATGTTGATGAAACTTGGTATGCATGTATGTATTACTGAGATCTCAGTCAAGTTAGAAATTGGTAATAATCGGATGAATAGTTTCAGGTTTTTGCCTTGACTTTTAGATGACTTTAACATTATTTGAAAATTCATTATTAAGCCACTAAAGATTTTGTTATCATTTCTGACAGCTGGTAGTGGGCGTATGTTACCTTCCCTGGAGCTATCTTTTAATTCTGCAGCCATTGAAAATATTAAATGCCTATTCATTAAGTACATTTTGGTTTGGTACATTTGTCGGGCTAATAACGCTAATGTCACTAAGGAAGCCATGTAATAATTACATAATTCTGTATTTTACATGGGCCAAAGTTCGGTCGAATATAGACCCTTAAGCAACTGCAGTTTCTACCTGTAGTTGAAAAATTGCCAGTCATGCATGTTAGAGGGACTGACATGGAAAAGCATCTGGTCCTGTCCTCATTGCACCCTGCATGGCGCTGCCCGTCTTCATTAGCCCACATGGTGCAGAAAAGTAGGACGTAAAACTCCATTCATTTCATTTCTGTTGGTCGAAGTGCTCAGTCTATACATTGCTCCTACAACTACTTCTAAATGTCATTATATAAATGTACAGTTTTTTTTTGAAAATACATTTACACAAGTACAGACACTAAAATACATATACATGTTTATACATTTATATGAAATATAGCTTGCGCTAAAGCGTTTCTGTCAATTCACTTATAACAATGGCCATGTACTTGTACATTAACAACAGAAGGCGTTAATTTGAACGACTTCATTGGAGACAAATCCCTCTGTGATTCCCTCTATTGCAGTGTCCCCAATAACCGCAATTGCACCCCCCCCCCCTCACAGGTTCTTAACCTGTCGCTAACCTGTCTTAACCGCCAGATTAAGTAATGCTTCGAGAAACAAGCTCCAGGCCTTTAATCTTTAAGTGAAGAGGTGAAAGAAATGGTATATTTTGTAATCCTGGAAGAAACCACCCTTACACGAATTTCGTTCAGGACACTATATTTCCAAATGGCACAAACAGACGGGATACATACAATCAATCATGTTGATCAATATTTAATCTATTTTAAAATGCCACGAAGCCGCATCTGTTGAAACTGCTTCAATATATTCAACATTTTATTATCGACGGATACTTCTCATCTCTGAATATGATTTTATATTGATCAAAGTGATCTATTCCCCTAATTGCGCAATAACACACAGAAACATTTAAGGTACCATCATGCAATGGCCACCTCGTCTAATACAAATTGAAATGGGAAAATTGTGTCAGCAAGTTCATGATTCAAATTGGTTCGATTGGTCATAATGGTCTAATTCATTTCCTTTCCAATATTGTCACGATGATTTTCAAGGTTAAAATACATAAGTAAACGAAATCCTCCTCCGCTGACATGGAAAAAGCGTCTATACGTTCGGATGAGACAATAAACCGATGCCCTGTATGTACAGACTGTGTATTAAATTGGCTATAGTTCAAATATTAGGGGAAGTACAGCTTGAAAGTGGAAGTCTTGAAATGCAATAGAGTAAATATTGGATATGGAAGGTATTGAAATAGTTGAAATAGAGAATAAACATTGACTGAGATAGCTGTTAAAGGATTAGATCGATACAGCCATCGAACGTTATATATCTGTCTTATATCATAATAATCTTTTATAATATATTCTTTGATGACGTAGGGCCTACTGATATAGGGCGTAGGCCTGGGATGTCGTGCATTAGAACTTATTCACACGACCATTTGTTATACGCCCACATGACAATGAAGACGTATATGGCTTTTGCCACATTTCAGGCACAAGAGAGACTACAATCTTTTTATCTGATCTCAATAAGATACCTTGCCAGGCAAGTTAACATACTCCCACTACCAGCTGTCAGAGCCTGAAGTGGTTTAATATGTGAAACCAATCATCCGATTGTTACTAATTTCAAGCTTTACTGAGATCTCATACCAAGTTTCATCAAGATTGTATATGAAATGTAGTCTCTATCAGGACTACAAGCCAAATTAGATGCATTGAATTAATTCAAGGGCAATAACTCCAAAACCTTTCATCCGAGTCTTACCAATTTCAACTTGACTGAGATCTCATCAATATATACATGCATACCAAGTTTCATCGAGATCAGATAAAAACTTTAGCCTCTATCGAGCATACAACAAATGTGGACGGACCGACGGATGGACGGACGGACAGGGGCGACGGCAATATACGGCCACATTTGCACGTGGGCGTATAAAAAACGAGTCATGGAGTCGACAGTTTTTATTTGATCTTGATGAAACTTAGTATGCATGTACATATTTATGAAAACACGGGTCAAGTTCGAAATGGGTAAAAAATTGGATGTTATTGCGTTTCATGTTTTTGAGGGTTTACTTTGTCTTTTCATTATGTGAAAATCCACTGAAGACTTTATTATCATTTCTGACAGTTTGCCGGGCAAGGTAGCATAAGCCCACTGCCATCTTTTTTATATTTGATAACTGTGAATATTGTAAAATGATGCTTTTGAAAGTTGGTCGGTCTCTCAAAGATATATTCATCAAAAGCATCACGGACAAAAACATTATGCCATTATGTTGACGAACATCTAATCGTATATGAAGGGTCATAAAAAGGTCAATTAATTTTCTAAATAATACGTATTAGGATTAGATACAATTCCAAGCCTATCACTCTTAAGTTGGTATTTCAAATCAAAAAAAATAATCTGTAAATTCGATTTATCGACGAAAGTACGAAGTAAAGAAGATTGTTTAGATATAAAATGCAATTTATGGCGTCTTAGATGACAAAGGGTCCATCAAAGACTGTTTTCAAACACTCGCCGTCCCAAACGACGAAAGAAATGAAAACAAAACATCCGTAAAATATGGATTCAAACTGATTAAAAAATGCATAATAGCATTAAATCCATAAATATAATGTCATGAAATGGTAAACTTCAAAAAGTCAGAAGACAGAATCAATTTCACGTATAACTTCCGAGGGTTGCCAAACATAAACAGCCAGATAAAATTTTTATATTTCGTATGAACTTAAATGTGAATATGTACTTGATACTTACCTTATAGGCTGAAATTCTTGAGTTTATATTTCAAACATCAACCAATCAATCTGTTATCGTTATTGAAATGGCAGCATAATTATCTCATGTATAGATATCCATATATTTATGTTGCTATGTTGATATGAAACATCATAGTTGGTAACAAGTCATAATTAATTTAATTATAGATTTTGATTCTCTCATACCATATCAATTGTGTGTAGGCATGGTGCGACAACTCCTTTTTGGAGCGCTAGTTTCATCATGACCATAGCCATATTTATATACCATTCAATGTACATCATCACAAACTTTTTGAAACTAAGTAAATAAACTATTTGAAAATATTCACATCGTTATTAATTTTGATAAAAAAATCCATACACATTAAGGGAAATTGCCTTATGAAATGATACTTGACAATATTCCAGACCAATTGATCATGACGATGCGAAATGGACTTGGTAACTTTGCTTATTTCTCCAGGAAGTTTTGGTCTCGATGGTATTCGATCATTTTTGGGGTGCTTTTTTTTCTCGCGAAATTCGTCTGGTACCTGTGACCACTGTCGAGTACTACCTTAACTTTCGGGGAAAGATCTGGTAAGATCGTTTCAGTCCTCTGAGGGTTGGTTGTTGAAAAAGTGATTGGCCACTGTTTTTATACGTCCTCACATTAATGGGTGAGTATAGTCGTCGCCCCTGTCTGTCAACATTGTTTGTGGACACAATAGTGAGCTGGTTTATTTGACAAAATTTGGTGGGAGTGTTTGTTATCATGTATGGATGAACCTTCTTGAAATTCAGACAAATCGAAAACATTTACATGAGTTATTGCCCTTGTTCTTGAAAACTCTTGAGAAGTCCTCCTTTAAAAGTTATACTTTATGACTTCAAGTTGTGTTGTTCATTACAATATAAGTATAATTAGCATGAGCCTATACAAGTAGGGAAAGGTAGTGCCCAATAGTGAGTCTTAGAGTATCCAATATTAAGACTATCAGTGAAAACTAACTGTACATCTAAGTACTAAAGAATTGGTAATTTAGATCTGACGTATATAAGGCTGCCATTGAAAAAATCATATTAAAATTTGGATATTTTAGGTGACAATGAAATATTATCGAAAGAAAACTTAATTGCGTTTTTGACCTACATAGATTTCTTGACCTTTAGGACATAGGTCAGTCAGGACAAAATGATTGAATGCTGTTATTTTATTATAGCTGGTTTCTTGATGGATTTTAATAAAATTTTGTGTGCATGTTTGTTATCAAGTAAGGATGAACCCTATTGAAAATGAGACAAGTCGAAAAGTATTTGATATGAGTTATTGCCCTTGTTTTTAAAAACGCTTCCAATTTTTAACAATCTAGACGGCACATTTCCCTACATTTTTAAAGAAGCTGGTGAAATTGTATTAATTAAAATCTGACACGCTATTGGATACAAATAGCAGACTACAATATGGTATACAGTAGATATAAGTTGGTTAATTATAGACACAAATTGTAAGTAATAATCTAATGATCTATACATAACCTTTGTAATTTAGTCAAATTTATGCTAGGTAATATTGTTTCTTTTTTTGGTAGCTCAAGTCAAGCTTCCGGACAACTTGGCTACTGTTACCATTATGGGCGTATCACGATGGCCACCGCTACTCTTTAAACATGTTGAAAAAGAGAAGCCGATCCAAATTAAGGGACCTTCACAGTGTTGGACGATAGCACTTGAAGCAGACTTTATGTCGAAATACCTCCAGTCTTATGGAATGCCCCTATTCAGTCAAACGTGCAAAACGTGTCATTTTATATCAGAAACTCACTTTTTCATCAGTATTTCCACTCAGAAAAGGTATCCTATTCAAGAGAAGCTAACATGTGAAATCCCGATCTTAGTTTAATTTGAGATCTGATCTATGTTTGGGCCGCAAACTTAGTGCTTAAGTTATTTTCAGCCTCTCCTATATATTGTTTGGAGCATTTCTTACATGAAATTATGAGAGCCTACAAGAAAAATTCCCCCATGTCTATAAACAAAACATGATTGTTGCATTATACAAAAAAACACATAAATGACAACCTTGTTCTAAAGCCCATTTGGCGGGTCATTATTTTATTTAATTTAAGAGATACAGAAAAAAATCCGCAGCATTTCCTGACCGTTAGTTCCGTTTTCTTAATTAAGTATTTGTTCCATCCTAGGCCTGTACATTAGGGAGAATCAAACCCTCCCGTACACATGTAATCGCAGCTTTATTGTGGAAGGGAAATGTTGTGTTTGCACCGGGTTAATTGAATTTGATTAACTTTATAGGAATAAATTTTTGGGTGATTTCACGAAAATGCTGACGAAGCCTTTACAATCTGTTGCCGAAAAAGAATACCAGTAAAAGGAATTAAAAATCCAAGATATTAATATTTTATTGGAAAATTCACTTTAGAAATTTGCTGTTTATTTTATCATTATGTGTGTGGATTATTTGATTCTGAAAGTGATAATAAAGCTATTGCTGAAATTTTTAGAAATTAAAATAAAAAATACGCTCTGTCAAGTTTGAAATTTTATGGTAGTATTGGGTGTAAAGTACAGATATTTCATAATAAAATACTAGACGCATCAAAAAGGTGAGATTGAAAGAACTGAATTCTATTCCCGTGAAATGTTTGTTTTCTTTGATTGTTAACAACGTGTCGTATAAACTGATTCCCATGGTATTCTGACCAAAGGATACAAGGATGACGTCACAATTGTATTTTGATTTCCGATATAGCCAAAATCACAATTTATCACGACAGTCTGCGAATCAAATTATATAATTTCAATAAGAATCTTTGCCATATCTAGTAACATTAAGCAACACTCGGTGGTGTCAAGAAAATATGGACCTTTTGAACTGCCACCGAATATAAGCTCTCTGGATCCTGTCAGGAAAGTACCACTAATGGATGCATGTAGTCTACCTATCATTATGTACCAAATATAGATCCTACAAATATGTCGACGGATGATTATTTAACATAATATTGAGTAAGAAATAGAAATAGTGTACAGGGAATTTAAAATCACAGTTATCTCCCTGTATACCTGTTCCCAGCGTTCCCTTACAAAACGTTTCAAAACAGGACCATAGCTAATGTCTTCTTTCTATGATGCAAAAATTCTGAAGTCTGTGAAAAGCATAACTTACTTCAGACATCAAATAAACGATATATTTAGCGACATGAAGCCTTATTTGCGAACCTGCAAAGCGTGTCATTTTTTCTCTTCAACAAGTCATATAAGCTTATTAGGCTATGGAGAGCAGACAAGGGAGATTTATGAAAACTGTTGCAAAAGCATGCGTTTAGTTGCCTGTTTAAGTACGGCTGTTTTGAGAATACAGTTCTGCCTCATTTCTCTAACTTGCCCTGTGATCAGATGTCCACCTCAACATTATGAGTTTCAAAAAAATACTTTTGTATTCGCATGGCTGTAGAAAAAAAAATATTGCAATAGAACGTTTCTAATATTTTTTAACTGAACGCAGAGTGGCAAAGTCGTAAATAAATTTTTGTGTATTCGTCCACTTTGTTCCCGAGGCACGCAACTCATTGCTTATTACGTATTTTTGTGTATAATATAACGTCAAGATATTTGTTCACACCCGGTTTCGATCAAAAATATAACACGAGTAATCCAATTTTTAACGTTGTGATAATCAGCATATGGAAAGTTTCAATTCCATAACTTCAAATTGTTTTTGTTGGGATTTTTTCCCCCGCCCCGAACATGCACAAATATTTGGATTGTCCAAATACATCTAAATGATAATGAATTCAATGTGTTCGAATTCTGTCATGAGCTCTTCAACTATATGGTCCTTTAAAAACCACTTGAACATTCAACATCAACTTTAATAAATAACAAAGAAAAAAGAAGGAATACAACGAAGAAAAAATTACAAAGGCGAAATAGCGCAATTGCAGCTGGAATCAATTTGTATCCAATTCCAGTCGTACGAGTGCTGATTCATCGGCCGAACTAATGCCATTACAAAAGCCTTCTTCGTCATACATTGTGACGCGTATCTGAAATGAAAAACAAGAATTGTGTCAAACATAATATAGGAGAACTTAACATTTTCTTGAGAGAGATCTATCTAAGATTCTATGATAATCGTGCCTTTCCTGTTTGTGAGATCTACTGTAAGAATTTGTTATTCCATATTTCAGCTCAGGCGGCTTGGGTAAAAACCCAATAAGCGTGATGAGAGCCCATAAATATCAATAGAAACTCATTGAGTAAGTAACAGTCGTGGTGGTCGAGCCGTGGGAACGTAATATGGTTTCAAAGGTCGCAGTAAGAGGGTGAATGTTTTCGAGTTAGTAAGTTTTTTTCTCGCGTTTTCTTCACGTTTGCCTCGAACATGTACATTTTTTCTAAACACAGTAAGCAAATGGTTGCACTCCCTTGTGACGTAGGTATTCATGCAATAGCAAATAGTTTGAAGAACAATATTTTCGGTTGGTGTTTCGAAACTAATGTAATGATTGAAATAGATAGGCCTTTTTTAAAGAAAATAATGGCATTTTCATTCCTATCAGTGTTACAGTCGAAAATCCGACGTAACCAAAATAATGGTATTATGGGGATAGCCAGATTCTGATAAATTTGTAAGAATTTTATCCAATCATGCCTTTTTAGACCATTTATTTGAATTACAATTTTATCGTTTTTTTTTGTATTCTTTAACAACAATTTTATTCATGACAAAAATTTTGTGATTCCATCGGTAACAAAATCTGATAGATAATTGAAGTAAAGACGAAGTGGCATTCGTTACATTTTTGTTAGTTTCTGTCAATTTCCGGATTATGTAAATGAGGAATGTTTACTTTTAGGTAGTTGTGAAATAAAGTTTGGAAGGTATTCTCGACTTGGAAATTAGTATGTTAAATTTTTGAATTCAGAAATAAATATTTTGTAAATGTGCAAAATGCTGATATGACGCTTTGTTTCCAAGTTTGACTTTGTGAATGCTTTTGGCAATGACTCCGTTCCGTAAGAGGGGCTGACATGGAAAAGGCGTCCTTCGTTCGGATGGGGCAATAAACCGAAGGTTGTGCACGTCAAAGATCCCTCGACAGTTGGAAAGCGAAAAAGATCAGGCAAAATGGTGCAGAAAAGTAGGACTTAAAAACTCCATTCATTTCATTTCATTTTTTCCGTTCCGTAATAATTTGGCATTCTTTCGTGGAACACTAAGCTTTAAACATTTATCTCTGTTTACTCGTTATAAAAGGAGATATTTAGATTTCCATTGAGCTATGTAAAGAAAAACAGGTCTATCTCCAAGGCGTATTTTTGTTTTTTTAAAAGTTTAAATAATCTAGCTACAGAAAATAGAAGCGCCCGGGCTCGGGAATTCGACAATCTCAAATCACACACTGCATCGGCTACCTTACCGCGCTTTCTCTGAACTCTGAAGAAATAGTGTACTATATATTAGTGATTATAATTTACCATGTTACTTTCTGTACTGCGAGTTAAAGTTATATATTTTATATATTATAAAATTTATATTGAATGGGCGTCTTTTATGTCACACTGACCTAATAAAAGATGGAAATTAATCAGACTTTTTATCATTTCCATAAGAAAAGTCGACATTAAAATGGTATAGATCATCTTTTCATCGCAGAGCCCTACTCAAGCGCCATTGTTATATACGAATACTAATTCGGCAAATGGACCGAAGGAAGGCATACTGATAGACTATTTATATGCCACACGGGACCCTTGCATCTATTTCTACTCTTAATTACTGTTTCGTCTGGTTGTAAGACAATTCCTTGTGGAATATGACTCAAATAAGAGTAATACGAGGTTATTCGATTATGCATTTCCTCCATTCATCGCTTATACATGACGGGCCAACATAACCCATCTGACTCATTCACTAGCATCTAAATTACAATTCTATAGAGTTGTAGCTGTCAATGTAACTTATTTCTATATTCAGATTATTTAAATTATGAGGTTGAGGGCATTCGAAGATCGGACTATTAAACCTTTAATTTAATGAATCACATTATCGTGGGTGGTACATTACATCACTGCTAAAGCCCGCTTCACTAATAAAATGAACGGAATAACGTATTATGGTGGCGTTTTCACCATTGTTCCACATTTTTCAGCTTAATTTAGTAACAACGTCACTGTAAATTAGAAGATATAAAATCAATGTAAAACGCATTCGTCGTATAGAGAAACACATAAATTAGAAATTATTTAAGCTTTGTGAAGACCGACCAAATCCATGCAACTCTCTCATATACAATCAAAAGCCTTATTTCACTATCACAATTTCGGAAGTGGTGGTGGGAAACCTAAAAAACCTCAATCGCCATGTTTTGAATAGTGTAATATGTGAATAAGTAATTAGTATTTTTCACAAGAAATATGTTAAGATATTAGGGCAGAGCTTTAAAATCCATTCATAAAGTCCATTCTGGACGTAGAAATCATGTAATGTGAGAAAAAAAGGGTATTTAACATTTCTGGCCTCGAACAAAAGGGACATGAGATTACACATAAATATTTGGCCAACTACCCGACCAGGTAAATATCATGGATATCATTACCAATTATATTTTAGAAATAAACATTTCAACTAATGTTTATGTGCAATTATTGAATATTCTGAACAAATTTTACACAATTTGCTGTAAAAAGCCTGTATGTGACGTTTTAGAAAGGTCTTTTCTAGCATTTTTGTTGATTATTTTAGGTGTCGTGAACTTTGTGAAAATGAAATGAATGGAGTTTTACGTCCTACTTTTTCACGTGTGACATGTATTTTTTTTTTAAAGAAAAAAGGGTATTTACCATTTCTGGCCCTAAACAAGGGGACATGAGATTACACCTAAATATTTGGCCAACTAATATCATGGATATTATTACCAATTATATTTTAGAAATAAACATTTCAACGAATGTTTATGTGCAATTATTGAATATTCTGAACAAATTTCACACAATTTGTTCATTTCTGGTGGAATTGTTTATACACAATTTGCTCTAAAAAAGCCTGTATGTGACGTTCTAGAAAGGTTTTTTCTATCATTTTTGTTGATTGTTTTAGGTGTCGTGAAATTTGTGAAAATGGAATGAATGGAGTTTTATGTCCTACTTTTCTGCACCATGTTGGCTAATGAAGACGGGCAGTTCCATGCAGGGTGCAATGAGGGAAATTTTGCCAGCCTTTTGCATTAGCCTGCTGTTTTCGATTTCCTACTTTCGAGGGATCTTTAACGTGCACAGCCTGTAGCAAACGGGGCCCCGGTTTATTGTCCCATCCGAACGACTAGACGCTTCTCCATGTCAGCCCCTCTTACCTGCATCACTGACAAGGCGAAACCGAGTTGAAAAATCCGAAGGTTTTATCTCGACCTATGCCTGGATGGACCTTCAGGTTAGCGAGCAAGCGTCTAACTCACTGAGTCACCGCCCCCCTTAAGGTGTCGTGCAGAAAGTTTCCCACAACTGCACTTCTTCAAATATGTTTCTCTTTATGACTTTATTGATAAAGGCAAGACGATGTGACTAATCTTGTAAATATGTGTCGTTTGTGTTTAAAAGTTTTTGACGACGTACATTAGGCCTAAAGTTCTTCTTTGAGCGCACTGCGACCAAAGTGAAACATTATTATCACAAAGAAATGGAGACCTTGATTACTAGATGTCTCAAAGCGCAACTAAAAATTCTGTATATTGGTATATAAAACTATGTCAATATTATGCGTTGTTCAGGACTACGAACAAAATTCTCATGACTCACCGTCTTCTGTTGATACCTCTACAACATCCAGGACATACAGGGTTTGTCATTACTTTATGTTGTTCATTACAGGATACGGTGTAAAACCATTGAAAGCCTTCATTGCCTTCTGTAGGTTGAAACACTTCGACCTCTGTATCATTCATATCACGTGCATATCTCAGTAGTCTCCAATTGGTCGAAGATGGACATACTGACTGTGCGGTAAAATGTTGAAACGTTCTTTTCTGAAATTTCAATGATAACATTCGTCAATTTGCATGGAATTTGACAACTCAAAACAACGAAACGTTAAATCATTTGAAATACACGTTTATGGATATTTTTTCCTGAAACTTAAACGATGGGCATGCTGATAATAAAGTAAAGTGTCTTAATCGACTTGCAGAAATAGTTTTGGCAATTCTTTTAGTTTTGGCAAATGTGGTTTAAAAAAGGATACCTACTTCGTGATCATTGGGTCTTAGCGTTTGGTTAGGTATGGTGGGTTTTTTGGAGCCGACTTTTAATCGTCTGTCCATTAATGCTGGATGATTTTTGAGGAAGGCATATAATCCTTTCAATCGTTCTTTAATAAATATTGTTTGATGTGGTGTCAATTTTTCTATTGTATCATCACCAAGATCATTTATAATACTGTTAGTGTAGGCTGGAAAGAGAAGAAAAACATATTTGCTTTGAATCAGCATTACTTGATCGTTAATTCCAGATTATGATTTTTTGCTTGAATGGCTTTAAAAACCCCACTCCATCGAAAACATGTCGGGATCGAATTGGTTATGAGGTAAAAAGTCTCCTAGACAGGGTCAATATAGATTGATAAACACTACATATTATATGTTGATAATTTCTCGCCAAAGACAATGGTCAAAAAATTATTGTAGTGAAGCTAAAGTTGTTAGGCCATGAATAAATCAGAATACAAATCTAATCTTCTCGATGCAAGAGGCACAATTCTCCGTGCTAACTCATATATTTTACCGACTTAGTTGTGTGCAATTGTTTTATCGATGAATTAATTCTTTTTACATGCCATAAAAATGTGGAATGTTGTAGCATGTACTACATATTCGTTAGTTTGTTGAGAATTCGACTACTGCTGAAGTCAGATCTTGATGAAACATGGCATGCTTATTTTATATATATTACATTAGAGTTACGATGCTAACTTGTTTGGAGATGTAGATACGGAAATGAAATACATGGAGTTTAACGTCCGTCCTACTTTTCTGCACCATGTGGACTTATGAAGACGGGCAACGCCATACAGGGTGCGATGAGGGAAATTTTACAAGGACAGCGGCATTAACCTGTAGATTTCCAACTGTCGAGGGATCACTTACGTACACAGTCTGTAGCACACAGGGCCTCGGTTTATTGTCCCATCCGAACGACTAGCAGCCATATCCATGTCAGCCCTGATACCTATACTAACAGGGGGAAACGAGTTGAAAAATAAGAAGGTATTATTTCGACCTCATCTTCGGGTTAGCGAGCAAGCATCTAACTCGATGAGCCACCGCACCCCTAAGAAAAGTAGATAAATAAACAAGCACTACTTGTCAAACTTCAGTATAGGTCCCATAACATAATTTGTCACATTTTGTAATACTGCGCTTCCGGTTTTGTAAAATAGTTTGTTTTATTTATTCTAAATACCTATACCTAGGGTTTTATGCCATGAGTTATCTGTATAGGACAGAAACAAAGGATAATCATTAAACCAGACTGATTAGTCATGCATTAATGATCCACTCTGGATGTTCTTTATGGACAGTTTATCTTTGAAACTCCCCGGTCTCCCACCTTTGCAACTCTCTGATTGATGTCATACATAATGCAATAACAAATTTTGACCTAGTCTACAAGATTTGCTGATAGCTTTAACCTGATAGCCTTTATTTACTCACTAAAATGTCATTATTAGTAATTTGGTTCATACACTAATACAATTTTCTAACGTAACAAGTCTGATGAAATTGATTCTGCGATTTTAACCTTCTTCACCTTATTTGAAACTTTGCCATAATAACCTTATGCTATATATCAACAGTTTTAAGTGAACACAGCTTCTCTCCATTTGTTACCAATCTAGCTCTAGGGATGAAAAGCGAAGACAATAAACAGGCAACGTTACAAGCAATGTATGATGAAAGATCGGTGAAGTCTAAATGGCATAGGCACAATAATCCAAAAACTGTTTATCGTGGTATTGAGGTCTGTTACCATACTGGGTTTGGTATTCCTTGTAAAGCCAAGCGTTTAAAAGGGTACAAGTTGAAATCGAATTTAGGAATTAATTTAGTAAAATTGTCAGACTCGAGGACAATCTGAATTTGACTTGTTCTTCCATGAGTCAAGATTTAAACTCTCAATACAAACGCTGAAATCAACATGGCGACTTATAATTAGAAGAAAATCTTAATTTTAATCAAAATTAAATTTGAACTGTTTACATTTTAGTATTTTGTATCCTTTGACGTAACTAGCTTTCATTATTAAATTGACATTACAGTTGATGTTTATACCTAACTTAGTTGCCAGCTGAAATTATCTGACAACTCACACATTTACGACACTGATTTATTATTTCTATAGCTAGTCTTCTTTATCACATAATCTCTACAAATAACCTCCAATAACAAGCGTGGGTGATAACGAAATTTGTCCAAAAAAGATTTAGTTATGTTGTGTATATAGCGTAAAATATTAAGTGAAATACGTGTAGAAAATATGTCTTCTCTGATAGCTTCTGTGAAAAGAATCTAATTTTAATAATTCCTTCCTCAAGTTTTTGTGTGATAAATTTGCGAGAAAAGAAAATAGTGTGAATTTTTACTTCCAACATTTTATAGGCGCACATAGAAATGTGAACGTATATTGCCGTCGCTCCTGTCCGTCGGTTCATTTCTTGTAGGCACGATAGTGACTACTGTTTTTATACGATCTTGTAAAACTCGGTATGCATGCATATATTAATGAGATCTCGGTCATATTCGAATTTGGAAACAATCAATCAAATTTGGCATTAAGGCGCAATAAAGGCTACGGTTCCTTTTTATCCGATCTCGATGAAACTTGGTATGTATATCTTTATTGATGAGATCTCCGTCAAGCTCGAATTTGGATGAATGGAGTTATTGACCTGGACTTAGTAAAAACGCGTCAAATTTGGCTTGTCGGCATGATAGAGGCTACAATGTTTACAGGTAAAAATCAGCTGAACGGTTTTAGACTTATTGCCCGTCGATGAGACCTTTTTTCATGTTTGAATTTGATGATAATTTTATGAACTGTTTTTGAGGTTTTACCGTGAGTTAAAAGTATTTTTAACATTATTTGAAAACTCATTATTAAGCCACTACAGACTTTGTTATCATTTCTGACAGCTGGTAGTGGGCGTATGCTACCTTGCCTTGCACACTAACTTCTGAACTTTAAGACGGGCAACACCATGCACTTTGCAATGAGATAAACGTTTCCAGGAGGGCGGCATATAATTTTTATTTCCTACTCTTTATCGTTCTCTAGTCGTTCTATTCAGTCAGGCTATATTCAGGGAAAACCTAAGAGAAAATCACAAAGTGGTAAGGATTTATAGGGAGAAGATGGGTAATGTAATTGATTCGGATCCTGAAAGGATTATTAGAAAAGAAAAAGGTCGAAAACCCCTGCATTAGAATAACATGATGAAGCTAACATCACGTGTTTCATGATATTTCATAATGTCATATTATCATGTCTTCAAGGAATTCAGTACAATAAGTTATAATTTCTTATGACTTTTAGTTTAACATTGAGAAATTAATCATACACTTCTCACATTCCCAGAGTATACGAAGCTTCAGACACATTGAGTACGGGCACAGTTCATCAGAATCTTTATTTTTTATGTTGGCCAGACAGAAAATGTTTCTCCGGCACACTTTGGGGGCACTAATTTTTGATAATTGTCACCAAATTAAAATCCAAATTTCGCATAAATTTCGGTATTGATACAACCCTGAACCATAAATGAGCCATAAGCTACAATGTCCACACAAAGTTAAGCCTTACCCTCCACTGTATTGTGGTTTTGGCCATCCATGACCAGGCAACCACGTCGCCAGGAATGAATTGGTGCACAGATTTTGTACTCACTAAATTTGAAGAATTTTTAGGCTCAGAACTCATTTCTATCTATTTTGAGGTGCCAAAAAAACGTATCAAAATTTGTCCTTTGGTACAAAGACACTGTAAATGAATCGAACCCTGCAAAACTGAAGAAGGTTTTGCTGGGGCTTAATTCTCACTTGCTGGAGCCAAGCCCCCATGGACCCCACTCTAACGACGGGGCTGTGACCAGGTGACCCAAAGGTAAATGTGTGAGGAAAGTTTTTGGCAAGGACTACCAAGCAGACTTGATTTCCCAATGTTATTCTCTTTTTCTGTCGTGATTTATGATGTGTATAGCTCATCATAAAATGTCGCAAATGAAACGGACTACTCGAGATATATCAACGAAAAATATACGGAACGAATGTTTAAATTAACTTATGCGCCGAATTGATAAATACTGTGTTTTAGTTGTCATTAATGCATTACTGTATGCCGGGTAAGTCAGGATGACAGCAAATTCGTATTGAAATAGATTCATCCAAGGGTTATATTATGAAAGAAACTTGTTCATTCAAAATTCGTAATCTCATGAATACAGAAATGTTATTATGCCCCAAAATGTCACATAACCATTCATTAAATTCTTGCAATATGTTGAATGAATGAGATTTTTTATGTTATTATTTCTTCTGATACAACCTTCCTGTGTGTCGAAATTCTTTCAATATAGCATTAATAATTCATTTATTATCTTTTTGTGTTAAAAACTAAACTAAAATAAACTAAAGTAGTCTGTTCAACACAAATGTAGCCTTATACAACAAAAAATATCAAAGTTTAAGTATTATCTTTGTCCTTGTTCTGGTAATGGATAAGTAAATTCTTGACCATAATTGAATGAAAAGTCTGTCTATCGTAATATCGGCCTGGCATTTTATTAGGTAAGACACTCAACATACGTTTGCGCCATCATCTCTTTTTTAAAAAAACAACAGACTTATTTACAATTGTTTCAATTGTTTTAGTTTTTTAAACTAGAAGCAATTATAAAATTTATTAAGGTAGCATGCCTGGCAAGGTAATATACGCCTTTGGCAGCTTCGATTTTAAATAGAATTTTTTGGCAGTACAGTTTTTTTGGCAGTACAGTAACAAAAATTTTTGGTACTCCCCTGGGAACTCAAAAACACATTCCAACCTTTGTTCCCCGAATTTGGTTAGGGATCCTACAGGCTGGTCTCCTACTTATTTTATTATTTCAATCACAAAATATGATCTGTATCAATTAGTGACTTTTGCAGTCTGTATCATGGTTTATCATTATCATTCGCTCCTATTAGCGGTAAAAGGTTAGTGTATCTGTTGTTATGGAAGGTGTTGTATTCAGGTAAATATAATGTAGTTCAAGGATATTTCATGTACTAACAAACAATATTCAACTACTTCGATGGTATTGTTTCATATTATTAATTCTTGATAAAAGAATTTTCGCTTAAAAAATAAAAGACAATTTCGAACACATCTTAAATGTTATTTTTTTTTGTCACTTATTTACCTATCAGCTCCTGGCCTTATGAGAATATAGAAGTAAAAAATAAAAATAAAATGTCGCTATGAGCTAAAGTCTAAAATAAAATGAAATGAAAGGAGAGTAGAACGTCCATAACTGAAGACGGGCAAAAACATTCAGTGTGCTATGAGGCAAATTTTTGCCAGGACAGTGGTATTACCATATTCTATTTTAATGTCCTAATGTCGAGGATCTGTAACGTGCACAAACCGAGGATCCATGTGCTACGGGCTATGACTCATTACAGCATTTAAACATGAACTTTAACTTTTAGCATTGATTAAAGATGAATGATATTTCTGAGATTACTCTCATCTGTAGTAAATTTGATGGTCAATCCCTTTGGGGTAGGCCTACCTTTAAACTCACAGGTAACCCCTGCGAATTTTATTTTTCAACAAAGTCTGAATCAACCCTTGCAAGGGATTCGTGGAGTTCGTTTTCTCCACAACTATAGAGTAATACCAATCTTGAATCAAAATATTATAGGCTTTATAACGGAAAAGACAAGTTCCCCCATAATATCATAAACTTCAAAGGTGACTCACCATCAATAAGATACTGAGCAGCGCCGTTATCAAATAAGTCACGTAATGGTGAATCATCTACAAATGAAAAAAAAATCTTACTAATATAATCTTACTATAAGCAAGCAATTCGAGACACCAAGCCACTGATTTTGTGATATGTAAGCTTGCAAATTAATTGTTTACAATGTATGTTCCAATTTGACTAACATGTACTATGATACACACAATATATCTTTCCATGTTAAATTGTGATCAGGTCCTTTAAAGACAAATATTAATTAAGTTAAAGATGGGTTCCTTTTTTTGTAGTGTCAAATTAAGCAAACTACTTGATGAATTGGTGTTTCTAATGAATTATCATGTATTCTTAATCATATCATCATGTTCCTATTAATTAATTATTGATATGTGAGACAAACTGGTATTTTTCCAAGTCATAAGAACACCTCTACATTCTATTCATATAGGTATTAGCATTTTCATTTTCATAAATTAAAAAAGGGAACCCATCTTTAACTGGATAAAAGATGAAACATTCTGTTTTACCAGCCAAATAATACAAATCAGTATTCTGAATTTTTATCTCACGAGTGTGAAATACACTCAAATTTGAACTTCATCTCAATTGTATGTGTTTTTATATACACATACCGAGTTGAAACTGTATATTCCAGAAAACGTAATCAGTATACTTTTAAAGTCAAACGTATTGATACAAAGTGCTTTGAATCAAAAGACAAACGAGAAAAAAGTAGAACAGACATTTCACTTTAAAAAGTCCTACCTATATGCCAAATGTATTCTAATATTTCTCTTCTGAATGTTATTATTTGTTTATATGCGAATTTTTTCTCCAGTTTTCACACAAACATATCACGATTGTAAATTAAATGGATCCGTTTAAAATGCATAAAAATCAATACATTATTCCTAAAATTGATTTCATCAAAATATCCGCTATATGGTAAATTGAGTCTACGTCGAGTTAGGTAGACTATCGAAGAAAAGGCCTTATCATTTTTTTGTCATTCATCATTTGTCAGACAATTATGAATTGCACTTAGTTATATTTTTTAATATACTTTTGTTATATTCTCATTATTTTACATTGATGATTAATGGCCTTTTTTATTGAAAATAATATTTCGTAAGATGTAAAAGAAACGATATAAGACGGAAATGTGGAATATTAAGGAAGAGCTAGCTATCAAACCCAGAACTTCATACAAGACAATATCAATGTCTACAACTATCTTAATCTTATACTGCTTGCAACGGATGACAAAATGATATTCTGATGGATTGGTGGACCAAGTCTACCTTAACATACCGACGCAAGAAAAAAACCGTTGCTTCCAGCAGCTACCTTCAATTGCCTTAAATGGTTAAATACAGGAGATGATATGAAAAGACCTACACGCACAAACGTAAGAAACAGTTGAAAATTCTTGCTTGCTTGACAATTCAAGGTGCCCTCACACCATAGTGAATACCAGTTGCAATGTATGGTTGCAAATTATGGAGGTGATCATGAGTGCCGAACGCAACTCACAACTCAGTTGCGTTGGAAAGTTATGACTATTCTCATTCGCAACCATAGTGATCGTTATGATGCGAGGGCCTCTTTAGTTTAGTTCGGATATTTCAATTGTCCGATTAAGTCCAAATTTCTTACCTATGTGAAAGCCCATATCTTGTAAATTATTCTCTGCCATATTCCAATCAGACCTACGACATTCTGAAATAGAAAACGTACAACAATGGTATACACACATTCAACACGGTTAACTTAAAGCGGCTCTCACAACATAGCGATCACCAGTTGGGTATGGGTGCGAAAAAGAAATAGTGGTCATACTTCCGAACGCAGCAATGGGTTTCATAGGTTTGCGGTACATAACAAGCATACATGTGATTGCAGACACACCTAGTGTAAAATTGCTCTCTCACCGTAGCGATCACTAGTTGCGTATTAGTGCGATTTAAAAAAATAGTGGTCTAAATTCCGCACACAACTAAGATGAATCCAATGGGTTTCATAGGCTTGAGGTATGCAACAAGTACGTAGGTAATCGCAAACACGCACAGAGTTAGTTCGGAAATTTTGAACATCTAAAAAATGCCTGTGATTGATTTTTACGCAACATGAGCACATTGAAAAAAATTTCATATCCCCAAAATAAATCTAGATCAAAATGAAAATTTATCTAAAATGATATCGAAAAAAAAATTGGAATAAAAAAATAATCAAAAGAAAGTAAAAAGAAGCAAAATAGAAATAGTGTGGAGCCAACAAAATTACGCTTTCTTTCCTGGCTTGTGAATCAGAAAAAGCACACCCATCTTTAACACCTGTTGCCTCTCTGTGATTTAGTTTGACAACTCAACATCTGTTCAGACGTGACTGTTTTTTATAAATAATAATACTCTTTATTCAAAGAAAAATCTCACAATGAGACATAGAATAAATTAAACTTATAAGGTGGTAACAAATAGTTACAGCATGGTAATAATAAATTAATTGATCTGTTAATAATATAATTTAAATTGCTATATTATAATACAAAATAAGAATAAAAAAACATTTCGACTGTTACTAGAATTATACTTTTAAATAGGTCATACATGTTGAATTATACAAGTTATAAATTGCGCAAATTACGGTAAACCGCAATGCATTAGACAAATCTTTTGCATTGTATTAAACATTAAGTAACATAAATTACATATGTACTAAGATAGGGTCTATATACATTGGAACTAGAAAATAGAACGATTAATTATTAATTGTCTTTCAAATTGCATAATTATAATAGTTTAGATATTTGACTTTGGTTATAAGTTTATCAAAAAAAGTTTCAAAGAAAGATGATTTAGGTCTACGGCCTATTCTTAGGTTCAATAAGAATTTCGTACAGGAAACAAAGCATCTAGCATTAGATATATTCAGCATATACACCTCAAGTATGTCAAACAGGTGCAAATATGAAGGACATAAAACTCAGTACCATTTCATTTTTACGAATAATTACTACTTGTGATCAGGTAATTACCATCTGTCGTGTAAGATCAGAGTGGTGTTTTGAATACATCAATGATGATGTACCATATGTTATCTATCTGTTTTCATACATGTACTGTCATTAACAATATGTAATTTTAATATCATGAAGGGGGAAATTGTAGACTTTTTTGAAAAAATAATTGATAGGTATAGTTTAATGTCTACACTTGACACTTTTGTCAGAACGCCATTAAAACCAAATGTGTTGAGAAAGAAGCAGAACATTAGGTTTTATGTAGACTGAAAGTGAGCTATATCTCAATAAATGAAACATTACGACATGACATTTGCTCATTGATATCATAATTTCTTGTTGATCATAATGAGACACAACTCAGTGAAGAAGATTATAAAATAATAAAATCCCGAATTGAAAGTTACCGATTTAATTAATCCGTTGTTATTCATATAAATTGATAAACGATATTCATGTTTTCTAATTACAAAATGAAATGAATGGAGTTTTACGTCCTACTTTTCTGCACCATGTCTAATGAAGACGGGCAACGCCATGCAGGGTGCGATGAGGGAAATTTTGCCAGGGTAGTGGCATTAGCCTGCCTTTTTCGATTTCCAACTGTCAAAGGATCTTTAACGTGTACAGCCTGTAGCACACGGGGCTTCGTTTTATTGTCCAAACGACTAGACGCTTTTTCCACGTCAGCCCCTCTTACCTGCATCACTGACAGGGGGAAACCGGGTTGAAAAATCCGAAGGTATTATTTCGACCTAGGACGGGATTGAACCACGGACCTTCAGGTTAGTGAGCAAGCGTCTAACTCACCGAGCCACCGCGGCTCCCTTTTCTAATTACAGCATCAAAACTGAGAAAATATATCAAAGAATAAAACGCAGCATTTATTGTGAGATTACTTCACTAGTTATATTACATATTAGCAGCAAATTTGTCTTGCTAATTTGCAATGTTTAAAATATGTTTTTGTCACACTGATCTGTCATGGGAACAATACAGAACAAAGAACTTGTGTACTGTTCATTGCCAGATCGGATGCATTTCATTCTCTATAGTCAAATCCTTTCA
The DNA here is from genome assembly GCF_000327385.1 of Lottia gigantea. Lineage (NCBI taxonomy): Eukaryota > Metazoa > Mollusca > Gastropoda > Lottiidae > Lottia > Lottia gigantea. Next base: position 1,773,804 of record NW_008708846.1, read on the forward strand.
CCATAAGTAATAACCCTTTTGAAGTCACCAGAGTGACCCTTAATTATTGTACGCTCATTATCACTATATATAATGAAAGATGGAGATCAATGGCGAAGTGTGAAAAGACTGAAAATTCGTTTATTTATATAATATATCTATATACAAACCTTTTTATGACAGATAGGACCTAACTGCCATGGTAAAAAGTACTATTGTTTTGAACACCACCGCAGACACCAATAAATTTGACTTACAAGAAACTGTTACACATAAACTCTTGTACAAGAGCACATTTCAACCCATCTTCACAATGTCTCACTGTGTCTTTTACGTTAACTGCAATGGCCACCTTCCTTGTATCACAGAAGTTTGCATATGCAGCTATTTGGTAGGATTGTACGTTTGCAAATACAGTCTCGACCAAAAGTCTGTAAACAACAAGGGCTAGCAATCTGGCTATTGCAGTCAAGGTACGACAAGCGTGACACTGAGAAGATGATTTCACTCACGCCTTTTCTGATTTTATGCAATTATGCGCGAATGTTTTTACAAAACTGTCAGAGCGAGGGAAGCACAAAACAAACTCCAAAAATGGGGAAGGTAGCAGCTGTGAACATACTGTAGACAAGCTTACTGTATTTATACACGAAATATATCAAGACAAATAGGACCAACACTTGCCATAATACAGGTTTGCGCCCTGGTTGTCACGATCAGATCAAGCAAATAAGTTTCCATTTTCAGATTTAACACCCCTGAAGCAATCACCTGTACCTTTCACAACCCCAAAAATTTGTTTCATCCACATTTGCAGCATGTGTTGATGTGAGGTGCTCTCTCAATTCAAAATACATTAATCTCCTACACCAGTTGGCCACAACCCTGACACCCTAGTCCCACACTCCCAGGGAATGAAAACATCCCAGGTTGGGAAAAGGGGTCTAGCCTATCGGGCGAGTTATTATTTCCATCTTTCTAGATACACTGAAAAAAGAAATTGTGCAGACTGTCGGAGACTCTCCCGTATATTTAGAAGAAGTCAAAACACCTCATTGCACGGATTAACAGAAAAAACTATCCAACCGATGGACACCATCAAATAGCTCCTATTTCAGGTTCTAACTGAACCATCTGTACCACCCAAGGCCTGCCGTCTACCATCCTTCAGGGAGAAGACCAACCCCTCTTTTCCCCGATATCTAATAGGGATATTCCAGTTTACTTGTAAAACATTGCTTTATATGTTTTAAAATGAGAATAGAATTTGTATAATGTGTACAGAAGTACATGTAATGTGATGTAATGTAATCTTGTCACTGTTGCATCAAAGGGTATAGATCTTTAAATTTGTTTTTGAGAGACATACACTCAAAACCCCGACTATGTCATCTTTATATGAATGGCATATGACTGCAAAACAATGGCGGCTTCAGTTGGATGACTTAAGGCATCTACTGCTCTACAATTCTACAATGACAGTAACCTTTTAAATCCTTTACTCAGTGGGTTTAGTTTCCTGTTATGTGTTCAACAGTACAAAAACAATCCTCCTACAATATTGTCAATGACATTTCTATCGTTAGCCAATTTATTTGGAACATGGTTGGCTTAAGTCGAGGAACTCTCTTTTTTAAATTGGATAATCACAGATCCTTTGATAAAATTACAATACGAGGATAAATTTAGTAAGCTGTAATGCGCTAGAGTAATCTGGTTTGTTAAGCTTCGTTTTCAGTTGATCTTCTCTTTTTCCTTCGGTATTAGCCTATAAATCACTTTTGGAAATTATTTGCTTGTCTTAACAGTGTCCTTGTTCTGCCTATTGACTCATAATACGTTCTCTGCAATTCATATCAATTGAATTATTTCTTACTAATTCTTAATAACAAAAGTAGATCCCTATCTTCTCAATTTATATGTTATATAACTCTAGAATACGCGTGATACACAAAGAACAAAAATCTAAGTAATAATGGTATGATATCGGTAATATCTGGTTGGGAGAAAAACTGTCATTTTTTTTTCAATATAAGCATTGTTTTTTTACGGTAGCTGGAAAAATTCTATCAGCTAGCAAAGTGATAAGGAAAATAAAATCAAACGTGAAACTAGCTCATTTTTCACGATATTTTACTTGCACCACCTCACGTCATGGCTATCATTTGGGGAGAAGCTGTTGAGATGCACAGCCAATTGAAACCACCAGACATAACTACCATTACTCTCCAATTTTATATGAAATATTTCTTCCGTCCTCTGTACTTCTGTAGGTCTGTACATTGTGGTGAATCAATTTCCCGAAATCTACCCGGATCTAATAGTTCGCTAACCTATTCATGGCAGAGTGAGAACGGGTGGTATTACCCCATTGTCCATATTGTCTCTTCTACGAAAGCTCAATTCATCATACTACATTATATTTTGTGGAAAGTCACAAGGTTTACGATTTCGTCAAATTTGCACGTGATCTACCGATTTCAACCAAGCTAGCACTATTGTTTTCTTAAAAAAGAAAGAAAGAAATAACTATTTTCTACAAGGATAACAACTTAGACACACAGTTAAGGTTCCTTTCTACCACCTGGCCAAACCTCTTGACATTGATCAAACTGGGTCGATTGGAATTATTAGTTAACGCACGCCGATCGAGAATTGAACCCACCGCCACCATTTGCTTGACGTAACCCACAAAGAGAGTGGGTACTCCAAACAAAACAAAACAAAATAAATTCCACTGATACGGAAGAAGAAGCCAAAAACAAACTTTATGACTCTGGGGTTCCTCATGAATGTCGTGTTAATGCTGAGTAAGCCTATATATTAGCATTGTCCCGAGTCTATCCATTTCTGTTATTAAAAGCTTGTCATAATTGACAAGCATTGTCTTGCTACAAATGGTAGCTTTAAAAATGTGTATGATCACCAATGAGTGGGCAGAAATTATATAGTCTAATCTGTGTAAATATGTTGTTAAAATTCATATCAAGTTGATATATATTATTGGCACTGTCTTATATTTGACTGATTAATTAATGGTGGTTGACATAATCAACATGGAAAAAGCAAGAATGTATGATTACCCGAATGGGTGGTTGTACACCGTGTGGGATAGGGTCATTTCAGTGAAATTAACATGAAGTTCAATTCAAATTGTCAGATCAGTATGTTTCAGTCTATCATCACCAGAATCCAACAAAATACTGGAATTATTTCTGATAGTTCCCGAGAGATGTGTTTTACTATTAAGTATTTTATTCTCATTCAAGTTCATGGAGATCGAGGAGAAACAGACGAAAGTTATTAAATCGTGTATAAATAATGTTGTAAGATATGATAATCTGATTTTGGCTGCAAAAGGACAGACAAGGCTATGCAGTAAATAGCCAGTAATGGGAGAAGGTGGGTTTTATACTAGCGAAATAGAAATATAACTAAAAGAGTGAACAACTGACAACTGAATCAATTCTAGTCCAGAGTCATTTGCCCATTTTGACAGTCTTCTAAAATTGAAATACCATTGATTTTTGTAGACCATATGTATTTTGAATATGTATATATAGGCTGGTCAAATTCAAACTTTTGGTGTATAGATATAAATAACAAGCACGGTTGAAATATCGGTATGTATAACTGTCCCGCAGGACAATTTTAGTCGCGCTTTGTTACATCAAATTGGACACAGTGACGAAATGATGGTACATCTAATGTCAGTATGTGCCATGTCGACCATTTTTCTAATATGGTACTATATTTGTTATAGACATGGGGGAATTTCTCTTGAAGGCTCTTATAGTGGGCATGAACTATCTTGCTTGCTCGATTGCTGGTTGTATTGAACGGGACAACAAACGGTGCTATGCCTACATTATGTTGAATATTTAGTCCTATAGGTCTTGTTGTATTCAATGTCTCAATCCAATGGGCTTCCCTAGATTGACGGAATATGGTAGTTTCATCTTGTTTTCGTTAATTTCAAAGTTTTTAAATGTGGTTGCCAGGGGGGCATTTTATTAACAACAATCATTGAACAAACACAAACATCATTATACATGCAATTAAAATTGTAATCACGGTTATCAAAACCACTCTAGCATCCACTTGTATACTATTAGCAAACTTCCTTTTCAAATCAGTAAATTGTGTGGAAGCAAATAAATAGGGTGTTTCGAAATTAGGGCCTCCTCCTCCACAGCCTAAACTAATATATATATATAAAGACAAAAACTAAAGTGATTCTGAACGGTATTTATTTAAGTTTTTAATATTTTCTGTGGCTTCCATCTGCCTGTAGCACTACACGCATTGTTTTTGGGGGATGATTTTAGAAAATCGTTCAAAGAGACTTGAAACATAGAACATTATGCAAAACCTCAAAAATACAAATTGTAAACATCTCCGAGGAAAGGATATACATGTACAAGGATCTACAACGATGGTAGACCCACGAGTTTGATTCTCAACTGTTATGCGATATTCTGAAATCATACCACTCCAGAATGGAGGCCTTGGTATAGACAGATGGTGGCAACACAAAATATTAAATACTTATAGAGAAACTTAAATAAAGATTCGTTCAGAATCCCATTGGTTTTTGCTGTGGAGGAGGGGATCTTAATTTCGAAATTGTTAAATGTTACTTGCATGTAAAACATCGGTGAAACAACTTGCCAATACAGAAATCCTTCCATTCTTAAAAGAGGCTATCAATTGTGGAAATTCCAAATTCGAAGGCCATTTCATCCATCCTACGCCACTATCAACACCTTTTGACTAAAGTTAAGGTAAGTACGTTGAATGCAGCTCCCTTTCATACCTTTGTATGTATTTGAATGTTATGCGCCATACTAACTTTCTGAATCGTGGGGTTTCACGACAAATTGCTTTTCTGTCAGATACCTTTGTTGCTCCTGGCAAGAAATGATGCTAAGACAGTTGTGCCTTTTTGTCAATTATACTCATTTTACGTCATGACAAACAGAATTACAAGCACGTGGTCTGGAAATCAAGTGTCGCGTCAAATGTTTCGTTGTAGATCTTCAACAGGTACAGAACAGGTATGTCAGAATGAAACTTTATTTTCAAAAATGTGAATAAATCATATTTCGATATCCCTATAACATCAACATGCAGTAATGAACGTGAAGACCTGATAGATAGCGATTACAGCTCCCAGAAATGAAAGAGTTCTTTTTTCCTTCTCCTCTGCACCTGATTGGGCAAGCAGCTCTTTTCAAAAAAGCTCTTCTACTGTTAGATAGAATGAATTTCAGGAATGAATAAGTAGTTAAAATAAAAAAAAAACGATATAGTGTCATTATTAACATTCCGACCAACTGTTCGCTTTCGGTATAATATATACATATTAATATTTTTAGGAAAAAAATTGTCGTATTCCCCTTGACATATAGTTAATATGTATCTTCAAATTGATAAGTGTCTTCGTGTCTGGCGTGTCTTCTCATATTTAGAACGGTGTATCTTTGTAAAAGAGCCCATGTATCTAACCTATTGAAAACCTCCCAGACTGTTTGCGAAAGCTTTTATTATCATAATGATCTTTAAAAACTTAAAACCTTTAAAATCTAAAACTTACCTGTGGATATGATTAAGACCAAAATTCCAAATAAAAATTTATTCAGTAATAGCCAAAGTTCACATAAAGTCAACATTAGAAAGAATAGATCGTAAAGAAAGCATTAGAAAGTCACTCACAGAACCTCCCTAGTTGTCATAATTTTAAATTTCAACGTTTCACTTATTTTACACAATTTTACGACATTGAACCGACTCCAAAGGCGTTGACCACTCGAATGTTATTGAATGACCAGACGGCCATTTCAAATTGTCACTACCACGCTTGCTCAGACTTCACGTAGGTCTACCGCCTTCGCTTTTAAAGTGTTGATCATGTGATTTAGACTTACATGTAGTAATACCTGACTGTGTAGAATAATAATCGTCACGAGTCAAGATTGAAGTAGATGTTCAAAGATTCAGACCAGGAAACGAGAATGTTATTACCTACGTGGCATGTTTTTCGATAAAAGTGTAAAAACACGCTGTACAAAATGTAACTATACTATACGTATAACTTCTGACGGAAGTACTTGTATGGGCGTAGTATATTGTATCGCATCATATGGAATTACATGTATACAAATTATTAAGTTCGTGTGTTAAATGAACATTTCACAGACACATATATCATGACCAGCAAATAAATATATACGTTATTATATAAGTTTTTCAGTTTGGGGAAATATACAGAAGTCTTCAATATCTTATTTATCAAATATTTTTTTTGTAAGCTAAATTCCAATACAAGGCATTTCAATACTGTCATTCTATTGCATATTTATATTTTTATAATTTTTTTAATATGAGTTATTGCTCTTGTTCTTCAAAACGCGTTCGATTTTTAGCTCGTAAACACTCTACAAGTCACAATTCTTGACTGATTTTGACAAAACTTGCTGAAATTGTTTATTATCACCCTATTGAAAATCAGAAAAATCAAAAAATATTTAGTATTAGTTGTTGCCCTTGTTCTTGAAAACGCGTTCGATCTTTAGCTCGTAAACACTCTAGAAGGGACAATTCTTGATGGATTTTGACGAAACTTGGCATGAGTGTTTGTTATCATCCGAGGATAAACACTAATGAAAATCAGAAAAATCGAAAAATATTTGGTATGAGTTATTGTCCTTGTTCTTGAAAACGCGTTCAATTTCTAGCTTGTAGACATTCTAGAAGGCTCAATGATTGACAGATTTTGACGAAACTTGGTGAAATTGTTTATTATCACCCATGGATGAACTCTATCGAAAATCAAAAAATGTTTCATAGGAGTTATTGACCTTGTTCTTCAAATTTTAGCTCTAAAAGGCATGATTCTTGCCATATTTTGACGAAACTTGGTTTTATTATTCAGTACCGAGCTGAAGATTGAATATTTGCCTTCTAGAGTTTTCACGAGCTAAAAATTGAACACATTTTCAAGAACAAGGGAAATATCTCATATTCCATATTATTGAGTATCGCTCTAAAGAGTTCAAAAGAAGTGTATGACTGAAGGTTGGATATTTCATACTGGTGATTGTTACTGTATTGCTAAATATTTTTATTCAAAATCAAAGCTGCCAGTGGGCGTATATCACCTTGCCTGGGAAGCTATCTTAATATCAGGTTATTGCAATATTCGGGCACCTAATTACTTCGACACGATACTATAACGTCATCAGTAATATTGTAACTTCCATTAGAGACGGATGATATGGACATTTTAAATTAAAGTTTAAATAATTAAATATTTAGTTGACTATTATCCTTTGAACATGCCAAAGAATAATACTTTATTAGTACTATAGTTTTTGAAAAAGTTAACGATGTGGTTTAATCATAGTTATTACAGCCCTCAATATTTATTTCACAACATAAATGACAATTTTCCTTTCGTGATATATGAGACCGTGATTAAAGCGGCCTACTCCAGTTATATTGACCGCTCCTTTTGCAAGTTTCACATATTAAAAAATATTCGAGGTCAAGGGTGATTACTCTTATAAATTTCGAAATCTGCTAAACCTGATTGTCGTGAGATTACAACTTGCCAAGATCTATAGCGAGCCATATGCAGTATCAGAATACATCGACCATTTCTTACTACAACTAGCGCGTTAACATTGAGCCTACCTTAAGGATACAATTGTCAATAAAATCGAACACTTCCGATGTGTCGTCTATGTACACTAATACCGCTGGGTAATGACAGTCCGTAAAGCATTTGACAGAAACCCAGACCCAAACAGATGAAGAAATTCTACATCTGTAATAGATTCACTTTCGTCACAATGATTTTACATCCAATGGTAAAGCATACCTGTAAACCCCAGAGACAGCTCCTGGCAAGCGCTCTGCCCCTTTTCATAGCAGAGTGGAAGCGTGAGATAACCGCTTTGTCTATTTGACCCATTGTTATACGGTCCTTTTTATACGCACACATTAATTTAGGCGTATATAGCCGTCTGTCTGTCTGTCTGTCCGTAAATATATAACTGACTTAACACAAAGATTTGTCACTTGCTGCCACTCAAAAGATTCAATTCTATATGGATTAAATGAAACTAGACTGTTAAATTAATCCCACTTGAATAAAAAAAAGCTGTAAACAAAACCCATGAAATATGAAAATTTCACTCTCAGAGACATTAATTTACTGATAACTCTTGTCAACCTCCCGGACAAATTAGCCGCCCTTACAAATGTGGGCATATTACGATGGCATCGCTATTTTTTAGATGAAATTTTCATGCTCGACAGAACAGCCTCGGAAATTCATTCATAAGCATGATTCGCCCTGAAAACAATCTGCCAACGCCAGCCACAAGAGTATAGATTTTCTAGATACCACTGTCTGCAAACGGGACTCCATAGCAGAAACGAATAAACTTGATATTGAGCATACCTTTTGGGTATAATTAAGTCACAGATTTTACGATTTTTTCGCATTTGCAAAAGATCTATTGATTTCAACCGAGCTTGCACGATTGTTTTCTTAAACCTGTGAGAGCGTTTAAACGATTGTTTTGAAACAATTCCATTTAAGTAGAGATAGCAGCTGAGAACAACGATATCCACTACAATGATAGCATCAATTTGCACCATTCCAATTTTCAATCAGACCTCTGTGGTTCCTGCAATTCCACGTTATACACTTCTTTTGAATTTTTTGGAGCGATACCAAGTTTAGTAAAAATCAGTCAAGAATTGCGCCATCTAGAGTGTTTACGGGCATTTCAGAACAAGGGCTTAAACTCATACTAATTATTTTTCGATTCGTCTGATTTTCAATAGGGTTCATCCTTGAGTGATTACAAACAATCATACAAAGTTTCGTCAAAATCAGTCAAGAATTGTGCCTTCTAGAGTGTTAACGAACAAAGGTGGACAGATGGACCGACGGACATGGGTGAAAACAGTATTCGCCCCCATTTCATGTGGGCGTATAAAAATACAAATGATAATACCCATTTCAAATCTCCACAAAAATGGAGTTTAGACAATTTCTAAAAACTACAATCCCTTAAAGAGAAACGAAATTAGTACTCACAGATTATCTATCAAATTAGCAATGACAACAAGTATCTAATCATTTCTACTTAGACGATCTAACCCTATTGGGTGAATAGAATTTGATTTACCAGAGGACCAAATATCGAAATTCCTCCAAGCTTCGGAGGCCAACTAGGGAGGAATACTGAATACAGCAAGTTCGAAATTCCCCCGCGTGTATAATCAAAAGATGCAAATTTGAAATATAATACGATCCGATCTTACCATGTAAGACAAATCAGGTTTATACATTCTTACGTTCTTCATAATTTTGAGATAGAGGTGTGAGAAGTAAACGCATGTAGCACGTAGCAATACAATACAGGCATAGCACCCTTTGTTGTCCCGCCCAATACCACTAGCAATCGAGCTAGTACGATAGTCCATGCCCACTATATGAAAGCCTGCAAGAGAAATTCCCCCATGTCTATCAAATCAAATTTATGTTAATGTTTGTTCATACCAAAATCCTTTAAAACTGTCGATTCTAGAGAGTTCACCAAGAATTATGGACGGCCTGTTGCAGGCAATATTTACTTTGACAGAAAATTATGAGCGCATAATAATAATAATAATAATAAAAACCAGGCAAAGTTGGCGGCGAGTTTTTCTTTAAAATGTAATTTATATAAAGTATTTATAAATAATGAACGTAAGTACGTGTTAATGTTATTATCAATGAGAACATAATCATCAGAATGTCGAATCATGCCAGGACAGCTGACAGCGATATATTATTATGCTTATCTATCGTGTTCATGAACTGAAAAGTTTAGTTTGTATTATTTCTTTCTCTCTACAAAGTTAAACATTTTTCTCGATAGTCCTACGTGATGATTGATGATCTGTTAGGTCGTCTTTTTCAAGATCCTGGCACATTCACAAAGACCTGCCATGAATCACTCGTTTGATGCCATCATAAAGGCAGCATTTCAGTTGTACTCCCACAACATTTATTTTTTTCCCTTTCATTCTCTTGTCTTCTTTCCAATATGATTAATAGATTCAAGACGTGCTATTTATGTTTTTCTGAAATCCGAAGTTGTTCAGTTTAATTATACCGTGATTTGAGGATTTGTTGCAGCTAATAGAGTTTCGTTTAAACATCTCCATTGATTACGTTTTCTCAAGTAATGAAATAAAAATGGATCACTATATCCGGCACATTGATGATGTTCAACGTCTACTGGTGAGATAACTGATCTTTTTTGTTTAAGCACCACTATTTTCATTAACACTCTTTGGGGAGAGATTAATACATGTATATTAAAAATATTTTTCATGTGTTAGTTAATCCAGTATTTATCATCGCCCCTGTCGGATGGTCCCCCCATCTTTAGTTAAATCTAAGTACCAAATGTACCACATTATCGAGTAAATGTGATAAGAAAGCACAGTTTTGATCAGTTTGGGTGTGATTTTGACGAATCCCTTTTTCATCAAAACTGTCCGGTTTATTGATTAAGAGACGTTTTTAAAAGGGTGAAAGCTGCAGTGAAAATTTAGAGCAACCGGACGCCTTCGTTTTGTAAGACGGGCAGCAGATTGTGTTCATATTTACCAGATATAATTTCAAGCATTGAATTTATCTACAATAATAATACAAAGCTTGTTCGTTAAAGATCTCCCAACAGTTGCCATGGCAAAATTTCCCCCATTGCACCCTGCAGGGCGTTGCCCATCTTTATTAGCTCACTTGGTGTAGAAAAGTAGGGCGCAAAACTCCATTCATTCATTCATTTATTCATTATTTAGTTTGTAACCTCTACAAGTCACGATTCATTTTCACACTCTTTGGGGAAATACTTATTTCAACATCTTAATATCCGTTTTTACCTTGTTTGATGTAATAAAACGGGATTCCAATAGCAGGGATAAAAGAAGTCAAAGAAAGAATCTACTGACTAATTTGGAACTCAGTCAAACAGGTAATGGTTAATATAGCTGTAAGAGCTAAATACGTCTTGAATTGTTTTAAAATTCAAAGCCTGGTAAGGAATCTCGTGGTAGTACAGAAAATATCTGTATATAACTTTATTTCCTTGGTAATTTTAACACTACATAAGCAGATGTAATGTAAATCTCCGATAGCCAGATACGATGTTTTTCATAGACCTATTGCTGTTATTGACTACATATGTTGAAAAACAATAGACAGTGACATTCGATGTCATGGTTAACGATACGTATCGTTGATTTTTTTTTTTATTATTCTATAAGCACTTATATTATAAAAAGAACGCATTTTCAATTTAGTGTTCAATATATGAGTGGGAGTGAGTGTTACGAAATACTGCACAAAAAACCTAAAATACATTGAAGATAAACTTTTACGACTGGTCATAGTAATCCATTACTGTGCTGTTCAGCTTAATTCGTATCATTTCATTTTGAATGTCAATGACTACCCAGGGAGCTTTTAGGTTTTACTCCAAATAATAAAACTCCCATAACAATTAATATCAGCAGCTGCTTCCACCAAGGGACACAATTCATGTTTGAAAAGAATAATTGTCATCGACGCACCGAGTCACCTTTCTGTCCGATATGGAACTCGCATTGGGTTCATTAAGCGAAATTTAATAAGATACGTTATAATTCCGGGTAATTCCTGTTGGAGATTGTGATCTGTTTGCAATGCATTATATGGCTGTAAGCCTGATAACATTTACCATTTACAGAATAATAACGTGAGAAAGAAACTTAACAAGCACCCTGATTTACCTCATATCCAAATGAATCAACATCAGGGAGAAAAAAAACGTGTGCCTTCGTAGCGAAGGAGTTTCGGGTCCTTGTTGAAGTGAATCAATTACAGATAGCATAATACATATTATATTACTCTGCATAAATATCACGCTGGGTTTTCTGAGAGTTATTTAGTCCATGCTATCTATCGCACAGGGTTTAGTTTCGATTGTACTGGTTGTCTTCGGGGAACACGTTGTCTGGCTTGATTAGTGAATGACCATCTTTATGATGACATATTAAATCATTTTGAGGTTTATTAATCTTTCGTATACTCCTTTTATTACGATAGAAGGTGGTATTTAAATTGTTCCAATCAGCTTTAGATCAAACGATTGTTAGTTTCTTATTTTAACAAGAGGTTTATTTGCTTGTATATTAGCTACAATTGATAGTGCCATGGGAATTATAAGAATGAACAGAACATATTGAGCCCAAGAGACTTTTTCTTGATGACGTTACCGGCTGAATATGACACAATCCAATTAATTTGTCAGTATTTTCGGTGAGAAGTATTAATAATATCTTGCATTTGTACTATTATTCTACCTTAAAATTTTTGCAATTCCTCTTGCATTACATGATGTATTAATAGTAATGTCAATCAGGTAATTGTTGATTGGATTTAACCGCGGGATTCCGATTCGTTATGCTGGTATCACACCCAATGTGGTAATTTTGGTTCCATATCAGAGCCAATTTACTTCTTGTGACGTTTGAAATATAGTTAAAAAAATACTTTGAATTTACGTCTGGAGAAATAGAGATATATGGAAGTCATTTAATGTTGATATGATAATAATGGTTTTTTTGAATGAATGAATGGAATTTCACGTCTACTCTTAATGGGTGTTTTGATAGTGGTGATGCACCACTTGGTGGTCCTTTAGGGCCTAGTTGTTTGTGCAGTTCTCTTATGAAAGATGATTGTTTTGGGGGCGATCCTCAATATTTTTTCCTTTCGCTGGTATCTAATCTTTGCTGTTTACTGACTAGGAAACACTGTAGGCGTTGGTCACTTCTCTTTCCTTACTGCCACATTACAACAGTGCGTTCGTCAAGTTGCATACGACGAAATACAAATAGAAGCAATGAAAAGGATTAGAAGCACACAAAAAATTCATAAAAAAAACGTGTGACCCACGGGTGCAAAGATATAATTCATTGTGTCATTACAGCTATACTGTACCACGATGATTAGTTGGAATTATAAGGGATGCTACACTACACTATATCCCATTGTGTCCAAACCACACAACCATTCGTCATATTTCCTCGGGTTCGTGGTAACACAAATGAGAAAATTTTACGCATTCATAGCTAAATATTGTAAACAAATTTCAGCCAATCAAAACGAATCACTTTATGACGCTTTGGGTCTAAAGATTTACAACCCTAAAATCATTCGACAATTTACCCTTACCACCCACAGTTCATATCCGATTTTTATACGTGGCAACATGGCAATGTGGACGTATATTGCCGTCGCCGCTGTCCGTCGGTCCGTCCGTCCGTCTTGTAGGCGCGATAGAGGCTACAGTTTTTATCCGATCTTGATGAAACTTGGTATTCGTGTATATATTAATGAGATCTCGGACAAGTTCGAAATTGGTAATAATCGGATGAACGGTTTCAGAGTTATAGCCCTTGACTTAGTAAAACGCGTTAAATTTGGCTTGTATGCATGATAAAGGCTGCAATTTTTTTCCGATCTTGATGAAACGTAGTATGCATGTATAAATTGATGAGATCTTGGTCAAGTTCGAAATTGGAATTAATCGAATGAACGGTTTCAGAGTTATTGCCCTTGACTTAGTATAAACGCGTTAATTTTGGCTTGTATGTATGATAAAGGCTGCAATTTTTAACTGGTCTGGATGAAACTTGGTATGCATGTATATATTGATAAGGTCTCAGTCAAGTTTGAATTTTGTCATAATCGGATGAATGGTTTTAGAGTTATTGCCCTTGACTTAGTAAAAACGCTTCAAATTTTGCTTGTAACCCCGATACAGAGTGCAGTTTTTATCTGATCTCAATGAAACTTGGTATGCATGTATATATTGATGAGATCTCAAGTTCGAAAATGGTTAGGCCTGATAGAGACTACATTTTTCATATAACCACTACAGACTTTAACATTTCTGACAGCTGGGCGTATGTTACCTTGTCTGGCAAGCTATCTTTGAATATTTGGTGAGTAGGATAGACAAGTTCAAATAAAGATTGTACGATTCGACAGGATACCCGAGTTTCAACCCTTCATACACTAAAAAATATGGTAAATATGGCTTGTAAACGCTATTTCGGCATCAATTTGTATCCGATTTTAAATAAAATTGGTCTGTTGGTTTTATCTACGATATTTTGTACAAAGTTCGAATTTGGGTACGACTCAATAATGGAGTTACAACTTTTGACACACTGGAATTAATTTAAATGTGCCTTGTGACCGCGATAGAAACACCCTATCAGATAAGCGGGTGTATACTGGTAGACAACAGCTACACTGACTGTAGCTCTCTATAGCTATTGATTCGATCAAGTTCGATGAAGTAAATAAAGTAAACGTCCATTTGACAAAGATTCGCTTAATTGTGGAAAGGGGAACAAAAAGAAAGGTCTGAATAATCTTTCTGAAGCTTGTATTGTAGTTTGTAGTTCCTAGAAAGAAGGTTTGTGAGACTAGGTAAACACAACCGTAGTTTGAGTGGTTCTGAAGCACAGTCGGTTAGAAACTTTACATGATATCATGTGCTTGGTTAAGTCAAGGATTGTTGTCGGTTCTAATCACGCTTTGCGATTAACCTTGATTGAATAATCGTCCCTCGTTACTCCTGTCGACCGAGCTGTAAATGAGTAAGCTATGATTAATGCAAATGGGTTTTGCCAAGGACCAGCTGGCGGAACGGATCCTAAATGAACCAAAGTTGATATCCTTGTAAAACAAAATAGTTGTTTCTTTCTTATATGCATACTGAAACCTATCGTAAATTGTGGTCGGACGGTAGTATACATCTACAATTCCATATGGGCGTATAAAATAGTAAAAATACGTATACAAAAAAGTCTTTATAAGAAGCAAATTATAATTTTAAAATATTACAAAGAATACTTTACATTCGGTTTATCAACTTCTGTTAATCACATTTGGTCATATAAATGAATTCTGTTTCATTAGACATTTGAAAGAACGGGAACCATCACCAGCCCAAAATATCATTTTGTAACATAATATAGTAAGTTCGGCTAAAACTGTTGCTTCGGTAGAGTTCTACAGCAAAACATTTCGAAGAACCAGGAGTCATAAGTTGCATTTAATATTTTCTGAATCTCGATAGGCTCAATCGTAACGCTACATATGATTCGATACTTATTTATATTTCATGGGTTTCATCCTTGAATGATAATAGTCAATTCTAGACTGTTAAACAACACGTTAACAATAACATACAAAAAATAATAAACTCTTTATTTTACATGGGTCAGAATTACGTCCACCACACCAAAGTGACATGGTCCTGTCTAAGATTCAGCCCATGGAATGAATATAAGATAATAATGCATTTAAGATGAAAGAAATATATATGAAAAGCATACTATATTCTGTGGCGGAGCCAAAGGGGGGCAGAGGGGCCCCCCACACTCCTCGCAGCCCCGAAAGCAAGTTTTTCGGGCAAAAATCTCATACCTAGGTTGGAAATTAGGGCAACCTCAGATGTTTCGACCCACCCCCTCGGACGTAAACCTGGCTCCGCCTCTGGCTAAGTTACATTGAATATTCATAAAGATGCTCTTAATGTAACTTCATCCCATAAGTCTATTTTACTGATCATATAACCAATTGCTGGCGGAGATTACATTCTTGCATTTATCTAATTTTAACATTATAAATATAGATAACACTGTAATAAACGTTGATTAATAAATAGTAAAAAGTATGAACAGCTTCATTAAATAATTTCTGAAGCTAACAGCAATCAAACGATCGGTTCGACATTTGTTCGATTTTTAAATCTATAACTCAGTTATCTCTACTTGTCCGAACACAAATGTTCCTGATTCTCCATTTACAGAATCTTCGGGTGATTTTATTTCTTCGGAATTCCTCAGGTCATGTCCCAAATGAGGTTGGTCGTCATCAGAATCTTCTGATTTCTCGATCTTTGGAGGAGTTGTTTCGTCTTTGACGCCATCCTCATTAAAACGAACACGCTTGGCGTAGTCGGGTTCTGGCTCGTCCAGGTCGCTCAGATTTGAACTCGTGTTAAGATCCTCAGGACCAGCTTCATCTAGGTCTATAACCTCGAGGCTGGTTGGCAGATTTTCGTTGTGAACGTTCGGTACACCTTTGAATTCAGGGTCAATTTCTGGTTCATCTTCAACATCTTCTTCACCAGCCGATCTCTTCTTTACAGCTGCAGAGAGCTCAAAAAGAACATTTTCGTAATTAGGAGTTTTCAGAGCATCTGCAGGTGGTTTATGAGTAGTATTCATCAACTCGGAAGATGATGACGATTTTGATAAGGATGGCAAAATGTCTGGTAATGGTGGTGGGGCTGGAACAAAAAAGCCTTCAGATTTATCTGTATCCACTAGTGATCTATCCTCATTTGTTACGTTCGTTATTTCTTCATGTTTCACTATGTCGTCGTTTACTGGATCATTAATGCTTTCGTCATTATTTAATAAATCTTCATTAAGTGGATTTTCTGTGTCTCCATTGTTAGCATCATCCACATGAGGTTCATTGTAGTCTTTTTCAACTTTGTGCTCTAAAATATTATCTGGTGTTTCTGATGATGCGGTTGGTTGATCCAGGTCATTATCTAATTCTAGTTCTGTATTTTGGGAGCTGTTTTGCCGCTCCTGTAATGAAGATAACATAATAATATATATAATTATATAATTTTCTAAGTGTATTGTTATGATGACTTCCAATAAATAAACTTACACATCATTGTTATCTAGCACAAACAACTAACATCAAGATATGAAATGTTGGTGAGACTTTTTAACTTATGCTGTAGCAGGATACATTCAATCTAGAATTGAGTGTTTGTGCACGTCCTTAGTTTGTGAATAAATAGTTATTATACTCAACCGTAGATAAATGTTCATCAGCGACATAACCAGGGTTAACAAAACCGGATACTTGTCCATTTGGTACATTTGCAGAGGTTTTATCGTCTTTTATCAAATTTTGTGTTGATGTCGAATAATAATCTGATACTTCTTCTTCTTCAATGGCTATAGATGTCTCTTGCGTTTCATAGATGGAATTCTTACGACTTAAATTATGAACTAAACGCTGCAGTCGTTGATACCTTTTTGACAAACAACAAAAAAATTAAATGTTTTGTAAGCAAAGACAGACAAAAGTTGTCCCGATATGCAAATTGTAGATTATAATAATATAATTTTATCAATGGATTGATTATACGTCAATGAATAATATATTGGTGACATTATTTATAATACCAGAGTATCAATATAATATCATTTATAACAAACATAAAAGTTGGCATGAAATCAGCCGCTGGTTGAAATGACAAAGGCAAATAAATTAACAAAATAACAGACAGGACATGCTAATATACAGATAGGACATAGGCGTAATAACGCATAAGATACCTTTTAAATTTATAGTATGTAACAGCCGTAAGAAGAATAGAACCAACGAAAAGGACACAAGCAACTGCTATTAATGCGATAGCTTCAGAGCTCATTCCATTATCAGCTGTTGGTGGGACAGATTGTTGCTCTCTCTTAAATAATTCTTGTATGGCGTCCCACTTAGAATAAACCCGTCTGCAAGTAAAATATTGTTATGATAATGTGTGTGACTTAATTACCACTGGAGGGTGATGAAAACAACCAATTACGTAAGGGCCTACCATTAAATCTTCATCTTGTCAAAGGGACAGAACTCAAAATTACTAACACGGGCTGCGATATTGTTCCTGCTTTTTATCATTATTCGGACTATATGTAATGTCCGTTCATGATTATCTGTATTTTCATTTTATATAAGAATTAATGCCCTAATGGGCTACGAATTAAAAACAAAAACTAAAATGAAATAAATTAATATACATCACCTGCTTAGATCGTTCAAAGGTATTTCATCTGTTCCATTCGAAGCAGATATATAAATAACCGATCTGAAAAATATATTTTTACATTTATCCTAAATCACACATATTAAAATTTGGAAATTTTACCTTTTGAAACTATTCAAATTAAAATAACAAACTCCGAAAATATTATTATATTTTGTCAAAACAACAACATGAAATTCTCGTCACTAAAAATATAAGAATTTTAGAAATTGTCTAAACTCCATTTTTGTGGAGATTTGAAATGGGTATTATCATTTGTATTTTTATACGCCCACATGAAATGGGGTCGAATACTGTTTTCACCCATGTCCGTCGGTCCGTCCGTACACAATTGCTCGTATACACTCTACAAGACACAATTCTTGACGGATTTTGACAAAACTTGGTATGAATGTTCGTAATCAACCAAGGATGAATCCTATTGAAAGTCAGAAGAATCGAAAAATATTAAGTATATAAGTTATTGCCCTTGTTCTTGAAAACGCGTTCAATTTTCAGCTTGTAAACATTCTGGAAGACACAATTCTTGACGGATTTTGACGAAACTTGCCATGAGTGTTTGTTATCACCAAAGGATAAAGCATATTATGAATCGAAAAATATTTAGTACGAGTTATTGCTCTCCTTTTTGAAAACGTGTTCAATATTTAGATTGTAAACATTCTAGAAGGCACAATTCTTGATGGATTTTGACGAAACTTGGTCAAATTAGTTATTATCACCCATAGATGAACCCTATTGAAAATCCAAAAAATCGAAATATGTTTCCTAGGAGTTATTGACCTTGTTCTTGAAAACGCTTTCAAATTTTAACTCTAAAAGGCATAATTCTTGGTTTTATTATTATTCAGCACCGCGCTTGATTGAATATTTGCCTGCTAGATTTTTCAAGGACAAGGTCAATAACTCATACTCAATATTATTCAGTATCGCCCTAAACAGTTCAAAAGAAGTGTATGACTAAAAGTTAAATATTTCATACTGGTAATTGTTACTGTACTGCTAAATATTTTTATTCAGAATCAAATCTGCCGGTGGGCGTATATTACCTTGCCTGGCAAGCTATCTTTGAATTACTAAGCTATTGACGTAAACAATGACCAATGTTCTAAATAATGAGCAACTAGAATTTGCAGATGCGCCATTTAGGGGGGATTGATTTGAGTCTTGAAAAATAAGTACTAGAAATGTACGAAAATCGCACAAATCCTTCAAAAATATCTCATACTAGGAATTTCTTTTCCTATTTCTATAGATGTCTTTTCTATATATGGCAGTGTCTAAAGAAAAGACGACTCATCTTTTTAACTTTCAAACGCGGATAATTGTGGACACACTTGAAGGCTCAAATTGCGATAGTGAAAACTTCCGTTTCTAAGATTAAGGCAAATAAAACGGCCTATTTTTCCCTTTAAAAGTAGTTATGGTTAATTCGTTTTGATATTATAATTTTACACTTTATAAATGAATTGAATGCTAATAATAAAAATGCTGATAATTTCTATTTTTTTCTTAAAGATAGGTTCCCTTATTTCCCTTAATGAATATGCTAATACTTATATGAATAGAAAGTAGAGGTTTTCTAATGACTTGGAAAAATACCACTTTGTCTCACATGATCATAATTAATTCATATATTAATTCATTTTTAGCTAAATTGGATGAGAATAAACGGCAGAATTCCAATGAGTGACCGATCAAGAAAGGTCAAAAGTTATTTATCCAGACTTTACATATATGGACATTTATGCAATAAGAACAAAATTATATGATTAAGAATACACGATAATTCATTAGAACCACCAAATAATCAACTTTGCTAAATTTTAAGCAGAATTCAACTCAAAACTCATATGCACGAGCCCTTTTTGTTAAGGACCGAAACTCGGCAGTTCATTGAACTCATTCAGGCTGTATGTAAGTTTGCTAGAAAGTAATACTTACCCTCCCGCACCAGAAGAAGAGGCGCTTGTTATCTCAGTATCTACTCCAAGAATATCTGTCAACGCTCTTAAAATAGAAGAACAAAATTAATAAGCATTATGTTTCATCAGTTTCTGGTTTCTGTTGCAATTCTCATAATATAATCTAAATTATACATGTACGTAAATAATTCATCCATGATTGTAAACATTTGGTTTACATGTGTGGTGTAAAGAAAACTAAAGCCTAAAATGATTTCCATTTTAATCGTTTTGTAATAAAAATTATTTTGAATTTGTACTTACTTTTCATACTTGCCCTTATCGTCAACAATTGTGTTTTTTTCTGTTCCAACTGGTATTCGGATGGTTCCATTACCGAGGCCAACATGTATCTTAAAGGGATTGTTCATATTGGTAGAATTGCAAGGTCTTGAAAACCTTGATATTCTTTTTTTTTGTAAACAATATTTTAGTCACATGAAAAATGATAAACAATATTTTAGTCACATGAAAATTTTTGGGAACAGGCTTTTGCCTTTATGACCTCTCTCCCGAAAAATAAGCTACATGAACACATATATTAATTGATAGATTAGTATGTTATTACAGGAAGAGGGTATCGGAATATGTCGGACATTGGGGAAAGGTAGATTTTCAGATTCTTGGTTTCAAGGGCAAGAAGGGTTGTTCGAAATGTGACCTTTGTGTCCACAAGACGACAATGCAGAATTGAATATTACGAGAGTTAATAGCATATGAATCAAGTACAAGTTTGGTTTGAGAGATGCTTTAAAGAATGTATATAGATTGTATACTGTTTGGGTAATCCATTCTCTTGGCCAGATTTGAAAAATCATTCTGTAAGGCAATTAAATTCTATTAAATCATATTTCTCAGGTTGTATGGATTATCATTTCTTAGTGGAAAACGTCCTGAGTACATCTACCTTAAAACTGATTTTATTACACTTCTTTCAGTTTTGCAACACAGCCATCAAATATGATGTCACAGTAATCGAAGATAAACAAACGCAGAATAAATGGTTTGCAATGATTTCCTATTAAGACAATATTTCACCTCTCACATTTTTATACTAAGGGTATAAATTGAAAATTATATTCCACTTTCACATAGAGCAAAGTTGTCCGGAAAATGTCGCAGAATATAATTTTCATAAATCAAACTTGTTATTTCTAGAATATCAATTCAACATGATTAACCAAAGTTAACTACTCGAAAATTTCATTTAAGCCTTTTAATCAGACGAAGCTTGCTAATCCTTCTCGAATTCAATTTGCAGTGACATGGACAATTTTGTTTTGTAGACTCTCTTTCTGTTTTGTACCTGTACAACAGTTAGATTCTGAAGGCTGGGTTGTCCACTATCGGCAGCACGTACTATCAGTGACAGGAATTGTTGGGTTAAGCCAATATCAGGCATCGTTGACAAAGATATTCCACCATCAGTCGTTCCGATAGAAAAATATTTTGAACTGAAAAGAAAACAGTATTTTGAACTTAGGGCGAAACGATGATGTTAATCAAACTAATTGAGGTATAACGCCACTAAATAAGTGCTAAAATATGGATATTTAATATAACATAATATCTATTGTAAAATTTATCGTCAACTCTCTTCATTGCCAACGTTCGGGTGTCTATATTTTCTATATTTCTAATCAGCTGTAGCGACCTTTAGCTCTAGACGGTCACGAGCCGTTAAAATGAATCCGCGATCTGACGCTTCTGGTAGCAATCCGATATTTTCCCTGATAATCCACCAACCACATCAGCGGGTATCTTACATATTAGGTTTATATAAGTCAGCTATCTGATATGACCTGGTTTAGGTTTATTGGATTTGCATTTTCAAATACCAAAGCAAAGTAATTAAATATATTTTGTCAGATAAGCTTCCGATCAATTAAAATTATTGACGAGAATATCGGTCTGCTTCCTGGAAGGATAGGTGGTTGATTCATCACAAGTTCCCTAGATTTTAAACATAGAGTCATTATGTAATTAGTTTTCTTCTTCAAAATCAAAAATTCTTACAGCGATTATATATTTGAAAAATCTTACTTTTGTCCTTCTAAATAATACGTTACATTGGCGTTTACGCCTTCATCTTTGTCTGTGGCCTGCATAAAATATATATTCAAAATGTTAAATCAAAATTCCTCACACCACCATGATTTTTTTAATATGAAAGGCTGTTTAAGTTGGGTGACGACTAGCTGAGCAATTTGATAATGTGGTTAAAGACAAAACAGCTTGAATTACATTCTGTCACAGTCTCTGACGGCCATGATGAAACCTTCTACAAATCAAGAATCCGAGCACATAAATACATCTGGCATAAGATATCTAGCTCATAATTAGATTATGAAATAAAATACAATTAATATCTCATTTCATTATGCATAATTAGTTTGGATGTCGCACTTTCATAGGGTAATTCGTTAAATATTATTCGAAGGTCGAAATTTTTTTTGATCAAATTTATGAAAAGGTTTCAACTAAAAATATCGAGTCTCCATGAGGCCCAACACCAAAGCTTGTTAAGCTGCTCACGTAATAAGTAACTTTTGTTTTTTATTACCCTTTTTCAAAACAAATTCAATTTGATCCAGTAGATACATATATATAAATGTTATATAATTATTTAAAATAATTATATAGGTATGATTGACGACGTATTTGATAATAAAAATTTTGCATACTGCCCCTTTCTCTGCCCGTTTATTTTCAGGAAGACAACCTGGCTAGGTAATGCCATTATGTACCTTGACATCGAGATTGCGCAGGCTCAACGAACTGAAATATTGATACACGTCAGTACGTCCGTCTCTTTAACCTGACAAGCTACTTATTCTTTTATATTTTTTGTCTGCGTCTTGTGGTGTTAAAGTAAATTTATATCAAATATCATTATCTAATCCCTGCAATTTTTGACAAACTGTTTCCTTTTCGGTTTAAATATTCATTGCAAGGCCAATCTTTTTTTTTTATCTTTGTGATAATTGGAAAAATTTTCACCGTTTTTCGTCATAGGACCTGGCCCAAAAAAGCAAAATAAATGAAATGATCTTGTGTTTCTCAAGAGACGAAGATAATTATGTGCTATTTCAGTTTACCTAGATTGGTTAGTTATAAATTAAAAGTGATTTCCATAGATTTTCGTGGAGATCGGATAATCACGCACTGATTTACAATACTAAATATGTTCGAAGGTCTCGTGCTCAGTTTCGAACTAACGTTTTTTTTAAATGAAATAAATGGAGATTTACGTCCTACTTTTTCTGCACCTTATGGGGTAATGAAGACGGGCTACACCATACAGTGTTCAATGAGACTTATTTTGCGAGGACCGCGGCATCAGCCTACTGTGTTTCGATTTCCTAATCGAGGAATCTGAAGGCCTCGGTTTATTTTCCATGTCAACCCCTCCGACCTGCATCACTGACGAGGGGAAAGCAGGTTGAAAATCCGAAAGTATCATCTCGACCTATGCCTGGATTGAACCCTGGAAAATTCCTAACCGTTTAGCTCCGATGTTGTAAAATGCAAAATGTCTTAAAAATTTTGATTTGCTGGTGGTGTCATAAAACGGATGAATGTTCACGAGGCCCGTCTTTACACCCCAAGTGAAGTGGCTAAAGTAAAAATAAAAGCTAACGAAAAAACGGAACGAATGTTTAACCAATTTAATTTAGGCTGGCTCCCAGTCATACAAATTGCTTATTATACCCGCGTATTTGTTATATCAGAGCCAAATTGAAACGTATTCCTAACCACATGCCTATTGAAAATTGTTGGACGCAAACAAAGCAAAGCATTTAAACGGGTCTTTCTATTTACCATCTTGTATCAAAGGAGTGAGATGCAAAAAAAAAGTTGTTCTAAAAATGTGAACAATAAGAATTCACTTACCTCAACTTTGCCAATAAATGAACCAGATTTCATATCATCAGTCAAGGAAAACAAATAATTGCTTTGAACAAATTCAGGGGCATTATCATTGACATCTTTGACTGTTATGTTCACAAAATAACTGTTCTGTGTCTACAGAAAGAGTAGGAAATACATTTAGATGAAAAAGAATACGTAGCTCACAATTACTCGTTAACCTTGGGATCGACACCGTTTTCAACAGTTTCTGGGTCATTTATGCAGTTCGGATAGGCGAATATGGATAGAACAATAAACCAAGGCCTGTGGGCAAAAGGCAGATTAAAGATCCACTGAAATCCTCAAAAAGAGTAGACAATACCCAATTGCTCAAGGGAGTCTGGAGTATTCAGACGTGAACTTTATTTCATTTGAAACTCTAATCAGTCAGAAATTTGGAAGCAATTTTCATAAACATGTACCACGACCAGCAATGATCTATGCCAAGAATTTTATACATAATAATATGTAAGTTGTAAGTATAAGTTGTAATGAGAATAAGAAAACATAAAGAAGCTTTAAAAAATACATAATACAATTCAAGAAAATTTGTTCTGCTTTATTTTTATCTGAAGTAGAATTTTTTAGTATAAATTCCTTTCAACTTTTGAATCTTGCTGTCGAATAAGTAAAGTTATAGCTGATATTTGAATAAAAGTCACGAATATGTCGCCATAACAAACCTGAGAACCGTTTAATACATTAAGCTGGAGGCTATAGCATTGTATATTCTCACGATCTAATTTAACTTTCGTTTTGATAATGCTGGAATAAAAATCAGAAAATAACTGACCTAGATCTGAAAAGAAAAAATAACGTCGAAACCACGATCGGAAAATATTACATGTCGCCATTTAAAAGCTAGCGGCAATATATGCTTCATGTAAAAACATACTTGAGACATAGCCTGGATCTACATATTATTCCATTACCCCATACTTCTATTACAATACAGTATAAAACATGGTTTGGGTCTATTTTGGTTAATTACTCTACATATTACAGGTAGAAACATATTACCTTTGGTTAGACATTAAAAATTAAAACACCTTTTGCCTTCAGCAAGCTTTAAAGGAGAAGGTAATTGAATTCATCCCTGATTTAGTTATTAACGTTGTATTAGACTACCACTACCTTCTTGTATCATAAATGGAACGTCTTCAATCGGGATCATTACCCACTTTAGCCCCATCAACATGCGCAAAATTTTCTCAGATTTTCTCATGGAAATGAAATGAATGGAGTTTTACGTGTGGGCTAATGAAGACGAAAGATGTACTCATGGAGATTACGCAAGTAAGAAAAGCGGCCACATGCCACCATAAGTAAATTCACTTATGAAAGTATATATTATACTCACGTAAGTGTCCAAGTGAATAGCTGAAGTGAGTTTATATACAACACAGTGGCTATATTTACGGCATCGCACAGAATAGTGTGTAGGCTAATTTTACGCCTGCGCATTTCCAAACAATAACAATGTCTTAAAGATGGATTCCCATATTTTCATTTATGAAAATGAAAATGCTAATACTTATATGTATAGAAAGTAGAGGTGTTCTAATGACTTGGAAAAATACCAGTTTGTCTCACATGTCCATAATTAATTCATAATTAGCTAAATTAAAAGAGAATTACCATCAGAATTTCAATGAGTGACCTTTTTTTGTTTATCCAGACTGTCCATACAGCGACATTAATGATTGGTTAAATTTTTGCATAATATGCAATAAGATCATAATGATATGATTAAGAATGCATGATAATTCATTAGAAACACCACATGATCAAATAGTTTGCTTAATTTGACACTAAAAATAAGAAAACCCATCTTTAAATGAAAGTAAACCGGACGCGCTAGAATTAACTTTTTTCTGGTGTGAAATACGGCAGTTTTGGGATCTTTCAGCTGCTAAAAAGCTGGGAATTCAACTGTGTTGGTTTGTACGTCTGAAGTTCAGAAATTGCTCTACTTTTTCTAATTTTAACGGATTTCCCATGACACATTTTAGTTTGATTGGTTTAAAATACTACCTTTGGGCCGAGCTTTTAGTGAAGAAATTTCTTAAAAAAAACAATTTATTATCAGAAAACAAAAAAGATACGAAATTGTAATTTCTCTTCTGTTTACTTTCATCGTCATCCGTTCTCTCGTTGTTAACTCTAATGATCATATCTCATATTTTCTCCTTTAGCTTGTTGCAGAAAAATCATAACAGTGGGTTCCGTTATTCCTTTTTTATTAGATCGCGCTCGGAGGAGGTGGTTGAACATGTCGGGTAGCGAATGCATACATCCATTTTAATTGTAATCAACAATTTAATTAGAGTGCTCTTGTAAAAAATAGCGCAAATATCAATGCCCAAGACTGCACTATTGTTGCGAAGGTAAACAAACGCGATGAAAAGAACAAGTCCGTTTTTTAATTGACCATGTAGACCAATTTCAGGAGTATGGGGACATGTGTGCATCTGAATTGATTAAATCTCGATATATGAATTTAACTGTTATGTTTTCAAGAGAGCCTATATTATAGTAGTTGTACTATTTATCATTTGTGCAGATTCGGGTACGATTGAAATAAAAACGGACAGTGCAATTTGTTTTTGGGTTAAAAAGATAAATAAAAATAAAAACAAGCCGAAATTCAAAAAATTTGACTGTTTGTATTTATGATTTGAACTAGACCTGGGTGTGCAAATAATAAGTCACGTAATTTTGGGTAGTGCAAGTAATATTGACCATATAGTCTCACTTTTACTATAAATATAAAACATTTCAATTACTTTTTTTTATTCGGCACAAATCGGTCGAAAAGTGAGAAAATATGTTTTACTCATGATTCCAAAGATAATTTGAACTAATTTGGAAATGTTTTCTACTAAAAAGCTCAAACTTACTTTTTAATTAACATGAAATCATCATTAGTCTGCAGATCATATTTGAATCGGTTGGAATAAAACTGAAATGTACACAAATGAGAAGAAAATAGTGAAAACAGAATGTGGCACTACAAAAATTGATCTTAGTTACATATGTGTAGAACCGGAAAGGTCGATTAGGCGACACCTCTACATCAATGCTTCTGCTATATTTTGTTACAGCTGGAGAGAGAAAGCTTTAAACTTTTAGGAAAAGCAACGGATTTCTCTTTGATGAATTATTGAATGTGATTCTATAGCAGTCAGTTAGAGCGTCAGTTCTTTACATGAGTTCATTTGCTTGGTTACGTCGAGCAAATGGCGGCTATAGGTTCCGATCTCTATCGGCGTGTGGAAGTCCGATGACCTTGAATAAGTCATCTTCACTTATAATTCCAGTCGATCCAGCTGTAAATGGGTACGGATAATCCGGGAAAGATCAATGCCAAGAGCTTCGGCCAAGGACCAGCTGATAGAAAGGTTCCTTAACTGTGAACCTAAATTGTTATCCTTGTCAAATATTTGTTTCTTTCTTTAAAATTATGTGGGCTCCTTTCATGTAGGAATTGTCATAACATTCAATTTTGAAAGGGAATCTAGTTTCAACAACTAAACAACTGGCAGTCCATTTAGATCCGTAAGATTGGCAATATTTATCAGCCTAGTATCAATTTGCACCTAGAACTAAAATCCCACGAGTACACATCAGTAACAACTAGGCCTATATATTAATTTAACCGCATGTTACAGTAGAGCCTACTCTTTTTGTATTCAATTTTCATAGTATTATTAACGTTAAAAATGAGTAATGAGTCTGAGAATTTTAAATAAGTTAATCGAGTCCCAATGCACTATATTAATGTAAAGTTGAGATTAATTTTATCTGTCGGGCAATTTGAGAGTATTGATGTTGACGTCGACCTGTGAATAATTACTATTACAACGCTTCGGGACCCGTCTCATTTTAATTACAATTGGTGCCGAATGGTGAAATAAGAAACCGAAGAGACTGTCATATTGCTCTACTTTGGATTTCGCTATCCCACAGTTCGTCCTTGTTATTAACAAACGGTAAGTAAATGGCGTGCTTTGTTACAAAAACGTGTCGAGAACGGGACTTTGTACCTATAATTTAGACTACTACTACTACTACTACTACTACGACAACGACAATACCACAAAGATACCATTAAAGGGACAGCGGTGCTATTTTTTTTACCAACCGTACCTTATTCTCAGAAACTGGAATTGTTTAGCTAAGTATGCTAATAGTGTTCACACACAGCTCACTGTCGACATTCGAGTCTTCAAATCCATGTGTGTCCCTATTTGTCCGGGTTTGAATGTTAAAATAAGGACTTTCTTGATACCTTACAATAATCCATATGACTGTGTACATTGGATCTCGCAAGTGGATATTGGCAAGTGTGCACCCACCAAAATGATAAGGAGAAAAATGTATTCTCAGTTCATGTAGGGGGAAATCAAAGTATAGCAGAAGACCTTGCAAAGATATTCTCGGTGTAGAACTGGAGCAGACAATCGCCTGTTGGCGAAGTTAGATCATTTCTTTGTCTCCTTTCCTACTACAGTAAATTTTGTTACAGATTTTAGAAATACATATATAAGGCCAAGCCGTTATATAGAAGTCGACATTTTTAATCATTTTATTGTGATGCTATTGGTACCAGTGCAGGTGCTGTCCTGTCACAACTTCAGTCATGAAGAAAGAGTTGTCTGTTATTAAAGTACGACATTTTCAACTGTCGAAGAGCTACTGTGCCACAAAAAGAGTGATATATCATTAAAAAATAAGAAACGACCATGGCGTTTTGGGGTGGCGAATCAACTGGTTAGAGACTCATTATGAAGTAGAGCACTGCTTAAACTATATTCACATCATTGAATACTATTCTGGTTATTGTTATCAATGTTGCTGTTTGTTTCTAGGATTCGTCAAACTATTTTCGAGACACCTTGACGCGGATCCTAGATAACGAATATCTTCACACTGTCTCTTCGGACTAAGCAATATGTTAATAGTAATGAATAGGATAATCCTTTCTTTCTTATACAAATACATTGTATATAATACGCGATAACCTATCGATAACTCGACAATACTCACCGACACTTCTGCAACAGAACTGTTTACTGGTAAATTTTCAAATACATCTATAACTATATCATGTCCTGTTACGGAAGAGTTATCTTTTGATTGGATATTTACTTGCACAATACTACATCGCCTAGAAAATACGTTTGTTTAAAATAACATGGATTCCCAACTAGTTAGATGCCACACATGAACAAGTGCAACCCACTGATTTTGTGAGTGTAAATAATTTTTCAAATATGAATTTTAGCTTTTAAACTACAAATAAATAATAATCAATGGCAAGAAACGAGACAGATTGATAAAAGAAAGGAGTTGTTGGACCGTTAATATTAGATTGCAAATACATTTTTGTTTATAGATTGTTGTTAGAAATGATTAGATTGGCCGAAATGAACAATGAACAAACCTGAGAGATATGATAATTGGGTTGTCACAAGCCTCTACTAAGATAGAAGTAGGGAGTGTGGTTTGACGTTGAAGAGTTATTTCCCCTGTTATACTATTAATGCTGAAATCAGATGTTTGACTTTCAATTGAGTACCTGACCAATGCGTTTTCGTCTTTATCGGCATCTTCAGCGGATACCTAAATCATAAAGTTTTAAATGAATCAGAATGTGTATTACGTTATGAGGAAGTCTACATTCTGATAGATAATTACAAGGGGGACGTCATTAATCTCAATTGCTTACAGGCGTATTTTATACAGAATATAATCATATCTCCTGCAATACAATAAAAAATGACTTTTTAGACTTGTATTTAGGTTTCTGCCTTACTATAATATATTATAAAACTATAACGTGCTCATTCTCCAACAAAATGTAACAAATTAAGCTGATTATCGACAACTTGTCTCCGGGAAAACATACCTTTCCCACATGTTCACCAGGAACGTTATCTTCCACAGTAAATAGATAAGGTGAATCATTAAATATAGGATTGTTGTCGTTCACATCAATCAATGTAACGTTCAAGGTAACATTACAGTTGGGACAAGGCCCGTCGGAGACAACTTCGTTTTCAGGAATGGTTGAAATCTAAAAATCAATGAACGTATAGTATTATATAAATAAAAGACAAATCAACATTGATTTATGCGATTTATGGATTTTTAAAATAAATTATTCATACGCCAATAAATCAGGACCAGCGGAATATCCTTTAAACGAATTTAAAAATGATGTTATTTAAAATTGTTTATTACATTGTAATAATGCTGCTGTTGGAATAATATATATCTTATATTGAAGTTATAATACACTTATTATAAGATATCTGCGGTTGCATCCCTTTGGCAGTTGCGAGGATGGACTAGGATATTCCAGAAGAGAAAAAAACAGTTAAGCTTTGTGAACAAGAAGCTACAAAGTGTCTACGCCAATCTATTGCGTTTAAACTATTTTGAGAGAACCAAGAACTTTCAAATCTTATCTGAAATCCAAGAAAGCTAATTTAAACTCGTTTGTAATGTGGGTGGTTTTAATGGCAGGACAATACACCAATTCTCAAATAAGAGAAGGGGTCAAAAATCAGGTTTTATTTCTATTTCTTATTTGTTTAAATTTTGAGCAATGAAGAAATAGTCATTTCATTGATGCAGCAATAAAATTTGTAAAATGTGTAAATTAAGAATTATATTCATATCAAAGTAGATGTAAATAATTACTTTTAAAATCTATTTAACATATTCTGAGCGCTTGTGTTCCTTATCAGACTTAAATAAAAAATGGTACATTCCTCAGCAAAAAAAAAAAAAAAACAAAAAACAATTCGTTGCAAAATCACACCTGAAATGTCAATCTGTCATCTGTTTCACGATCCAACGCTGAAGAGTTGACCACTGATACGATTCCAGTTGCAGGATCCACGGTTAGAGCACCTTCACTTATGACATACCTAAATTTACTATTAATTCCCTACAAAGAGAAAATATGATATGAATTATATTATTTAGCTAGTTTACTTCAAATCTTGTGGTTAATTTACATTCATATGAAAAATATACTAACAATTTTAGCGGTATTGCAAAGTAGTTTGTGAGTCAAAATGATCCAATATTAATTTCCTTTGATTAGCCAACGATCTGTGACTCAAATCAATTTCTTCGTGAGAATTTTCACAATAAACGACAACTCTCAGCCGTCTCTATAATGTAAAGTACTAATGGGATTGGCAAATTCGATCTGAAGTCTGCAGCTGGAGCATTTTGAGTTGGTTAAAAGTTTTATGAAATGTGAAACAAAATGTAACTTGATTAGCCAAAACTAAAATTTGGTTTTATAAATTCTTAATCAAATTTTGCAATCAAGATGGAACCCTGTATACGATATGTATCTTTGACCACAAGTCAACAGAACGAACGCACGAAATGTGAAAGAGATTCACTACCACTATTGTTTAAAGCATAACCAATAGACTATACGCCAAGAATGACAGCAGCTATACAAGCTACTCTCCTAACCATCTTACTTACCAATATGCATGGAACTGGACAAATGGACTAACTATTTGGTAGTTAACTATCAACCAATTGCAACGAAATTCAAAGTTAGATTAGGATTTTCCGTTTACGAGTAGAAACCTAATCAATACTGATGTATTATTTAGTAGAATCTGATCTTACCACATCTGCATCAACGGCCTGGACGACCTTAATAAAACTTCCTGTTGCAAGGTTTTCCTGAATAGCAACTTGGATGAATGTCCTATTGAAGACGGCGTGATTATCATTAATATCGTCAACTATCAGATCCATTTTCGTTAAAGCAAATCTCTGTTCAGAATTAGTCTGAAAGGCCTGAAAAGATAAAAAGTTATATTTTCAGCGAATGGAAAGTCATAACAGTATTCTTGTCATTAAGGTGACAAAGGTATGCATTCTGTTCATTCTAGGGACTATTTCATATGTCTATATTTCAATTGCTAGACATGATTACCACACAGAATTAACTTTGCTTACATTAGATTTTATAGTACCAACATACCTTGATTTGAAAAGAATAACTGGCTTCATGCTCTCTGTCCAATTGTTTGCTAAGAGAAATAGCCCCAGTGACATCATTAATACTTATGAATTCTTTTTTATCTAAAGAAACAGATAAAGAATGATGAATGATGAATGATGACTAATTTCTGACTTGTAAAAATCATTAAAGTAAAATAAAGTAATTTAGTTTTTTAGTTGAACGGTTATAGGCCTTTTGTTTTTGTTTTTTGTTTATGTTTTTTTTTATCTGGTGGCCCCACACCACAACAAAATAAACGAATGAAAAAAAGAATAAAGATAGCCCACCAGCAGCTCTGATTGTAAGTACAAATCATTGTTTGTGAGCACGAGCCAAGTGTGAACGGCGGGCGACAATATGCTTCCATACCACGTGTGGAAATATAAAAATAAAAAAAATCTATAAAGACTAGTTTCTTGAAGAGTGAGCAAAAGATGCACTATATGGCTAATAGAATGAATACGGTGAGTTGGAAACGACATTTCGGTGAAAAATCATCAGATCATCACGAAAATCCAGAGGGATCATCTTCATAATGACATTGACCCACATGATAAAAAGAATCCAGAAAGAATCGTTGCCTGTAGAGTGAGCACAAGTTACACACTATAGCTAATAGAGTGAAAAACTAAGTCGGACACGATATTTCGATGGAAAATTATCAGATCATCACGAAAATCGAGAGGGATCATCCTTAAAGAATTATATCCTGTAGAGTGAGGACAAGCCCAATGTGATCGGACGGACGGGGTGATAACAATATACGCCGGTGTGCGTATAAAAATGAAATATGCTGAGCCATATAAATCCACTACTTACCAAGGAGAGTGTAATTGAGGGTCTGGTTTATTCCCAAGTCTTGGTCGTGGGCAAGTTCATGTGGTATGACTGTTAGTTCAACATTGACATAACTAGAGTTCTTGTAGAATAAAATAAACACGATATGTAGTAATGTAACGATGAAGGAGATAGGAAATGGCAAATAGAACATAGGCAATTCACAACTTGATATATTATATATGAATTTTTTAGTAACAGGCAGCAGCCACGGAGTACCGCTTTCACTTAATTTAAAGGGACATACTTCATTTTTTGCGCAATCATACTTTAGTCTCCGAAACGGAATTTGCTTAGCTCACCGTCTAAATTTGAGCCTTTAAATCAATGTGTGCCAATGCGTTTGCATGTTAAAATGACGACTCGTCAATTTAAGATACTCTGTGAGATATATAGAACCAAAATCCAATGCCGAAATGAAGACTCTAGAAGATCGATTCTATTTCCTTCTTGGAGATATTCTTTCATCTCATCT
Organism: Lottia gigantea; assembly: GCF_000327385.1. NCBI lineage: Eukaryota > Metazoa > Mollusca > Gastropoda > Lottiidae > Lottia > Lottia gigantea. Next base: position 1,807,002 of record NW_008708846.1, read on the forward strand.
GTCAAACTACATAACATGTTAGTGCCGAAGCAAAGTAAAAGTATCTAGCTTACCGCCTGTGTTGGATCGTCAGGATCATTTTCAGCATTTAGTGTTAAATTGTACATATTATCGTCTGTCTCATAATCAATGACTCTATTTGTTACTATACTGCTACCGCTCAGTCTGAATATTCCCATTTGACTTCCCTATTGTAAAAGTATATTGGATACGTGAGTATTTTTCAAAATGATGATAAGGTAAATTTCGTGCAATAATATTTTACTTGAATATTCGGAAAATGAGAGTCTTTCTACTATATTTGTTGTATTAGTGGCGGAATCACACACGCGACATCAGTGGTTCAGTACAGATTTGATCTATTGGGAAATAATAATTTCGTTAAAACGAAGCCTTTACCCGCATTTTCTGTTAAGGTTGCAGTAATTGTTTTTGTAAAACCCGATTAAGTACTAGCTTATGTTCCTGGCCCTACATCAGTAGTGCCAAAACTATTCTGAATAGGCTGATCCGTTAACATGGTGACATACGATAATTCCATAACGCAATTTTGGCTTTCATAACATATATCTAGTTAAAACCCTTCAAGACTGTTTTGGTGTAGTACCAATTGCGTTTCTATCGATTTACATGTGCAAGATTTGACTGTGCCCCTCTCCCCTGGGAAATTGTGAGGCTTCTGCTTCCACCCACCCCCAAGAAATGCCAAAGTGTAGTACATTTTCACTGCTTTTCGTTTCTAGGTTATATTGGAAAACAAACAATGCTTGGTACATACGTGTAATTCAAGATTCAATCGATCATCGTCACAATCTTCATCATGCACATGATTCTTAAAATCTATATCTGTACCATTTGCATACTTCACTTTAGTTCCGATAGGTTCTTCCTTAAAAAAATGACCTAAACTGTTATCGTTTGATCACAATGAATCTGTTCTTTATAATGAACTCATCATCACAAAAAGACACATCTGTCCAGTTCATTTATACTTTAGAAGAAATTAAGTGTGTTACTTTCCCTTGTGGAAGGCGATTTGCGCTTATCAAGTTCGAAACCGTCGAATAAATTGTATTTAGATCAAGCAATCCTGTAAATAGAAGTAAACATATTACCTCCTTCAAGAACGAATAAAATTTCGGAAGGTCAAATTTCGGAGGGAACTCGTCGATAGGCTCAATAGTGAGTGGTAAAGAGTATGTCTGCAAAGAAATAAGAGAAAACTATGTCGTATTTGGTTTTCACTTGCCTAAACCTAAAACAAAGGGTGCCATGCATGCATTATGATGAATATTCAATCCTATCGGTCTGGCTGTACTTTGCATCTCAATCCAATGGGCTTCCCTAGTTTGGCGGGATTTCATCTTCTGCAAGTGCGTGATTTATTTTTTGAGATTCAATCATCATGTTGTTAAAAGACATTCTGCTGGACTTTCTTCGTAATTCTTTTGGAGATGGGTATACAGGTATATTTAGATACAATAATGAAAGTGATAATATGATTTTTTTGGTACCAGAATTTGGCACCTGTGCCCCAAATAATCAGACAAAAATATGCATTATGAACTTTTAAAGGTAGAAAGGCTAAAAATTATCTTCAATGCACATGTACTTTGAATATTGTTAATCGTAAAAGGCAATAATCAAGGCGGGGTGCAGCGTACTAGAGTGGTATTGAAATATATAGCTCGTGCATAGATAAAGTATTGTACACACTGACATCATTTTCTGGAACATTTCAACTACATCCGGGCAACAAAAATATAGCCCTCTATGTTTGTTTACATCACTCGATCAAGGGATTACTCGAATTTGCATCTCGGTAACAAAATTGATCGTTCTAAAAACATGGCAACTTCTCAACATGTAAACGAGAATGTCGGCGTGTACAGCATTCCACAGAGTTATGGCAAATATACCGTCACATCATTATTAAAACAATTTGTATTTTACTTTATATCTCTTCATTTAAATGTTGTACAAATTGCCTAGAGATTTAGTAAGAATAAATTTGTAATATTACCGGAACTTTACCAGTTTGTTTATCTGAACAATTATATTTTAAAACAATTGTTTTCCCATTACACAAAGCCTGAAATCAGAAAATATACAGTACTTATTGGCAATACGACATTTGCTAATAGGATATATATAGATACGATTGATTATTGATAAATAAAGTAACATTATTATTAATACAGTGAATAATTGTACGTAAATCAACGTAAGACAGGGAAGGAAATATTCTTCCCTATTCTGTAATTGATCAATGATTTGCGGCATTACTTCGTGTTTTGATAAGATTAATCTATACTGAACGGGTTAATTTTATAAATAACGAATTAAAAATGGTACTTGAGCATACAACAACCATCTCGGGAATATTTTTTCCCTACCACTTTTATGATGTCATAGAAGTACATTTGTGAATCAGTTGTAGCTATTTTATTTGATGTTATACGTTTCCAATTCGGAAATAGCTTTCCAAAATGAGACGTTCTTTATTCCACGGTACAAACCTGCGATCCGACATGCTTATGAACAGTATATGTACTGCCGAGAATTTAAACTGTGGACAACCATTGGTAGTCACGCTGGACAGTGTTTGAGATCTGACTAAATAGTCTTGAACTAATTAAAATGCTAAAGTTTTCACCCGATCTTGATGAAAATTGGTTTGCATGTATATATTGATGAATTCTTGGTCAAGTGTCAATTTGGTAATAATCGGGTGAATGGTTTCGGAGTTTCTGCCCTTGATTTGGTGAAAATGCGTAAAATTTGCCTTGCAGGCACGATAGAGGCTACATTGATATCTGATCTCGATGAAACTAGGTATACATGTACATTGTACATGTATGTATATATTGATCTTTTTCTAGTTTTAATCGGATGAAAAGTTTTTGCGTTATTGCTAGACACGATACGGGGAACAGTTTATGTCTGAAACCTTGTGTGAAGGTATATTTATGAGAAGTTGACCAAGTTTAAAAATGAAATAATTTAGATTTTAGTTTGATGGATTTGATAAAATTTGGTGTCAATGATTGTTATCACATAAGGATGAACTGTATTGAAAATCAGACATGCTTTTATAAACCCGTATTAACCGAAAGCCATCACAATGCGCTTTGTGGGTGTGGAAATGAGAATGGTGGTATAATGGTGGTAACAGAAATGAAGACTCGCTGCTTTCGTTTTGTTTACGATCGCGAACAAAGCGTCTTAAACGAGTGATTTGATTGGCCGATATTTCACTAGAAAGATGTCATTGCCAATTGCGACTGGACAAGATTTATTACGTGATACTATTGTATCTAATTGGACGTGGTAAAAAGGCCAATAATTGCCAAAATAAACTTACATTGTACGTTTTAGTTCAATTGTTGGAAAATGTGAATGAAGGTTTGAGAGAATATCACTTAAATAGGTGAAATCTCGACCCCAGTTATTGCTATACGATGATCCACAGAATCGTCCCACTTATCTCTTTGATGAAAGTTATATATATATATTTTTAAACTTGTAAGTGAGTTTTGAACTAAGTAACAAGTAAAATTGTATTGATTAATGTATCAGTATCACCCTTTGCTTGTGCTACTACGGAAATAAACTAACCTCATCTTCTTCTAAATCCGGCGTTTCGTTGATTAATAGACGTGTGTCATTGAAGACGAAATATATCTTCTTCATGGATGGTTCCATTATTTTGCATTCTCCTCCCTCTTTTGTGTGGTTAAAAATAACTTCACCTGAAATGCATGTATACATTATTTTTCCACAGACAGCAAAGATAGCTTTGACAATATTAATCAGATAACAAACTGATTGTATGCATCACTATTTTGCTTTTTGGGTTTAATTCAAAGTGGCATGAAATGTGGTGGCCCGCTTTAAGGAAGGATCATCCTAATTTCCAAATTGTACCTTTTGTTATTCAATACAACAACACAGCTGGTCAAGTTCCCCGAATAATTATCCGTCATTACAAAGAATTGCAGGAAAAATTTCCAACAGACTTTACAAATGATTTAGTTATCGCCGTGGTAGATTACCCCCCATCCCCCTTCCATAGGTTTAGTACATTTCCTTTAATTAATATTTCTTATTTATGATAACTTACAATTGAAGAGTTTCCTCGCAAAAATATCATACATGTACACTATTTTCACTTAATAAATTATATATATTTTTTATATGAAATACGCATTTTCCTTTTCATTTAATATAGGACAATTCCTCAGTTTAACCAGTGAAAATGTTTATTATGATTTCCATGGTTATTAATGTTCCTGTTGGAACCAGTATTCTTCTTATACATTTCAGATTCGGAAGATAATGGATTTGCATTTCAAATATTCTATATCATTCTTTTAAACTAACTTCACAAACATTGCTCTATCACTAGAGGTTACGCCTACATACCTGTGCCTGTGCTTTCGTAACATTGCTTAACCGCAATGTTACAACCTAAAATTCCTAATTTCTCTTGGCACTTTTAATCTTAAGCCCTTGAGTGTATAATGTCATACACAAGGAGTATATATTAATCTTTACTCAAAGGTCACATCTAATATTGATGAAGACAAATCATGTGCGAGAGCATCTTACAAACAACATATTCAGCACCGTATGAAAGTTGGGACCACATTACCAAGTTCAAAGTCAAAGATTGACATTGATGATGAGAAGAGTTGTTGCTTTCATTAATGCACAATGATTTACTATGCGCCATATAAAATGAAACGTTTCTCTCTCCCAGTGGTGATTTTCGTGTTATTAGTTTTGTGACTTTCAGACGACATCGTTATGTAATGGTCATTTCGTAAACTAATGCAAACATTCTTTTGTTATAAAATGCCGTATTAAAATACAATATAATACTACATGTGTCTGGTATTTGTTCTCTAAAAATGTGTAGCTTAATTGGTTGCAAGCAGTTATATAAAATATATTCGGATAGATTTAAATTGTACATAAGAAAACAGATATGATATGATTTTATATGATTGTGCAGGTTTCAATGGCTCTTTACTTCAAATGGATTTTGCAGGTTTATCATGGGTGTTTCTGACTAATGTCATGTTGTAAAATATCTCATCCATGTTACCGATTCATTTTTCATTTTCAGTTAACCTTTCCACATCAAAAAACGATGTCAGAAATGATTCACGTACCTGGTTTTGCATTTTCGGATATTGTCAGAGTAGCTTTGATAGAAGTTGGACAGCAAAACAAGCCTATAATGTAAAAAAAGTAATTTCAATATGTACATGAACTATGAATTAATAGTTATAAAAAAAACACTACACTGTATTAAAGAATACTATTAATTCAAAAATCAATGTCTATTTGGATTGAAAGTAACCTACCAAGAAAAATGGCATATAGTAGTAACATCTTTTGCTATCTTTTTATGTTATTTTCTCAACATTTCCTGCAATAATAAAAGTTGTGCATATTATCATCATAATTGGAAAAGTTTTATATTCTTATTATATATTAGTTTTAAATGTATTTTCAGTATTAAAACAGAACTTGAATCATGTATTACTTTATAATATCAAGATCGTTGCAGATCGACGTGATTATTATATGGAAGATTTCGTATAATTACTATGTTCACAATTAAAACACAGCCATATGTCTGAACAAACAAATAAAGACAACTTAAAAGCTCGTTGGAAATCCTAAAAATGAACCTTTCAAGATAATCAGGTCATGAGCCGAATTTTTGTTTGTTTCTTTGCGGCTATAACAGAAGCAGACTTCGGACACTTATAAAAGTCTGGCAAGGTAATATACGCCCACTGGCAGCATTGTTTATAAGAATATTTGGCAGTACAGTCACAATCAATATGTAACCATGTAAATAAATTGACCTCGTTCTTCAAATCGCCTTCGATCTTTAGCTCGCAGGTAAAAATAATTTTACCGGAACTCTTTCAATATTGTCACGTGATCACGTGATTTTGGTAATTTAAATACAAGAGGCTGGTTGTTCATGACTTCAAGTGTTTGTAAACAAAGTCAATGAAACACAAAACTTCGTAAGATACGGATCCAAAATGATAATAAAATGTATAAATTGGTTAACCAATAATCACAATATAGCATTAAATGCCTATGCATGTGTCAGAGTTATCTCCCAAAGTCTCTAAATTAAAGGACTATATATAAGGCGCAATATTACTATCGATTGACAAATCACTGCTAAATACTGAAAGAAAAGAGTCTCGCCCAAGAAGACACTATTCATTACTGAATCAGATTTAGATTTACGAAAACTTCCGAGGATCCTAAGTGTCTTGAAGGCACAATTCTTGTGATTTGGACTTAATTTCGTGAAATATGAGGTATCATAATATGCCCTTGTGCTTCAAATTTGAACTAGGTTATACATATATGACAAAACATTGAGAAATTGTTCATTATTACCCAAGGATAAATCTTTTAAGCATGTAACTTGCTTCAATTCTACAGCAAAAACTAGAATACAATTTGATATAACAAGATAAATAAAGAGTCAACACATTTTGAAGAATACAAATATTTGATTTATGAATGTATTACTTTTTCCAAGATTCAATAAGATTTTGTTAATGACTTAATGTTCAATATTTCCTACTGGTAATAGTTTCTCTCTACCAAATGTCAAAATTTTAACAAAGCTACCGACCATGACCAGCTATCTATAAAACATAATATAACTTGTTTTACACTGGTTGTGTTAATATTTTATTACATTTTTCTCAACCAGTTTAGATTGGTTGAAAGATAACAAGTTACTATTCAACAGAAAACATTGGCACAGGGTAAATACATATAGAAATATCGCAACAGAAATCGAAACATATTGTTACAAGTATATTTTCGGAGACAAATTTGTGTCTAACAACCTTAGATATTATTATCAATTATAATTACAGATAGTTGTGAAACTAATTATAATCTCGAATAAATGTTTTTTGAAAACCATGGCATGAATTGCTGTTGACATATTTAAAGTCACCTTGTCTGTTGGATTTAAGGCGTCCTTTACATTAACTTGTTTATTGACATCATAAATAATACTCATATTATGGGTATTTGGGCAATAATTATACACGTTAAACTTTATCTATGCTAATATAAATCACAATCGGTTTGACTATTTCGGTTATATTGACATATTGGGGTTATTGATTTGGCGTATTTAGATTTCGGGGAAGGGAGGGTTTGATTTCAAGCTACAGTGATAATCATTTTTGTCCTCCTCGTGCTTTAATGAACATATACATCTTTATTTGAAACTTTAATTAAACACCCTCATCTTACATTCAGGTGGAAGATAGCTCTTTGCCCTTTCCGTTTAAATACGAATTTAACATTTTCTGTATCTTATCTTTCATGTTTTGGCCTTTGTTCTTCCTGAATAAATAAGTCGGTGATATGTTTTACATATATGATACAGTTCAAAGTACAAAATAATAAAGACGTCAGCTGTAAAGTCAAGACTATAAACCACTTTTTACAGGCATTTTTAATATTTATATTTAGACTATACACAAGCTTCTGAACAGTCTTAATTAATTTAGCCCCACTGTTGACACGTTAGTTTATCGCTTGCTAGAACGACAACACAAGATTACTTTTTGCTATAGTAATAGTCTGATTTACTGTGTATCTTAGACTCTTTGGCATCTTCAGGAAATGGTTCATCAATGTAATTTTCAATCTTCCACAATTAAAGACTCAGAAGACTTAAGTTTTGACGGTTAGCTTTGAACGCTATTACTGATAAGCTTAGCTAGACTATTCCTGTTTCTCTTAATATGGTAAACCATGACCCTTTAGACTGGACTGGACTGGAATTTGGAGACCGTTCTATTTATCTCTCAAACGTAAATGAAGGACAATTTCTTATCTTCAATCTAATAACGCACCCACGGTCATCGCACTGTGTCTTGTAATATGAATTTTGCCCACAATTTTTACTTTATCTGTAACATCAGCATCAATATAGAAATGGCAACACATAGGCACACATTATCATTGGAATTTGTTTCGTTCTTTTGGTTCTACAGAGGTCGATTTTGGCTGAAATGTTCAAGACTGAAGTTTGTACATATACACAACTTTTAATTTCCAAGCCATTCTAAGACAATTATGTGCTGTTTTTTTAAGGTTGATGTTCCAATCATATAAAAATAATTGATTAACTTTAAAGGGGCCTTTTTTTCTTTGTAAATCATTTTCATTGTCAAAAACGTCGTAAATTATACCTTAAAATATTTCTACAGTATGCTATTTTATCTATGTATCAACCTGATCCAAGGAATTTGTTTTCAAAGGGTTAATTAAAAACTGAGAGTACTAGTTGTTAATTAAGCAATTTGACCTAGTTTTGGTGATTGGCTCTGTAATGGCTCGTTATATTCAGTTTTACTCAAATCCATACAGTAGTTTTCTAACAGCTTGCAAATAGCATAACGAACTTTAAAAGGATTCGTAAAGTTTAAAAAAATAAAGGCTGGATTTTTTTAGTTCAAACTTTCAGATACGTATTGGGATACATTTCTATTGATTTTGGTTTATAATTTTTGACATATTTGAGCAGAAAACTTTTTCGACCTACACAAATAAGGGAATGTCCTTTTAAGTAGGAGTTTTTGAACGTCCAGTCTTTCATTCACATCATTGTGTACACCGGCATAGAAATAGAAGCCTTATGCCAAAATGAAATTTTAAATGTGCTTTATGGTTATATTAATTTTCAAATGAAATGAAGTCATTACCGTACTATACTTTACTATTACTTTACTTGTTCACGTATTACCTCTGGAAATATATTAAAACGAGATGCTTAATGGTAATCCCTGACAAGTTCAACAGTTTTAAAGAAAACACTATCCACAAATTTCGTAATCCATAGTTCAAAATTTTTACACGCACACAAACACCACAAGTACTAACGTTTACAAATAACACTATCGAATATTAAATCTAAAATGTTTGTTTTAGCTCTATCATAGAGTAATTTAGATCCCTCTCAGTATAACATACCTTCCTGGTAGTGGTGTAATCTTTATCAGAGGATGATGCGATGTCACGATTTGGTACACCCAACACCTTATTAAGTTTTACGCATACGTCAATTTATGGTAATGAAAAGTGTTTTTCCTCGAAATATTTATCAGAAAATTGATCCGTTGCGCAGAGATTAGTCGTTATCAGCTACCCAGCGAATAAACATTTTGACTAAGTGTATGTCTCATAATTTGTTCTAGTTTTCTTATCTTTCAAAGGATTTTATGACCCGGCTTATCACTAAAACATATTGATATAACTGTATATTTTATGAAGGCTTATTATATATGTTGATTATTGAAACCCGATTCGATATAATAATGTGTATAAGTTATTCTCAACAGTATAAGGTTTTGTTTATCAGAGAGTCGACTAGACACCAATGCTTCCTCCATTCCTTTGTGATAAAATATACAATCTTTTCAGAGAAGGTAGAATCTCTTGGGCTTTGGATGAACATTCTTAAAATGCTTGATGTAACATGTAATTTTGGATATGTGGATATGGAACAGGTCTAAGAAAAAAATAGTTAAATATAGTCAGAGGCAATCAACAACCTTGCCATGCCTTTTGTGATCCACATTTGTATTATTCACGATCCTATTGCAATTCAATGAGATCACTTCTTCTATTAACACCAGGTAGTTTCGCCCAAATGATGTCTCAAAATTAGTGAGAACATTGGTTGAATTAGATGCACAAAGGTTAATTGTCAGAATAAATTAATCAGTAATCTGATTTATGATATTGTGCATAGGTCGATTGAAATGTAAAATTGATAACTATTTATGGCGTGTAATGCAATTTCCATAAAATCCATGTTATCACGTTTGATTTATCATAGAAAAGATGGGTGTAGCTTGTTGTTGATAATATCAGTTTAACAAGTGCCTATCTGATAAGACACAGCCAACTTAAAATTGAAGTACTGAACACAAAAAAAGATAAACGGAGGGAAGCAATCCAACATTAAATTCTACGTAGAATTCAAATGCATACTAAAATCAATCAGTGGGCCTTATTTGTGTTATATAATGCCAGACCCAATGTAAAATAACGAAGATGATCAACAAAATTAAACTATCTAGACGACCGAGAACACCAGTAGCTTCTCTTTCAATTTTAAATAAAGTATCTGTACAATCCAGAATCGTTACGCTTGCTAGGCCTGTACATTTGGCCAAACCCTCAATTCAGAAAAAAATGGATGTTGTATGGCGTATTAAGGTCCATCACGAGTTTCAAAAATCAACAACTCGTTTGAGAATCGTTAAAAAAAACAGATCTCATTCGTGGGCCCATAGGGATAATGTGAATATGTAAAGCTCGAGAATTTATTCCGCATGTTCTCGTTTGTTTCCGTGAACCTGCTCAAAGTTCAAAGAGAAAATTTCACGTGCATAATACTTGCGCACATGCTCATGCGTACTGCATCCTGACACAGAGGTTAGTAATACTATTGTGACTATTTTACTTGTCATTTACCTACTCCGACTTCTAGGATTGATTCATTTTTATGTTACTTCTTAATGTTTCCAATGTTAGATATAGCCAAATCAACAACAAAGAATTTATTTGACACTTATTCAGATATGCCTTGTCCCAGCCAAATAATACGATCTGATAAAATAGATAATGGATATAGGTGATTGATCAAGGAAGCATAAAGTTCGTTTAGCTTGATAACGATACCGAGTAATATTTAAAATATATTGTTATTGTTGTAAGGCAGGATGTGGAATCTACGGCTAAAAAGATTCTAATGTTTATAGATGAGCACCAACCAAATTTAATTCGATCAAATTTCGTTGAATTTGAATATTTAAGTGTGATTCTGAATTCGTTTGAGGGTTGCATAAGAAATTATAAAAGAAAGGTTTCTAAAGCTTTCGATTATATTGATGTTATTTTATTTTCGTTGAAATGAAACGGGTTCTTGTTAGAAAATACGCAAGTTCTATAGGTAAGATTATTCTCATGAGTGTTTTTTGAATCTCTTTTGTCAATTGCTATATTGTTTGAAAATTTCCAAATACTAAGTGTAATCCCGTTTCGTGAATAATGAACAGAATGGGTGGCTAATTAATGAGCTGTTTAACGGTAAAGCAAAATGTAAATGAATCCGCAATTTTTAGATAGAAATGCCGCCATCTTGTAAGGGGAGATAACGTAATCGTGGTCTAGTGATATATTGGTTACAAATTCTCTTGCCGGGCTACGTCATTTCATGTTACCTTTTTCTAGATTTGCAGGAACCACAGGCATTGGACGAATTATTGGAATGTCCCAAATAGATGTCACATTTACCCCCGATACACATAAAAAAAACAATTAGGATTATTTTGTTGTCTTTTTGTCTTAACCGAACTTTCGGTTGGTTATGTTCATTATCTTTTCAAGTGGCTGGGAAATTGAATCAGGAACTTTGATACGAAAAGGCTGGTTTTGGGGATATTTCACACAATTTGAAACACATCATAATTTCATGATTAATAAAACGACATTCTCGTTTTCTCCAAATATACTATACTCTGCGTAATCCGACATACACAGGGACTGCAAAACAATGTCGGATTAGCGAGAGCGTCGGAGTACTGAGATTTCGGGGCAGTCATCTTGGGCATCTTATTCAAACATGTTTTGAGAGTTTACATCAACTCGTTCACTACTGTTGACGATATACATATCTTGTTTTGGACCTTTTTTCTTCATGACTATGAGAGTATCCTTCAATACCTTACCCCATGTTTCAGGTAGAGTTAAAATTGAACATGTATCAATTGTCATTAAAATACAAATGATAATATAAGGGAAGTAACCTCCCTTGAACGCCTGAAATACAAAAAAAAAAAAGAATTTTTGACGCGAAAATTGAAAGAATAGTTCGAAATTATTATCATCAATCCAAAATTCAATACTATATTGAATATACTGACAAATAATTGATGAAAACGGATTAACAAACTACTGTGATTCTCGAAGTCTCAATTTCTGGCGGCGAATCCCAGAGCAACTAAACACATGGAGTTGGTAGAAATTTAAAAAAAATAGCAACTGACGACGTTTTTTATTAAATCGTTGGTGATTAGTCGTAAGTTGCTAGCAGTTTGTCGAACCTAGTTGCTCTTAGATTCTGCCAGTGGCAAGGTCGGCCTGAACCCCCTTTTGGATTTCATACGTTTCATTACTTTTGATACAACTTAGTATACATGTATATGATAATGTCGATTGAATAATACTCAAAACATTATCACTTCACCCTTTGTTTTCATTTTCTGATATAAGAAGATAGGTTTCCAGGCAAGATAACATACGCCCACTGCCAGCTGTCAGAAATGATAACAAAGTCTAAGTGGCTTGAAAATGAATTTTCTCAAAGCAATATCTCAAAAACAGTTTATCAACAAATTCAAACATGAACAAGGGTTCATCAACATACACATATATCTTAAATTTCATCAAAATTGGATTAATACTATAGTCTAAATTATCTTTTTAGATCAAATTTGTCGCCCTTTAATAGTCAATGGAAATTCCTAAAAAAAAAATTGTCAATTTCTATCTTGACTAAGATATCATCAATGTATGTAGGCATAACAAGTTTCCAAGAGATTGTATAATTGTTGTCTCTAACCTATTTTCAAACCCATTTTGACAAGGGCAATAACTTAAAAACCAAAATCTTAATATTTTCAGTTTCAAACTTGATCAAGAATATACCTTCACATCAGGTTTCAAACCATTCATTTGATTATTACAAAATTCGAACTTAACCGAGACCTCGCCAATATATACATGCATACCAAGTTTCATTAACATAGGATAAAAAGTGTAGACTCTATCGTGCCTAACAAGCCAAATCAGGCGGGTTTTTACGAAGTCAAGGGCAAAAACTCTGACATCTTTCATCTGATTATTAACAATTTCGAATTAAACCGAGATCTCATCAATGTAAAAACTGCAGCCTCTATCGCGCCTGTAAGCCTTATTTGATGAGTCAAGGGCGATAACTCCAAAATAGTTCATCCGATTATTTCCAAATCCGAACTTGACCGAGATATCTTCACTATATACATACATTCCACGTTTCATTAAAATTAGATAAAGACGGTAGCCTCTGTTGTGTCTACAGTTAATGTGGACTGGCGGGGCGACGGCAATATAAGCCCACGTGGAAATGTAGACGTATACATTGCAAAGACGTATATTGCAAAGAGATAAATTCAAATTCAAAATAGACTAACCAAGGGTAAAAAAAGCTTAATACAATATAATTTTATTATTAGATCCTATGATTGATGATTTGCATTGTAAATGCTTTTAAAATAACTCATAGTAATTGGGAATTATATAGCCGATTGCAGGGGAAAATAGTTCGATATTTAACACTTACCAATGACATGACTTGAGTAGCCAAAATACTACCAACTCTAGTCACTGTAGCAGCACAGCCAAATCCTAAATTTCTGGAAAAAGTAAACGGGCGATATCATATCAAGTCATATCAACAAATAAAATCAACGAAAAATTCTTAAATCAAAAATGTGAATTTCTTTTTTATATGAGCTTTGAATATATTTCTGTCCTTTTCGAGGGGAGAGATAACTACTTTTATCTCATATTTATACAGATCTGATGCTAATAAAGTCAAACTTGTTTTCTTGGATCGAATAACTTGACACGAACAAAATTGGTACGTCTTAGATCTCTAAAGTGGAAGTTCTATTTAATCTGAATAACTAAAAAAAATCAGATATTACGTCTGATGTCTGATGTATGAAATAGTAAAATGTGTAGCTTGGTGACCGCATATCCAAATTATTGATTGACAAACAGCTCCATAAACACGTCGAAGATAGAGTGGCAATATAGGTAAAGAATTTATATAATCGAGTCCAATGGTACACTTTATTAACCAAGCCTTGAAAAAATAATAAGATTTGCTGTATATTACTTAAATAAATAGAGGACAGGGCCTAAGTAACCAGATGTTGTTAGTTCCCCTATATCATAACATAATATTACATATAACATATACATGAAAAAAAAAAGAATTACCTCACAACGGTTGGGTACAATTCCGACTTAAACGATGTCATGCTGACCCAACCACTTACTTTGGCAAATTTCGCAACATTACACAAATATTAACGTAATATCCCTTTGAACTCTCTGGGGCTGTAATACATCAAGTTAAGTGTGTTTTTCTAATATAATTTATTATAACTTATACATTTACAAATGTGTTAACTTCCATACAGACTTCCAATTTTTGTTGTAATGAAACCAAAGATTGGTCCAGATATTCTGACAAAAACAAGGCAGTTGACAAAGTTCACAAAAGCCATGCAAAAGAAAATGGTGCATTTACAACAATTCAATTCCAAATGGTCTCAATTTGAAACATATGAATGTAGTTTGAAACACTACACAGATACTAAATATGAGTAATTCCATACAGTAACGCATTTATGAAAGTCACTCCTCTGAGCTAGGCAGGAGGTTGATATTTCATGTTTCATATTTGATCTGATGGCTCAATATTTTCTTTAGGTCAGGCGGAAACATGGATACCTAATTTCAAGAATTTTTATAACTACACCTTTTCATCAAGCAATTATTTTGATGGTGGATGTTCATCGAAAACTACCAAACCACCCATTAGGGAAAGCTTAAATATTTTACGCACTCGTTTTTCAATCAAAAAAGCCTATGACGAAGCATTTCTTGGATGACCATTCATTAGAAGATCTTAATCGTACCCCTCTTCATCACACACAGAAATCGATTTACCAATGTGAAATAAGGCTGAATATTCGCAAGCTCCAGTTAAATGCTACAGATAATCGAGTAAGAGAAATAGTTTAAACCAATTTCTAAAGACTAAAAGATAAATTCTCTCATGTCTTTAAGCAAATGATGAAGTAGCACATAGCAGTAAACCAGAACGTAAATGACAACATTGTCTATAACAAATCAGGTCGAATCAGTACATAACAAACAAAAGCTAATTACAGATCAAACGAAATGCTGTTTTAGTAAGCCAATAAGTATCTGAAATATCGCTTACTAGTCAAGCTTGCCGACGAAGACGTGGCTAGAGGCTAAAGAATAATCCTCCTTGTTACACAAGCAGTCTTCTCCCCATAGTGTCTTCAATACAACTGCTGACCAAGACCAAAGTTTGCTACACTTAATACTTAACAAGGAACTTCAACATTTTTTTGTTACTACATTGCCAAATTGTGCATCATTGATCCCTTATCTATAGACCTTACCACATTATTTCAACAAGTAAATCGAGATTACCTGATGAGACCACCCTCGAAAGCCATTGTTGTATCATGGCGAGATAACAAAAAAACCTACAAGCATGGGCCTACCAAGTTTCAATAAATCGAAATAATCTTAAGACACCCGGATCCGGACACTTGCGGAATTCATTGCTTATGTCAATCACTTGTCAACAACCAATCGAACTCGCCCAGCATATCACCATTATATGCCTACATAATCAGGGGCAAAATGTGAAATAAGAGTAGAAACGAGACTCTATGATGAGGAACTATTCAACGGCTTGCAGCTACAACCAGAAACAAGCTTTTACCAACCATGCATAATAATATGCATAACTATTATCAGAAATACGAAAAATATGCCATATAAATTTGATATGTCCGACAAAGTTTAACGTTTACTCGCTAACAATCAGATTTCTCAAATAAGTTTGTTGAAAAGAACAATTATTACTGTTATCAGATTTATTTGTCACTTTACAAATAATCAGAATACAAATTTTGATTTTAAATATCTTCCGTGACTTTTGTACCGAAAATGATATTTTTGATGGAGATTTCATTAATCTAAATGAAAAATTCGCAGGACATGTACACTTGAAAAAGAACCACCACAAATATTAAAATTGTTACCACTGTTTGCTTCACACGTTAGAAGCTATAGCGTAATGCAATAATGTTTTCTTTCTGATAAATTTATTTCATTTTTTTCGTTCAACCATGGGTGATTACTAACTCTCACACCAAGTATCGTCAAGAGAAACTAGCTCTCTCTATAAAAATGTATAGTTCTTGTGTAACATTTGGGAGATGTTCAGTTCCCGTACTCAAAACCTTATCTTTTCTATAATATATTTTATTTATATATGCCAAACCATGCAACAAGCATCTAACATTAAAATTTGTTACCTGTCAATCCATAATAGAACAATCAATGAGGCAGGAATTTCGATGTCTGATACTAAAAAAAAGTTGTGATAAAAATTACCAGACATATTCTGAACACCAAGTTCTAAACACCAGTATACCACTGCTGTCGTAAACCTGTAATATATTGACAGGATGAATAGATTCTAATAAAAAGAATTCCAAATGGTCGTAAGTCGCTCAAATTTTAAAGTCGCGTCTCACATACTCCAGTCACAATTCCAGTGCATAATGTCTTCCTACAGATGTTTAACATCTTCGTAAGGCGACGTTAGGAACATTGTATACTTATGCAATTGTGGAGTCTTTTTTTTAAAAAAAAAAATAGCAGATTTCAGACTACGAAACGAAACAGTTTCAATTTGGCCCAATTTTTTGTGACAACAATATTATGGAATCACAGATTTTTTATAAATGAAACGAAATAACTGTCGGTAACTAAAATTCAAACCTTTAAGGTAAATTTGGTGAGTAGATTCTGGATCTTGCCTCAGTAGTAGGTTGGGCCTATATTGTTTTTAAAAGATCTGCAGTGCAGTGAAGGGAAGTAACTCTGAAGTCGTCATGATCGTAAAATTCTATTTTTTTATGTGCTCCATTTTATTTTTCGCGTTGTATTAAAGTTGTTTGGATCATGCTGTTTTTTAGAGCAAGAAATGTAAAAGGCTATTGATTTGTTTCCATAATGTTGACGTCACCAAAATATTTCGTTTTATAGTAAGGAATCTGCTATCCTTAAAATAAACAATAATAATTTTAGCGCTAATTTTTTTCTTTGACCGGTTGGTATTTTAAACCCATCCTTACTTGGTTCAAACGCTCGAAGAGAAATTTGAAAGTGATAACTTTGGCCAACAGTATGGGCATCGTAACTAAACTAACAGAATGCTATTAAGCTAAAGAATAAAGATGGCCCAAAACGTTTTCCGGGGTGTATATATACCATTATAGAGGTTTTTTTTCTTTTTGTGTGAATACTAACCCAGAGTACCACAATCTTAAGCGAGTCTTTTACAACGCAATAAATCTATGAACGAATAGCCGTATAAATTGCTATTTAAGGTACGTTCTTCTTCAGCAATCATAACTACAATTGCCGTATCAGGTGGCGTTTTGTTATTTCTTTTGGCAATACGTCGAGCCACTTTAGACGCTTCTTCTGTTCTTCCTTTGACAGCTAACCAACGTATACTTTCTGGTACAATACTAAAAGTTATATACACATTGGATTACTCATTGGCAAATATCGTTTAATACGTAACAGCAAAAAATAATAATACTGAACACACAAAGAAACATTGCTTTTTGATTATTATGACCTAATCCTGCATGATCAAAATAGTTATTTTGTTTTGTAAATATGATTTTAAAACTTTAAAAAGACCGATACAACTGATCGATTGCATTCGGTGTAAATGTTGTGAGAGGCCTGCGAGAGCAAGTTGCTAGTGATTCACTATTAGCCGCCCACGCAATTGTCGTCCCCGAATTACAACACCAAGATATGATCGCCTCATCCTGTGGCAAAATTTGTGCAAAATCAGTGCTGATACTGTCCGAAATCGAGTCGTCTCCCAGTTCAGCAACGTCTTTGGGTGGGCCACCCAACGACCAAATTAGCGGCATTAGCATTGGAGGACCCACGTGTTCTCTGATCAGAGTCGGTATTGCATTTCCTCCGCCAGATGACAGAGTATGGTTGAAAGAGACCCGTAGGCTTACCAAGTATCATGGTATGTGGTGCAACGGGAATCAATCAGAAACTTGGACCTGTTATCTTCCAAAATATTAACCTAGAAGAGGCCATGGAGTCGAGGCGCCCGTTACATCGACCTGGTTCTCTGAACCAATTACCAAGACTCCAAAACCACACCTTTCATGAGAATGAGCATGAGAACGCCCGTCCATACATTGCCAAAGACACCAGGACCTTCTTCCACCAGCATAACATTGGAGTAATGCCTTGGTTCTCACTCAGTCCGGATTTAAAACCGACAGAACGCCTGTGGGGTGGTATCAAAAGATGTCTTCACCAGATCTAACGGCAAAACTCAGCTCTGGGTCTGAAAAGCAGATACCAATCTCATCTGTAAAGTGTTACCTGTTTGTCCACTCCATCTCCAAAAGATGCTGGGCCGTTATCAACGCACAAGATGGGCACACCAGGTACTCCTCCATCTTTGAAGATCACGCTATTAGCCCATTGCAATGTAAGACACTCAAACTTTTCTGTTAAAGGTATTTTTCACAATTGTCTTTTGCTTTAGTGACACCTGAATACAAAGATCACTACTTCCTGTACTTTTCGACGTTCCTTTATCTGGTCAGTAAAGATATCGTAATAGTGACTTCATAATCTGCTTTTCAATGTTTTAAGAAGTGATAATTTTACCTAATGATATATATTGCATCGATACGAAAATCATATACTTACAGAAAACCTAGTAAAACGGGAATATGAATCACACAAATAAAATATTCAAAATGGCGGCAATTAGGAAAGAGGTAGGTAACAAGGCAACAAATGGAGCAGTTGCCGACCACACTGGAAGTGCACTTATTAATGCCCTCCATCTTTTACCGACGAATTCTATAGAGGCAGGGAAGCCAACTATCGTTACAGAGCCGCCCGTCACTCCGATTGCAAACCGCACAGCAGCCAAAAGTTGCCAAGAGTTAGAGAAGGCACTAACAGCCACAAAGACGGCATGCATTAATAACATTGTATATAGACTGGTCTTCCGTCCAAATCTATCACCTAAATGGCCAACAATAAAACCTCCTATTAGGGCACCTGTCATCTGGACTGTTGTTATTGTAAAGCTGATCCATCGATTCTTACATACCAGATCCCACTGAAATCAAACCAAATTACATGGATATATTAAAGATGCTTGATTAACATTTCAAAACCGTAACTTGGGAACAGCAAAGACGATGAGCTTTCTGTGACACTGAGAAAATCAGAATTGCACCAATTCGTATTGGATCTGGCAAATGAGACGAATATGGTCGTCATTGTGCCTTCTGGAGTGTTTACGAGCTAAAAATTGAACGCGTGTTCAAGAACAAAGGCAATAACTCTTACTAATTATTTTTCGTTTTTTTTATTTTCAATACGGTTCATCCTGGGGTGATAGCAAACACTCACCTAAAGTTTCATCAAAATCCGTAAAGAATTGCACCTTTTAGAGTGTTAACGAGAATTTCAAGGACAACGACAATAACTTATACTAAATATTTTTTTTATTTTCAATAGGGTTCATCCTTGGGTGATTACAAACAATCATACTAAGTTTCGTCAAAATCAGTCAAGAATTGAGCCTTTACAGTGTTTACGAGCAATTGTGCACGTACATAAGTGACGACATTTCATGTGGCCGTATAAAAATATTTTGTGGTCTTCAATTTTACTCAGAAAATTATCAACTTATTCAAAAAAACTTCACAAACGGAGTGAAAAAGAGTTTCTTAGAAATTTAATTTTCTGCACTATAGCTGTCCTATCCAAACGACTAGACGCTTTCCATGTCAGAAATTTACTCAATATTAAATATTTGTCAAAATCACAAGATTTGAGAATAAAATTGTACTTCTGGCCTAGGGGCTTGTTGTCTTTTAAGTTTACAGAAGCTTAATGGCCAAACAACCCCCGGATACAAATTTGTGGATTTTGGATTTGTGGAAGTTCTGAAATTTAAATGTAACATTGTAATTGGAAAAGTGGAATTCGAAGAAAATCTGGCGACTCATACCTCATTTACGATGGTCCATTTACTCATATCATACTCTCGATCACACACCGATATGTTATTAATACACACATTTAGGCTTGTATTGTTGTAGTCGTTAGTAATATTGTTGCCACCATAACTGCACCAAAAGTCAAGAATGAAGCCAGTAAATGCCATTTCCAACATCGTAAAAGTAGCTGATATTTTGGTGAATAAATAACAGGCGACGATGACTCCTTGGTACCAACCACAGTCTCCGATTTCCATCAATAAGTTAACCATCACATGCATTTTGAAAAGTATAAAGTCTTTCTCCTTACATATCATATCGTCATGGATATTTGGATGTGTATATTGTCATTTTCAGCCCTGCGTTCAGTTATCTCGTTTTTCCTCTCGTCTCCAGACACCTGTTAACAGGTGGCACATATTATCAATTGTAACAGGAAATCGATGTGTCAACAAAAGATAGCTTGCGCTGCAAGGTAACATACGCCCACTGGCAGCTGTCAGAAATAATAAAACAGTCTTTAGTGACTAAAGTACGACTTTTCTCATATTGAAGAAATTATTTATGCTGAATAATTCCACAAAATTTTTTAAAATCAATGTCAATAACCCAAATACAACAAACAATCAAGTCACACAGCTCTAATCAAGGGCAAAAAACAACTTTTGACGCGTGTTTACAAAGTCAAGGGCAATAACTAAAAAAATGTTCATCAAAAATATCTCTTGTTAGAACTTGTCCGAGATCTTATCAATTCCAATGATCACACCAAGTTTCATCAAAATCGGTTAAAAACTGTAGTTTCTATTGTGCTTACAAACAAATTTTGTAAAAACCGTTCATCGAAAATGCGTCAAGTTAGAACTTGTCCGAGATCTTATCAATTCCAATGATCACACCAAGTTTCATCAGAATCGGATGAAAACTGTAGCTTCAATCCTGCTCACGAACAGTTTTTAACAAATGTCAAGGCGTTCTAAGTCAAGGGCAATAACTCAAAAACCGTTCATCGAAAATATGTCAAATTCGAACTTGACTGAGATCTTATCAATCATAAGCATCACACCAAGTTTTATCAAAATCAGATGAAAACGGTAGTCTCTATAGTGCTCACAAGAAATGTTGAGATTCGACGATCCAATGATAAAGGTGGATTTCTTTATGGCAGGAAGATTCCATGATGATTTAGTGGTAATAATGGTTGTTCACGGGGTAATTGGTACTGGCCTCTGAGATGCTAAAAGGGAGCATTGAGTACTATGATCTGGTTCGAGGAGGAGTACATTTTGCGCAAAAGGAAGGGAGGCGGAAGCTGAATCACGCCTAGAAGACTGAAGGCGTAGATGGCGAATCTGAAATTGAAAATAGTAGAGGGGTGTCCTCTCTGTGTGATCGTTTACTTGCGTCCTCTGGACTTAGACTGGGTGAACCACGGGCTTGTTTCGGGGTCTGTGTGGTGATTTTACTTGGTACTGGCAACTCTAGTCTTGGTCTCATTGATGGTTGGCGGAATTTGGTAAGAACAGTTTTGTACCAAAGAAGCAGAATGGGTTTGGTTGTATTTCTGTACGTATTTACAGTTATGTACTTTAAGAGACACCTCTGTTTTAGCCACTGCACCTTTTTGACAGCTGTGAGCATCATCTAAGCAGGAGATGCCCGAGGCAACTGGACGATGAAACAAATAACTAATCCTAACGCTGGACTAATAAACACATATATAATGTTATTGTAACAACTTTCATTCACTACACGTAAATAATTTTACCCGTAAGTTATTACTAAGGCCTTGAATAAAAGTGGCGCTAAACTTTAACTGAATGTAACTTAAAAATGATTGGTCCAAAAATATGTTGAGTGTCCCAGTTCTCCCATACTTACAAAAAGGTGAGCGAAAGTGTCGGCTCATGTCATTGAGAAATAAACCTTGTCTCTGAATTACACATAGGCTTCGGCAATTTCCCCGAGGCATGCCATAATTGATGTAATTGATTTGGTTTTGTTATCGCAATACACTATCTTCTGTATAATCTCAGACTACAAATTTTGATTCAGTTTTGGGGGTTAATGCCCACCTGTAAGACGAACCCGAGTAGGATTTGATTAAATAAAGACTGTGACTGTATTATGACTCTTTAGTGATTAGGGTGGTTGAAAGGTAACAAGTTACTATCCAACAAGCACTGGCACAGGATTAAAGCAATGTTCATGAATGTTAAGGTTAATATGTTAAAATGGAAATTCGTACTCGTAGTCCAAAGACCTAAAAATTAAGAAACTGATACTTTAATTCTTGCACTGAAATTATAAATTGATGATTTATTAAACAAATTTAAAAATACCAAATACCCATTGAAAGAAAACCAAATGCTAGATGGACTTAACGAAATAAATGAAATAAATGATATAAATGAAATTAGTGTATTGGCCGAGTCGAATGGTTTGCAGTTCATCAGTTAACCCATTTAAATTTTCGAATGATTACAATATAAACACAAACGTAGCGAATAAAAAAAAATAGACAATAAAAAAAATTATATCAACTAATCTATATATTTCAACCTTGAATAGATGACTTGACGTCTTTGTTTTATTTTTCATTTACTTCATTAACTAAAAATAATAACTCAAATAATAACTCAAAAACCGTTCATCAAAAATATCTCTTGTTAGAACTTGTCCGAGATCTTATCAATTCCAATGATCACGCCAAGTTTCATCAGAATCGGTTGAAAACTGTAGCGTCAATCCTGCTCACAAACTATTTTTAACAAATTTCGACGCATTTTAACAAAGTCAAGGGCAATAAATCAAAAACCGTTCATCGAAAATGCGTCAAGTTAGAACTTGTCCGAGATCTTATCAATTCCAATGATCACACCAAGTTTCATCAGAATCGGTTGAAAACTGTAACTTCAATCCTGCTCACGAACTACTTTTAACAAATATTGATGCGTTTTTACAAAGTCAAGGGCAATAACTAAAAAACCGTTCATCGTAAGTGCGTCAAATTAAAACTTGTCCGAGATCTTATCAATTCCAATGATCACACCAAGTTTCATCAGATTCGGTTGAAAACTGTAGCGTCAATCCTGCTCACAAACTATTTTTAACAAATTTTAACACGTTTTAACAAAGTCAAAGGCAATAACTCAAAAGCCGTTCATCAAAAATGCGTCAAATTCAAACTTGACCGAGATCTTATCAATCTTAAGCATCACACCAAGTTTTATCAAAATCATATGATAACTGTAGTCTCTATAGTGCTCACGAGAAAAGTTGACGGACGGACAGGGGCGACGACAATATACGACCACATATTCATGTGGGCGTATAAAAAACCGTTCATCGAAAATGCGTCAAGTTAGAACTTGTCCGAGATCTTATGAATTCCAATGATCACACCAATGTAAATAAACTATAATTAGGATCTAACAACAAATGTGACTAGATAATAATTTGAGCTATATATCAAAGAGACAAGAGACAACTGTCAAATTATCCTCTTTAAAAATAACTAGATTGCCCATTAAGATACATATGAATTATCTAAGTAAAATATAAAAACATTATCTCAAAAGTAGTAATACAAGTTATGATCAACAAATATAAATCGAAGTGTTAATCATAAAGTAATAACAAAAATGATCAACAAATATAAATCGAAGTCCTTACAACCTTGCATGCATGATTAGCATGCATAACAAATGGCTCGGAATTATCTAAGTGAAATATAAAAACATAATCTCAAAACTCCAAATAAAAAATGATCAATAAATATAAAGTATAAATTGTACTACCAAAATAATGTCAATAGACCTCAGTCTAGATCATTCGATCTATAAGAATTTGAAGATCTCCTTTTCTATAATGTTCCTGCAGATTGTAAGAATAAATGGAATCATTTTCTTCATATTTCACATTATACCACATTGGGAAGCCTGGTACAACATTTATGACGCGACCACAATATCAGAGTGCTTTTGATTAAGAATGTTTTTTTCTGAACTTTAATTGTGCTTGCAGAGCCTTCTGAATTTCTTTTTCGTTGCTTAAACGACTAATGGACTCATCGATTTGGTCCCTGGATTGCCACAGCCCATAGAAACACGCTTCAATCGTCATAATTTCTGCCATTCGAATCCTTTCAGCTTCTAATTTTGCGATCTCCTCCTTTTTTCTTTTGAATTTCAAGTTTTTCTTTTTCTATGATTTCTAATCTATTTCTGTACTCCCTTCTTGTCTGGAATCGTCAAGGTATTTCCTCTTTTCGTCATCAGAGTTTCTTTTAACCACTTTGCTGTTTTATGAAAGGCATACATTTAATATGCCTTATTTGTTTGTACTGATGCATTTGGTCTGAAAGAAACAAGGTAGTCTAATTGCCCTAGAATAAATTCATGAAGCTTGTTATGCTTCATTGCTGATGAAGAAGAGGCACGAATTTGCTCATCGGCTTCTCAAAATTTTCCACCAGGTAAATGTTCTGGCACCATTTTTACAATGAGCTCTTTTATAGCTAGAAAAAGTCCTTCTAATATCTGGTGTAGTATTTTATCAATTTCTTCCACAGGCTGCATGGGGGAATTTAAAATATCATCATTTGTGTCAATCATTGTGTTAAATGGAGTGGAGATTCCTAAAATAAAATTAATTTTCTTTTCCGTTGAAGTATCCTGAAGGAAAGTAACAAAGGTCGATATAATGTTCATTCATGTCTAATATGTTCCCAGGTTCCTCAATTTAACGCCACAAAGGTGCATTTATAAATTTTTAAAACATAGTTAGACAGTAGTCCTTTGTTGTTTTAGGCCATTATTTCAAAGAATGTACTGTTTTTGTGAACACCTACTCACAACTTCCAAAAACTGTACTTTCTTTGACCTAAGAATGTACAGTTTTTGGAAAAAATAGTATATTATTAAACTTAAAAAAGAACAGATTTTCAGATAACTAGAACAAACATATTACTGCAATTTTTGAAGCAATACTACAGTCAAATAAATCAAAATTTCATGGACAAATTCATTCCTGGCATTGAAAGTTTGAATTCTCTGAGTTCCTTATGTTCTTTGTCACTGGTTTCCTCATTAACGCAACGTTCTTGCTTAAATTTAGTTGGACTTGTATCCACCAATTCTTCCAATTTATGTTTTTTGGAACCACTATGCAATACTGAACTCACAGAGGCTTGCTGGGCATCACTTGTTCTTTTATATGCTCGTAAAGCATTAGATCGGTGTCCAGTGAATTGCTCGTCCACTCCAGCTTGATATAAACGAGTTGTAGCTGTGGCACGAAGGGAATGATTACTAAAGTTTCCAATTATACCAGCCGACTGACATAAACGTTTAACAGTGGACTGTATGGTATGAATTCCTATAGGAGAATCACAGTATCAAACATCAGAGCATGGCATCTTCTTTGGACGCAGATAAAATACATCAACTGTACCGTTTTTTGGACGCAGAGCTATATACTTTTCATATAATCTAACTGGACATCTTAATGGGTTAGAATATTCATAAGCCCTTGTCATTTTAGGACTGACTTTCCTGTGATCTAAACCACCTTGGTTTGTCTTTGAAACATCTTCTATGCACTGCATATATTTTTTACCTTCTAAGTCATACTTAACAGACAATTGAGTGTTCATACCAAACCTTAAATTCTTCAGCAGCTCGCAGTGCAAAATGTAATCCAAACAAGAAAAGAAGAGTATCCAATAACTGCTGTGGGTTACTTTCACCTAACAAGCCTTTACTCCATAAAATCTCTTCTTGTTCTATTGTAATAACTTCTGACTTCTTGGTATTAATACCCAGTCCAAGTCTCGACAACTCCTTCATTTTACTGTTCAGAACACTTCTTAAACCCTGATATCCATAAAGGCTATTAAACGTCCATTCTGACGAAGGTAGTGCTGTATAGATATAAAAATCTCATACAAAGTATTTGGTTTATAATTATCACCGGATTCCTTACGCACTTCAGCTATAAAAAAGTAAAGTGCCTCATTCAATTCTTGACTGGAAAGATTAAATAAACCTTTTTCTTCAGAGTTATTATTGGTATTGTGTTTCTTCCACATACTAAACAAATTAACTGCCCATCTAGTTTAATTTCAGTTTTAATACTAAGACCACTTTTAACCAAATTTTTTAGATCAGAATCATGCAGGGGCTTGGAAAACCACAGTGAACTCTTGACATTTTCTGGCAAATTTGGTGTTTCAACATCGCTTATATCAGAGTACTTCATATCAAACTTTGGTAACTGTATGGCTTCTTTTACATAATTTTCCTCCACATTCAGAGCATCACTAAGAACAGTATCCGTTTCTAAATTATAATCATCTATTTCACAAGTCTTTGTTTGGGTAATAAATATATCATCATCACTAGAACCTGACATCTTGACACTTGAAGAATCAACTATTCAATGAATGAATGCATGAATGTTTAAAAGTGTACATTCTTAAAGTAACAACTGTCTTAAAACAACATTCAGTAGTGAGCTGTGTGCATGCTCATTTAATGTTCAAAAAGATTACATTCTTAAAGTAATATACATTGAGTCTCTCTCAGTTAACACCCCTCAGTTGTTTCTTCTGTTGACAGAAAGTACAGTTTGAGGCCTTTATCCCTTACTGAAATTAGTCCAAAAGCTTTTGCTCCTGCCAAATACAGTTGCTTTCAAAGACGTGATTGATGATCCGTGTACATTACCAAAAAATTCAACAATTTCTTCTCTGTGAAAAAAGACAGCCTGACCAATCACAAATACAACATTAAAACGGTTGTTTAAACTGAATTATTTGATTGCATCTTTTTCGATTCTTCAAAAATGTACTCCAGGGTAAAATTACTCCATTCTTTTGATCCTCCCCTTTGGCAAAAGTTTGCTGCACATGCGAAGGAGACGCACAGGTTCCACTTTCTGACTTATGAAAGCGCTTCAATTCTGGCAGTTTCGCAGATCTGATATTTTGTCCGTCTAAATAATATGTTTCAAACTTTTTTTATTGAGGCTTCGCACACATCTGCAATTCCTACCAACAAATGCAGGCCACAAAAGAAATTGTTTAATTGTCCACAGAATTTTTGTTCTTCAGGTGATAGTTGATCAAAATCATCAATAACACTCGGCAATATGGAACACCTGTAATCTTCTAATAAGTTATAGAAATAAATAGTAATATATTAAACTCCTATATAACATTAGCTATGACAGTTATTACGATTATTATCCGTTGTATAGTAGAATATGTTGCCTAAGTTTTGGAATCTGAAATTGTGCTGCATCAGCTTGAGTATGATTCACCATATTACACATACGCACACAAGTCTGATTTTTGAATTACTCTGGAATCATGAACAGTACCAGGGCAGTACTATATGTCTGCAGATAGCCTGAGCTTGGATGGAATGAAAACCTTTACGATTAACATGAGAGACTAGGGGTGTGCTAGGGGTGTTTTTATTATTTTTAATAGGACTGTTACTGAACTTTATGTTTAGTTGACCAAGAAATATGTTGCTTTATTTCTCTCCAAATTATTGAGAATTGCAGCAGTAACTCTCTCCCTATATCGAATTACAGAAGACATCAAAACGAACTGCAATCTTTCTTTTGGTGCCACAAAAAGGATTGTTAAGGGATTTTCTAAATTTTTATGTTTATAAGGGACACTATTAGCAACAATTTGCACCATTCCAGTTTTCAATATATATAGATACATGAATAAACTGACAACAGTTACGACAAATATAGTGATAAGCAGTGGCAGGGATTCGTAGAACAGATTTTCAACTTTATAACGGTTAAAGTAATAACTAGATATGTAGTAATTAGATTATAGTGAAAGTGAAAGAATGATCCTGACTTATATTAAATAATATGGTGACGCCACGCATACTTCATAACAAATCTACGTCATTGACCATGGTAGAGGAGGTTAATTACATGGAGTTCCATTTACCGCAGTGTCCATTCCCTTTAAAAAAATATACTGAAAATATCAGTGTTATAGACAAATCAAGGTGTGATATAAATACTTTCTGACTACAATGTTTACTGAACTAAATTTTGAAAAATTCCGAAAAGTAGGCTATTTTCATGTGAATTTTTTGGGAAGGAAATTGTGTCTATTTCAAATGTAAAATCACTGTACCATAAATTTGTATGGACCCGAAGACATACTCAGACAAATGGCATACAGTTGAAAAAAATCAGTCAGAGAGTAGCTATTGTTCTTCAGTTGTATTCATTATATCATATCTAAATGGAACGATCAGAAAACACGCACTTTAACGATTTTCACAAACTGACATGCTCTAGTAATTTCGTTAAAATCTTCATCTATTTGAGATCAATTCGCGATATACTTATATACTTGATACGTACACATGCATTATCAATGAATAAACCGGAATAAAACTGTCTTCTCTTTTATTCCAGAGTAGATAACATCTATTTTGAATGTGATATATCCGGTACCGTATTTTTGGAATGACTCTAGAATTAAAATAGGCGAAACCTGATCAGATTATGCCAATACACAGTTACACTCAAAGGGAAATAACTCTGTAATAAATCTTTCAAAAGGAAACGACCGCCTCAAGTTGTGATTTTTCATCGTGATTCATAAATTCTAGTCAACCGAGCTGTAAATGGGTACAGATAATCCTAGAAAGATTAATGCCAAGAGCGTGGACCAGCTGGTAGAAATCATTTGTGAACAAATTTAAGTTGTTATCCTTGTAAAATATAATTTAATATTAGCCTTCTTTCTTTCTTCATTATATTTTCCCTCCCATCCTCTTTATATAATTCATTTAAAACTAAAATCAGTCGTGAATTGTTTTAAGAGAAGACATTTAAACTCATCTATATGTCTTGACGGATGTTAAAATAATGTCTCTAATAGCTTATTTTTTACGTCTTGGTCGACATTATATTATTTTCAAGCGCACTTCATCGATCTTTTGTAACAGAGTTCAAGCGTTTGGACGAAGCTGGATAATGATTGAAACCACAATTTAATGCGAGAAGCACTGATGCTAGTAGAAAGAAATGTGGAAATCCAGCAGTTCCAAAAGGTATGGTATTAGTGAAAGAAATGAGGCTAGTCAAATAAAGCCTAGAAAAAAAATAGTCTGACATCCGCTGTTTAAACTGTAGCAAACTATTGAAGTTAAAACAGGTGATGAATTAAGGATTATTGGTACTTTATGGATAAAATTGGTCATTGAATTGGATGAGGAAACCCTCACTGAAATTTGTACCGGTATCTATGTTAATAACAGGATTTCCAATCAGGTAACATGCGTATCGGTAACCATCCATATTATGGATTCGTTCAGTACTTCTCGTATATCTGACAGCATTATAAACAATTCATTTGCGGTATGGGTTAACTTAGTAGATCCTGTGCCGGCCTTCACTGATTCAGACAGATGAAGTACCTCTATGTTCAAATAATACTAAAATAAGTCCCATTGGCCAATATACCATTTAATGATTTTGTTCAAGTAGCATGGTTTACTATATTATGTGTTAAATTCATTCTGTACTATTCGTATTTCTGACTGTATCTGAATGTATTCTGTACTACTCGAATTTATGGCTGCATCTGAAATATATTTTGTACTGCATCAGTCTGAATATATTCTGTAGCCTACTACTCGTATTTCGAACAGTATCAGACAAGACCCTTTTGCGAAATGGACTTACTTAGATCATGTTCAGGCCTCAATGTTCAGATGGATAGTCCATCTATATGATACAAATAAATTA
Source organism: Lottia gigantea (assembly GCF_000327385.1). Lineage (NCBI taxonomy): Eukaryota > Metazoa > Mollusca > Gastropoda > Lottiidae > Lottia > Lottia gigantea. The sequence continues at coordinate 1,836,836 of NW_008708846.1, forward strand.
AATTTTGCATGTTAGATGCTCCTTTATCGGTCCCACTTGTTCGTGAAATTACTTGAAAATTAGTATATCTGACAGCATTATAAACAATTCATTTGCGGTATGGGTTGAAAATTAGTAAGTTTTTAATATGAAAGGATTTATTTGAAGTATTAGTGGATTTTGTATTGTTTCATAAATATAGTCTTTGTCTCTGCAATGGAATCTGTTTTGTAGAAAGTGGTATCAGAAAAACTATTCTTTTTCAGACTGACGTTGACTGAAGTTGGATGTTGCTTATTGAGATTTTTTAAAATTTGTAAAAAACATCTAACATTTTAAGTTTATATTTATAGTTTCTACTTGCTCCTTATCATTTGCTGTTTTGGTTCCTATATATAGTATCCAAAAAATCTCGACCAGATACTGATCCATATCACAAATTAATCTTGTGGTTTGTTTAGGCTCACGAACGTATTTTGCGAGTTAATACGATAAGAAAAGTTAATTCTCTTTCTTAGCCGAGGTTATTAATTCTTAAGAAAAGTTATTGATTTTATTCATTGATTCGTTATTAATCTATCGGATATATTACCTGGGATTGGCCTGACACTTTTTATATCTTAGAATTCGTGGGTCATGTTGAGTGGGATTAGGATGGATCTTTATATATAGATGACCAATCGACTTGTTTTATTCAACCTAGCAACTAAGATTTCACTTCGGACTTCACTTATGTGGTGGGTTATTGAAGTCGGAGTGTTGTTAATTTGGAATCAGAAAAAATTGTAAACTGTCGAAGAAATGTTATGGTTACGCCCGTTGTTATGTACGGGATATGTAGAAAATTTGTTTCTGATCATTATTGCGTGAAATTTGCTTTTATTTTTTAACAGTTATCTTATTGTGTAAGTTCATTAAAAGGTAAGAACGATGCCTATCGATTTCATCGATTTCCATTTATCGATGATCAAAAATTTGTCATTGATAAGAAACGTTCTCACCAATTTGGATTTTGCATGTTAAGAGTTTTGTTATCTTCTGTCCAATTGCCAGATCATTACGACTTGTGTTGATGTTAATCAAAAACTGATATAAAAGTGCTCACCTTAATAAGCTAATTTTTCTTTAGCAATGGATTCTATCTTGTACGGATTCACCAGAGTTTTATTTTGACGTATTCCATCATTATTTTCGTGTCTCGATTCTCTTTCAGCCACCAAGCATGTACATCTGGATATGAAAATCATATAATCAGTTAGAGGACAATAGTCGATTTTAAATCCATTGAAATAGTTATGGCGGATGAACATGACTACAAACACTATTATCTCCCGTTCTTATCTGGAAATAGTTTCCGCGGTAAACATAAACCTAGAACGTTTCCCACTGCTTTCGTAGAGTTTTGTGACATTGGGAAACCAGAACCTACTACAGAACTGCCTAGAGAATATCACAACCACTTTAAACCATCCTCATTATGTTTACCAAAGATCCAACCACGATGTGTGAGAGAAAGGGAAACTCATTTATCAGATATTCCCGTACACTCGATTCTTCCATTGGCTAGCAACAAAGTACCATTTACATTCACCGAAGGACTAAGTGCTCTTAGTGCTCCGACGCCGCCATTGTTTCCAATTCAACGGAGTGATGTACCACCAGCTAATCTGCCGAATGTTAAGAAGTCTTTAGAGGAGAAGATCAAGGGTCAATATACTATCGAGCGACGAATAACTTATGAGGACACTCCAAGAAGGACAACAATAGCAACTAAGCATATTCCCTTAATAAAAAGAGATGAGACATTGGAACCTGCTGTACAAGACGTGAAACGTCTAGAATGTCGCCCTTTCTTAAAATTTGCACCTAACGTCATTCACGATAAACGCCCTAAAAAGCATTCAATTGACCTGAGGTCATACACTCCGTACAACAAGAACATGGACACTAAGTTTATTGTGCCCAAGGAAATCGGTATGTGTGACCTTGACAACGTGTCTTGGTCTAGACAAAAATCTTTTGGAAACTTTTACCAACAGGAAATAAATCGACTGCGCGAGAAAAAATCCAACAATAAACTTTCAACCACATGTGTGCTTGGTGTATCTAGTGTTTCAGAAACAAAACTCGAGCTGCCGTTTAGCGTTTTGCGTGAGAGAAAGGCATCAAAAGCTATGACAAACCAATCAAGTGTTACACATGATATAAACAAATCTTTGACTGACTTTTCGCAATACAAAGGAGATTCGGAAGCATGTACCTCAACCAGATTCGTCATTAAGATGCCAATTACAACGGATATGCACCAGAACGAGATATCAGAGGTTGCACGTCTGAACACCAATAATTCTAACAACCGTGAGAGTTCTTTTGAAATTGACGAATGTCAGTCGATTTCTTTAAGTGAAAATCGTGACCCACAGGAAGTTGACGTATTACGACTGTTATCGATTGAACCCATTGACATAGGAGAACCACTTGACTCAAATAAAAAATTATCGCCCAATTATGTTGAAGAAAATATTCAATCTGAAGATCTATCTAAACTATCTGACATTGTTCCCGATGACTCTACAGGTGAACTTGCCTTTAAGGGAAATAACTCTTTAGAGACTTATGAAGAAAACGGTTGGTCGAACAAAGTCGATAAGGAATTAGATGAGAATATTTGTGAATGTATAAAACAAATAGACACTGAGTCTGAACAACCAAATGCAGAAGACACCCCTACAGAGTTGGATGCTAATAATTTTAGTGAGGGAGTAACGAAAAAATTGCGACTTGAAGTTATAGTGTTGAAAAGAACACTTGCTTATCGAGAAATTACAACTCAAATGTACTATTCGTAAGGCATATTCAGACATATAATGCAATTCATTATTGCTGATTAAGCGCTTATCTTGAAATAGTTGTAAGAGGTCACATTTTGAAATAAAACTTTTCATAATTCATATTTTTCCTCCATTTCATTTTTTGGTACATCATATTAAGCAAATTATTTCTGTTAATACTGTCAAGACGCGGGTAGCAAGTAACAATAATTGTGGTCGGAAAATACACCATACTTTCTCTCGTAACAAACACTGAGATGGGGAGAAGGAGAAAGATACCATCACACCAATTCATACTCAAATCCGATATCCCCACATCTAATTGTGCTCAGGATTTTTACGATACTCTCCTTGGCGATAATTCCATCATAAAGTTGGCTGATGTATTAAAAAAAAAAGTATTAACGATCTGTACCGCAAAAAGAAACCCGAAATAAGAAATTACATATTGGCAATACATTACATTGTGTATCAAGCATTGATAAATTAGTATTTCATAATGAAAAGTGGTATCAGGTGTATAGAAGAGTAAGCTTACCTTGCCTGTAAAGCCGTAACATTTGCCTCTATTCCAGCCTCTGTTATTTTGAAACTTTGTCAGCTGGTGTAAAGACAGAAAAACCAAGCCCAGATATATTCGGAAAGATGGATATTTTTGTAGTTACCTTAACTATTTATGTAACACCATCATAACCCCCCTGTCACGTCTGCGGTTCCATCAAAATTTTCTTTAACGAAATTAAGCACTCGTCTGCAATTTATAACAGTCAAAAGCGTCTGTAGCCAAAAATGCAAGGTCACAGACTTACGTGATACTAAAAAAGGAAAGTTACGGTGATGCCCAACACAAATTCAATATTATGATAGAAAAACGCATCCTCGGGAGGTATGGAAAATTGGAAAGTGGCTATCTTGATAAGTGAAAAAGCAAACCCAACCGTATCGAACTGGATCGGATTATTCTATTCGGTTATAACCGAATTAAATATTCCAGGTGCGCAGTGCCAAAGGGGTATAGTGGTCTGATTCCAATTTCATTAATAATTTAATATTTGTAGTCTAAATCCAATTGGTCTGGATAATCTGCATTTTCTAATGTCTAATGTATTGACATTTACGTCTGGAGGGAAAAGACAAGTGTTCCTAGATTATTAGAACTTCCTCTTTAAAAGAAGCACATGGATGCCATAAAAGATTGTTTTCAGAGTTCTATTGGTTTGACAACAGTTTGGAAGTTACAATCAGGAACTGTTTTTTCTAATCGGTTCTCGGCTTCAGTTTTTGGTTCTCGGTTCTCTGGTTTTCTGTGGTCCAGTTCTCACTGACAGTGAACTTTATCAATGTTATTCATTGATTTCATTGTGTAAGAAGATTTGATTTTGAACTGTGTTAAAAGCCGTTCCTGTATTTTCATCATAAATAAACCCAATTTGTTGAACTATCATATTTAATTATTTTTTTATATCAAAAGACAATCCCTACGTCTTAATACGTGGTAATGTCCTGATGAATTGCCTGGATATCGGGACAAGGGAAAATACTCCTGTAGTTGAAGCTCTGATGTTAAAGGCTTTGGTCTAGCTATGAAATCAGCGTAGACAGATCACGCTTTAGCGTAACGAACCATATGAGATACATCTACTAAATATTTCTGTTTATATGCCCCTTGTTCACAACTTTTATTTCTGTTGATATATAAATTATCTATACCAATTTCTGTGGTCTCAT
>NW_008708846.1:1841423-1845323 GCF_000327385.1 Lottia gigantea
TAAAGAGTAAGACGTGCCTTGTGTGTATATCTGCCAGTCCACTTCTGTTACGTTAGGGTGAAGACTCCTTTTTGTGCTGGCGTCTGGTTGGTTGGTAGTTGGATTGGTTCAAATTGGATGATTCTGTGTTGTTGGTTTGGTTGTTGATACTTCGTTAAGTTGGTAAAATTTGGTCAGTTAGACGTTTCCCATAAGAGAAATGGACCCAAGACACTTCTCATTACTTGACGGACTCAAGTATTAAACACCTTGCGTAATAGAAGATTTCTTATAGGTGCTCGTTCTTATGGGTTCTTGTGTAAGTTTTGGCATCTCCAAGTAACATTCATTTTGACATTTTCGCGGTGCCATAAACTAATGTAACTTTACGGTAACTATATGAACTTGACACAAGTACGGTTTATTAAGACGCAGCAGTCGGAAATTTTCCGATATTAGCATTAAGCGACGGATCCGATGAGATGATTTATATCACCAGCTGAGATGATTCCGCTCTGTCCCTTTAAGCGAATAATCAATATTTGTTGTAAATATGCATTTAAGCATGGTATACAGTGCGACGGAACAATTGAAAATGCCACTATTCTGATATATTTATAAAAATAATGGCACAATGACAAGTTTTTAATGATTTTTAATTCGATGATGTACAATAACGTCAATGATTTCTATTTTCATTTGATGATGAAAATACCACAGCTCTTTATCATTGGGAACGAGTCATAATTGTCATTTTATAGTAAATTAAAATGATATACTATCTCTAAAGTAGTAAGGAAATGTGTCATAAATATAAATATCTGCTTTTGACGAGTTGACGAGTGTTAGATTTCATATTAGAGCATTTCCTCTTTTAAAAACGCAAACAAAACACAACAATGTCTCCATTATGTTCTTAAAGAAAATTTACTGGTCTTTGAACTCTTTTTTCCTAAAATCAAACTCTTCATGGTCATCCATCCTGAACCTATAAAACCTGTAAATATAAAATGGAAAATATTTTAATTGGCATAATATGAAAATATCCGAGTAGAGTTTGATCGATTTCAAGACATCAAAATGCCAGGCTTCTAACATGCTTAGGTTATGTAACAAACTCAGGAAAAGATAAAAACAAATTTATGTCAATAATATATTTGTGGGAATACCGATTTCTACCAAGCAGTTACAAAATTTGGTATCTTGTCGTCAAATCTTTGAAATGATATTCCATGCACATAAGGCGGTGGAGTTGGTCTTTAGGAGATACAACAGAGCTACACACACTATTACAACTGCCATCAGTATGGTTGCAACTCTGTATCAGGTGGTGATAACCTGACCAAATCCATAATAGCAGCCAAGCCCAAGGCTTTGATGAAAAAACTAGAATATGATTGGCATACTCTGAAAGTGAGGGGATGTTCTGCATTTTGTGCAAGAAGCAATGTGCAGAACTGTGCAGTTAAATATAATGACAAAGCGGCTGTGAGATTCCGAAATCAGCTGTAAAGTACCATGCAGGGACTGCCATTGAAATTGAATTGCCTTTTTGCAGCCTTTTGACCAAAGATGGCTAATCATAAACTGCACAAACTGATGAGACTAGTTGAAAAAGCAGGTGTTGATCATATGAAGTATTTCAAATATACCAGCATGGGCATTAACCAAGAGATTATTTTGATCCTTGGAGAATTTGTCATCATTTGTTCAGGCTATGGTACACTGACGGGTGAAGTCACTGACATCTCTGTAGTACAGTACTTTACGGTAACTATATGACCTTGACACAAGTACGGTTTATTAAGACGCAGCAGTCGGAAATTTTCCGATATTAGCATTAAGCGACGGATCCGATGAGATGATTTATATCACCAGCTGAGATGATTCCGCTCTGTCCCTTTAAGCGAATAATCAATATTTGTTGTAAATATGCATTAAGCTTGGTATACAGTGCGACGGAACAATTGAACATGCCACTATTCTGATATATTTATAAAAAATAATGGCACAATGACAAGTTTGGATTGAGACATTGAATACAGCAAGACCTATAGGACTAAATATTCATCATAATGTAGGCATAGCACCCTTTGTTGTCCCGTTTAACACAACCAGCAATCGAGCAAGCAAGATAGTTCATGCCCACTATAAGAGCCTTCAAGAGAAATTCCCCCATGTCTATAAGCAGAAAATGATAGTTGCATATTCAAAAAATAAGAACTTAAATGATAATATTGTTCATAGTAAACTAAAAACAATCAGTACATAACAGATACTATACTTCTCGCCCATCGGGCGAGTTATTTTTTCTAATTTCAGATCAGAATAAGAACAGAAGAAAACCCAATATCAAGACCCTTAATCCTAATTTCTAAATAAAGTGTCTGCTCCACCCTAGGCCTGTACATTTGGGAGAATCAAACCCTCCCTTCCCCGAAATCTAATACTGTCCGTGCCAGGCCAGATCAGACAATTTATTTTGACTTTGGTATATTTTATTTCATCTTATATATATTTTATTTTTTTTGTATATATTGTATATGTTAGGATTTTGACATTTGTTTCTCGTGCATATAACAAACATTCTTCAAAAAAATTTGCATTAATCTTTTAATCTAACCAAGTAAATTTAATTGCCATTATTTATGTTTTTCTTCCATAAATTATACTCCGAGATAATCCATCCATTTAAATTACTACTCGGGTATAATCAAAATTCAACGTTAGTTCTAATCAATTTACAATTCACTAATCCCGCTTATTTTATCAAATATTTCTCATGTTTATTTATTTTATATTTTTGTATTCTTGATTTCTGATTATTTATGTTTTTCATTTATGTAAATTGTACTCTGAGATAATCTAATCCTCCTGAATTATTACTCAGATATAATCAAAATCTAATCCAATATTCCTATAATCCTCAATTGATCAAAGATATGACTCAACTAATTAAGAAATCAAAAATAATCCTAATCCTCAACTGATCAAAGATATGACATGATTCACTCAATAATTTTTTGAAAATCAAAAACCTGTATTAACTGACTACTATATAAATCGCAAATTCAATGTCATTTCATAACCATTCCTCGACACTTGAAAAAGGATAATATTTCGAAAACCGGTTCGTGTCAATTGCGTAAGTTTTTGCTTTACTTGTTATAATTTTTCACATCATTGTTAGCGTTATTTATCACCTAAATATATATTCTTTTGCATTTTTCATCTTGCTTTATATATCCCCAAACCCAGTTTGACTTATTTGCATAATTTGATCCCAACATTTTCACGCTAGCATATACAGTTTCCTCCTGTTACATCCGCTGTACATTCCCTTCTAACCCCAAGTTATTTTCATTATGCTCCCCAACTACAACAACCACTGGCAAGAAGCCAGAAATAGAAACACTAATCGCCAACCAAACCAATATCACGTACCCTACAACGGCCCTGTCTTCCATCGACCTCTACCACCTACCAATCGCCGACCACCAACCAACCCATCCAGCTATATCCCACCCCATCGCCGACCTACCTACAACACAGCCTACCAATCAAGAGGTAACCATCGACCTGACCAACAACAGAAACGACTACCAGCCCACCGACGCCAACCAGTCCCCACTCATAAGGAGGAAGAACCCTTTGTGAAGGTGTTCTTCCAAGTTTTGCAGTGCCTCCATCATTTGGCAATCCTTACCCTTCAACAGCAAGGCCAACCAGCGTTTACCTTCAAACGCAAAGTCTCTGAGTTGGATAGTTTTATCCGTCCAGCAATGAAAACATCAGCTGTCGACGCGAATATTAGATCCCTCAATCGGACATGGCTCTGTAAGGTCACGCAGGTCCTGATCGACCATTACCAAACCACACTCCAAGAGAAGCTGACCACCATTCGTACCAAGTCACCTGCCG
>NW_008708846.1:1845917-1896043 GCF_000327385.1 Lottia gigantea
TTAAATACACAACCGATTTTGTCAATAAAATAAAAAATCTTCGAGTCCCTCTAATGCTATTTTAATTTCTATCGACGTTTCTTCTATGTATACCAATATCGATAACACTACTGGTTTAACGGCACTTCGTAAAGCTTTTAATAGAAACCCAGATCCAAACAGACCCGACGATGCAATTCTACAGCTTTTAGAGATTTGTCGAAACGATTTCACATTTAATGGTAAAACATATTTACAAACTTCAGGGACAGCAATGGGCAAACGATTCGCCCCTTCGTACGCAAACCTTTTCATGGCAGAGTGGGAACGTGAGGTGTTGCCCCTCTGTCCATTTGACCCACTTTTTTACGGACGCTTTTTGGATGACATTTTTATGGTTTGGACTTATTCTATCGAACAGTTTTGGGAATTCTTTGAAATTCTCAACAACCACCATCCTTCTATCAAACTAACCGCAAACGTGAGTGACAAAAGCATAGACTTTCTCGATACCACAGTCTTTAAGGGAGATTCCATAGCAGAAACAAATAAACTGGATATTAAAGTGTATTTCAAAGAAACTGATACTCATCAACTCTTGCACAAGAGCTCCTTTCACCCAAAACATGGTATAATTAAGTCACAAGTTTTACGATTTCATCGAATTTGTACAAGATCTTCTGATTTCAACCAAGCCTGTACGATTGTTTTCTCAAAACTGAAAGAGCGTGGGTACTCTAAACGATTTTTACGAAACATAAAAAATTCCACAGATAGCAGCTAAAAACAGACTTTATGCCGAAGTACCTCCAGTTTTAAGAAGTGCTCCATGTTTGTCCAGTAGATGCAAAACATGTCCCTTTATATCAGAAACTCATTATTTTGTAAGCAACTCTACGAATAAAAGGTACCCGATCCAGGAACATCTAACATGTGAACATTCGAATGTAATATATTTAATTTCATGCAAGAAATGCCCCAAACAATATGTAGGAGAAACTAAGAATAATTTACGAACTCGCCTTAATGCTCATAGGTCAGACATCAAATTAAAGAAAGACAAGCCTGTTTCTAATCATTTCAACCTCGACGACCATTCAATAGACGATCTCACCCTAATCCCAATTGAGCGTATAGAAATTGACTTGCCCGAAGATGAAACTACCAAATTCCGTCAATCTAGGGAGGCCCATTGGATTGAGACATTGAATACAGCAAGACCTATAGGACTAAATATTCATCATAATGTAGGCATAGCACCCTTTGTTGTCCCGTTTAACACAACCAGCAATCGAGCAAGCAAGATAGTTCATGCCCACTATAAGAGCCTTCAAGAGAAATTCCCCCATGTCTATAAGCAGAAAATGATAGTTGCATATTCAAAAAATAAGAACTTAAATGATAATATTGTTCATAGTAAACTAAAAACAATCAGTACATAACAGATACTATACTTCTCGCCCATCGGGCGAGTTATTTTTTCTAATTTCAGATCAGAATAAGAACAGAAGAAAACCCAATATCAAGACCCTTAATCCTAATTTCTAAATAAAGTGTCTGCTCCACCCTAGGCCTGTACATTTGGGAGAATCAAACCCTCCCTTCCCCGAAGTCAATAATTTCTATTTTCATTTGATGATGAAAATACCACAGCTCTTTATCATTGGGAACGAGTCATAATTGTCATTTTATAGTAAATTAAAATGATATACTATCTCTAAAGTAGTAAGGAAATGTGTCATAAATATAAATATCTGCTTTTGACGAGTTGACGAGTGTTAGATTTCATATTAGAGCATTTCCTCTTTTAAAAACGCAAACAAAACACAACAATGTCTCCATTATATTCTTAAAGAAAATTTACTGGTCTTTGAACTCTTTTTTCCTAAAATCAAACTCTTCATGGTCATCCATCCTGAACCTATAAAACCTGTAAATATAAAATGGAAAATATTTTAATTGGCATAATATGAAAATATCCGAGTAGAGTTTGATCGATTTCAAGACATCAAAATGCCAGGCTTCTAACATGCTTAGGTTATGTAACAAACTCAGGAAAAGATAAAAACCAATTTATGTCAATAATATATTTGTGGGAATACCGATTTCTACCAAGCAGTTACAAAATTTGGTATCTTGTCGTCAAATTTTTGAAATGATATTCCATGCACATAAGGCGGTGGAGTTGGTCTTTAGGAGACACAACAGAGCTACACACACTATTACAACTGCCATCAGTATGGTTGCAACTCTGTATCAGGTGGTGATAACCTGACCAAATCCATAATAGCAGCCAAGCCCAAGGCTTTGATGAAAAAACTAGAATATGATTGGCATACTCTGAAAGTGAGGGGATGTTCTGCATTTTGTGCAAGAAGCACAACACTAGCAATGTGCAGAACTGTGCAGTTAAATATAATGACAAAGCGGCTGTGAGATTCCGAAATCAGCTGTAAAGTACCATGCAGGGACTGCCATTGAAATTGAATTGCCTTTTTGCAGCCTTTTGACCAAAGATGGCTAATCATAAACTGCACAAACTGATTAGACTAGTTGAAAAAGCAGGTGTTGATCATATGAAGTATTTCAAATATACCAGCATGGGCATTAACCAAGAGATTATTTTGATCCTTGGAGAATTTGTCATCATTTGTTCAGGCTATGGTACACTGACGGGTGAAGTCACTGACATCTCTGTAGTACAGTTGTTAGTGAAGTTCAGTATGCACCAGTGTTGTCAATGAGGATCTCCTGAAAGATTTGGAATCTGCAAATGCCGAAACTATCACATAAGTATTTCTTGGCAGCTCAGAAAAGCTTGCAATACCTAAAGACAAATTATCTTCCTTCGTTTCTGATGGGGCGTCAGTCATGACTGGCAAAGACTATAACGTGGCTGCCAGATTGAGAAGAGAGGTGAATCCTGCGTTGGTGAGTATACACTGCGTTTGTCACCTGCTTGCTCTGGCATGTCTTGACACATGTGATGACATCAAGTACATCAACAAAGTGCAAGGCTGGTTGACATCTGTGCTCCCCCACCACCAAGCGATTTTCTTACATTTCTGGTACTCCTAAAGCCTATTTACATATTTTCAACACTCAAATAAATTCCCAAAATGGTATAACTGTCCCTTTAAATCAGGGCTCAAATTTGTCGAATAGTTCGAATCCTCGTATACCGCTGTAGTTCACCTTTTCTGATGCACACTGACATTTTATTATTATATTATTTTATTAAATAAAATTTGAATAATGTCAAAGACCAGGGACCCCGCCTCTGCACCCCTGGTCGAGGTGCTAGAGCCTCGTTTGCTTCCACAATAAGCCTGCTGCAGACGAGAGGGGATAGCCTAGCTGAGCTGCAAGCAAACAAATTTAATACTTAATTTACTGTTCAATACAATTTAATATCTCTTAAATAGCAGAGGCAGACAGGCAAATCGAAAGGTCAAACTTATTTAATGTGTGACTTTCATTTAGTAGATTTAACAATGGATATCAATTGAATATCATACAAAGTAACACCACAAACTTCACAGTCATAATTACTTTTTTCAAACCGCAGATGTAGTTCAGCAATATTTACTATGTCGGCCTGTAATGGGTCGTAATAAATTCATAAGTATGTGTCAAAATATAATAAAATTGTGATGTGGTACTATTAAACAATGTATGAGATCGGGGTACATTCGGTGTAACAAGGGGTGAGTTTAAAATACCAACCGACCAAACCGGAAATAAAATTTCACTAAAATGGTAGTTCTTTGTTTAAAAATTATTTCATATTGCGGAACGAAATTTGGCGAAATTTTCTTTTTGCTCCAAGATATTTTTCTTCTATTTCAAAGCTATTTTAATGTCCATCGTTGTGTCGTCTATGTACACTAATGTCAAAACAGAGTGGGGGGCGGAAGGTGTTATTACCCGTCCATTCGACCCATAGTCTTATAGAAACTGATACTCATCAACTGTTATACCATTTCCCCCAAAACATACCTTGTGATGTGATTAAGTCACAGGTTTTACGATTTCATCTTATTTGCACAAGATATACTTCCATAGACTTCACTCAAGAATGCACGATTGTCTTCTCAAAACTGAAAGAGTGCTCATACTCCAAGCGAATTTGAAGAAATAGAAAACATTTTAACCCAGTTAACAAGTAAGAACAGACTATAGACAGAAACGACTCTGGTTAAGGAGCGCTCCATGTTTGTCAAGCAGATGCAAAACAAGTCTCTTCAATCCGAAACTCACTGTTTTTTAATATGTGTTCAGTGTGTAATTATGTAAATCATTAAAGCTGTGCTGAAACATAAAGCAAAGTAGCAAAGTTAATAACAAACTAACCTTTCACCCAGATCTATTGAAACATAATACAGACTAACCGAAGAATACTGCCCAGCCGATCCTAATCTAATTTCTCACCTACGTATTACGTCCATCCTCCTATCCAATTTACATGTGTCCTCAAACTCAAACACGACACCTCCGTAATCGGACAGAGCTACGAACAGCTGACAAGCTCCCAAAATGGGTAATCCCCTTTATGACATCGTTACAGTGGGGAACTTTACACTCCTCCTTTGAACATCGAATCATCTTAAACGGATACATGCAATCATGTTTTGATTTTATCGTTATGTAAGTTTATAGAAACATCTTGAAAAATATATAAATTTATCTGATCAATACACTTTGGATCCGACAATACGATGTCCTCTAATACCTTTTTTTAACGGTTCGTGAATATCAGTTTTAGATTTGCATCCCCAAAATCTGGAAAACACAACACTGTGGTAATTCAAAAAATCGTGTTAATTTAAGTTTACTTACAAAGTTGGAAATACCACGCAACTAGTTAATCAAAGTTTCCGATCACCTACCAGCCCGTTGTGTACATCAAACCTATAGAACCTTTAAGATGCATGTGCGTTTCGATTGGAACTGATGACTTTTTGTTTTGTCCGCAACAATACACTACTGGTGATTGCTATGGCATGAGGCCCCCTTTAATCAGCTACAAACGGATTTGAAGTAACTGTTTTCATAAATACCCAGTGAACTATCTGTAAACTGCAGGGAATCCTTTGAAACAAGCTTTATTACCTTTATATAAAGCATTACTCGTTAAAAGCCCAACTCAATGTATCGCATAGGTAATTATGAATAATGACTATTTTTTACAAGATGTGATTATTAAATTACAAATGACGTTGTGTCTGATGTAAATTATAAGGAATAGATTGTGCTACTGATGTTAATTCATAATTTCAGATACTAACAAGTTTAATCATGCTCAAAAATAGTTGTGAAGGCCAAGAGCCCAGAAATATTTAATCTAAAAGGAGTCGTGTACCCGCTCCAGTAGTTTGTTTATCACAGTTTTCCGTGTTAAATCACGAAATTCAACCTTGCATAACTTTTCTAGAAACATCGTTAATAAATTTCAATATGTCGCATGAAAGTCTCACCTATACTTATTGGCTCATTAAAAATTCACGAAAACAGTAAATCTTTTGAGTTTGGTAAATCGAAAGTAGATCACTGCCGCATATAAACATCTATATTTACATTGAACGATTACTTTCACACTTATTTCTTCATTTAACAATTTCAGACATCTGAATCCAAATCTTAGCCAGATATAGGCATGAAAAAACGAAAAAAAAAAAGATCGGAGGAGGCGATGTCTTATAATACCTCGGACTACACTAGATTACAATCATTTGTGCTGAATTTTCATAGTAGCTGGAGTTCTCATATAATTCTCATCATATTATATACATACGTATAAGGTGTCGTTGAATGCCGACGAAAACAACATTAGCTTCAAGTCAAAGAAACAAAAATAAACACAGACCCGCGCATGATTTAACATCGGTATGAAATAATAATATCAATATGATCAAAGAAAGCCATTTCATTTATCTTTGATTGGAATGTTAAAAGGCGCAATGAATGACTTTCAAAAAATTTTCTAAATGGCGGCGCCAGTCGAGACTGATGGTACAAGTAGGGGGCAGAGTGACTCAATAGGGGGTTGAGGGGGGCCATAAGTCATATTTTTAAATTTGTGAAAAATACCTACCTCCAATAGGTGGAGCATATGCCTCCCCCCCCCCCCCATACCACCGCTGTAAAAACACCATAATTCAGGAACAATATACCTTCACTGTGATGACATATCACTACAAAAACCGTTCACTATAGAACACTTTTATTCCCGACAGTCGTGGTAACATTTAACATCAGCGCATTCAGTTTATGACCGAAATTGATTCATTTATGTAACTGAAATTTTAATTGACTTATATAAGCTATATAAAACACGTTATACGGGACGAGGCGTGTTGTGTTATTGGCTTGTAATCACACAGGTAAGTTTTAATTTCTATAAGCTATTGTGTTTGTCTTTCAGGGGTCAGCATTGTGGAATAACAAACAACGTCGAAGTGCCATTCATCGTCATAAGAGCATATTTGCATTATGTCGCAAATTTTTCTTCGCTAGTACATAATTCTAAAATATAAAAACACGAGTTAAAAGTGTTGGTAGTAAAGTACACTAAGCCTTTTACGATGTTTATATTGATTTGTAGTATTTTTCTTCCAAGTTCTTCTTTTGTAGAAACCTGATTTTTGTTAAGTGATTCATCATACGGACGCCATTAATTTTTAACGTTGTACCGAAATTCTTTACAAGTTGCCCTACCGGTATACTCTTAAAAATATCAGTTATGACACTCGCGTGTATTTCTTTTTCAGCATGAACATTTTTATAAGAAAATTAATACTTACCTACGTCGATTTTTTCTGAAACAATCTGTGCTGACTTTCTATTTCATATTTTTTCAAAAGTTCACGTCTCTGGAGACACTGGCATATTTGACAACAAATCAATGAAAATTATATTCAAACATTTCAATGGTTACCAAATCAGTGATTTGAATGAGAAAGGAAATTATTTTATGTGTGATGGTTTTCTGTCGACAAGTTTTTTTCTCTTTTTTGTTTGAAATATATTATATTTATTCTTATCGTTTTTCTGTATTAAGTTGCAATAGTAGGCTACCTAGTGTTATTGTTATTAGTATTAGAGAATTCAGTACAATTCTAACGCTGCATAACTATGATAGCTCGAATCCCCAAAATATTATTTTGATGGAAACCAGGTGTTGCTTTAAGTGAATAGATTGACGAATGTTCATAACAAAAATGTTCTGTGCTCTGAAGTCTTTGTCAGAGTACTACTTATTGGCTTTAATCATAGAGGTCATCAATATTTCACATCGCTCTGCTGTTTCTGTAGTTGTGCGTAAGACACCAAGATCTACTACACAGTTCCTGTTGATATCAGCCTTATGGTAATACTCGAGATCTATATTTAGCACCTTTAGATTAATTTTATTGTAGATAATACTATAGTTGATAAATCTAAACATATGTACACATTAATCTGAAAAGAAACCAATAAAGAGGCCCTACGTTTCAGTTCCTTATAAAGCAAATACTTAAATGCGATGCAAATGTGTGTTTATTGCGTACAGTCTTGAGCAGGTCGAAAGTCTTGGCGAATTTAGAGGAACGAGTTTTGACTAAAACTTGGGAGTCAAAACCTGGACTAACATAGCCTTGAACAGAAGTTATGTGCAATAGATGATGATAAATTGAGAACGGGGGCATCAAACGTAATCAGTTGTTTTAAATTGATTTCTTATAAGATTGCGTTTTAAAATATATCTGCAAAAATATAAACCTTTAAACACATTATGCATATATTTTTCTATGCACTGGTTCCAGGATGTGCCCAAATAGCTTGGCATAACTTAACTTATTTGTTCAAGACAAATAAATAGGCCAGGAACATATTTCTTATATTAGTACCATTTATTATCTAGGTCAGTAGTAAAATATGGGTCAAGCTATGTTAATGGATTTTGTCAGGAACATTAGAATCTAAACAGAGAGTATAGTATCTGGCAAAATTTATCGAGCATTGAAACCAAATTTTTCTCAATTACTGTCTTCCACAGAAGTTGTTCGGAATATCTTCTTACAGAATTAAGAGGTATGAGAACAGATCTTCGCGAAAATAAACCTCTCCAATTTTCATGGAAGATAGTAATGTAAAGTTAGTTCTCGCTGCTAAATTGTATTACACTCATTGGGTTTTCTTTAAAACAAGCTGCAGAAAAGGACTATTTTCAGTCTGGGCACATCAATTAATTTCAATCAGATATGTTTGTTGATGTATACTGTGATATTACTGTGCTATGATTAGTACATTGTATTACTATCCTTCATATTCACCAATGTCCAATACAGGCAACCCTTGAGAAATGCGTGTTATATATTAGTGCTATAAATGGAAGGATTCTCTATCATTAGATCATAATTAGAAAATCAGTCCTGAAGTCAAACGAGAAATGACTTTTTCTGGTGTGTGAGTCAGCGATATGCATTACACAACCATGATTTTCCTTCACACACAAAATATATAATATTGTATAAGGTAGCTGTAAATAAGGCAGTTACTTAAACCCGCTCCTATCTGACAACACGCCAGTCATCCTGCAGATAAACACTACGTGTGTGTAATAAAACTAAGGAGTAGTATACCATAAAATTGTGTCCGTTATTTAATAGAAGATAATTGTTCGCCGTATTATTTCGTTATTGCTTGACAATCCGGTTAAAACTGTATGATTACGATTATTGAAATACTCACAACAAACATACATGTAAAGGAAACTAAATTCGTCTAAACACATGATAACTATTAAACCGAATCTTTAAAATGCATCGTTATTTAACTCAAGATTCGTTGTGGGTAGATCCACTAACAAACCATTTCATGAATTATAACTGTCCTTAAATGAACTCGTGTATCATACTTTCCTGGCCAATATGGTTGCTCATTTTAGATATACTTCAAGGCCACACGATACCTTTCTTTGTTTTTGCACCCATGCATATTAAATGTTTCTATGGTGGAGATAGTAATGCATTCACTCTAACGAATGGAATGCTGGTTACATAAAACACCGTTTTACCCTTTATTAAAATGAACTCATCCGAACACTAAAATAATCACCCAGACTCACATAAATGATACAAGAACCACATTCTCACAAAGGTTCTGCATGACGGCTTATGTTAAATAAGAATATTAATAGTTAATTGAACACATTAGGTAATATTTTGAATGCCATATCATACCATGATTTAGTCAGTGGAGTATCAAAATTTCTCTAAAAGGTTTGCATTCGCTGAATTATTGCCGTATTTTTTGTTTAATTTTGAGCGTGTTCATAACGTATTTTAATGAAATGCACATATACTGAACGTAATATTAAAGGGACATTCCGCTTTTTGTAGGCTCAAATTTGTGAAAACTATACTCCAAAATCGACATAATTGTGCCATTCAACATATGAGAGTTTTAACTAAAAAATCCAGCCGTTAATTTTTAAACGCCAAAAATATTTAGAAATGTTACGTAAGGTTTTTAATTTTGTTGTGTATTTTGGAAGCTGTTAAAAAACTACTGCACGGAATTGAATAAAATAAATGCCAAATTATAGAGACACATTATGTCTCCTACGTATTTTCAAGGTTTCAACTAATAATATCGAGCCATTATGAAGTCAAACACCAAACCTAGGCCAAACTGCTTAATTAACAATTAGTACTCTCCGTTTTTAATTAACCCTATTAAAATAAATTCTTTTTGATCAAGAAGATACATAGATATAACTAACATACTTTAGGAATATTTTCAAGTATAATTTAAGACGTTTTTGGTAATGAAAGCTTTTTTAAAAAAAGCGGATGCCCCTTAAACTATAGAATGTATATCTTATACTAACGATATACCAGTTCCCCTAAAGGTTTTGGTCAGCGTATGCTAACGTTTGGCGAAACCAATGCTGAACTTATCTCGGACGAGCACAGAGCTTACTAACGTGCGTGACGGTAATTTATAGAAGCGAATACAATATTTGATGTAATATCTTTATCTTAATTAATCGTTATTTTTTTCTTGCAAGATCAATATAGACTACTTCATCCATGCCATTACAAGCAAGGGTGTTCCAGGAAAAATTAGAAGAACGCAAACGATTTTCCCAGCTATCTGAGACAAATCGTTATCTGATGAAATGTGCTTGTGGAATCCGAAATTTCGACTTACGGAATCCGAAAATTTGGGTTGTGCGAAACATATTTAGAAAAATAAAATAATTTTTATGTAGAGATATACCGTGCCTAAAAGGATTTCGTAGGTTTTAAAAATGGTCCTTATTATGGCTACCTTTGACAATTATTTCCATATAGGTTCAATTTCTTATGTCATCAGAAAATAATAAAAGCAGAAATTATACAAAACCATGTTGTTTTTACATTGCAACTAAACAAGAAAATTAATAATGGTAAAATTTTAAAATAAAATTTTTCCCAGATTTCGTCATAAGACCATTGTACAAAATACTTGTTTTTTTTATGTTGATATATTCCCAAAGGTTGTCGACCTTGAAACAACTGCATTTTCCTAGTATATTTTCAATACGTTTCTACTATTACACTTATTGACATCAAATGAACTGCTCCGTGACAGGTGAACGTAAACATAACTGAGTAGAAACATAACATATTTAGTGGCGCCACTTTTATTAGCGTTTACTATATACGATAAAATCCGAACACGAAATTTGACCTTGTACTGTCCACTCAAATAGCCATTGGTCGAACAGATTATTAACTTGACCATTCACGTCAGTGTATCGATCATTCTCACGTTCATTGAAAATACAACACCTTGTTATTAAGTAGTATTGTTGTTTATTTTGTAGGGAACTTGCAAGATGTATCTGGACAGCTTGTTGGTCGATATTGGAGACTTTGGTTGGTACCAGAGGGTAATTGTCGCCTGTTATCTGTCCACCAAAATACCCATTGCATTTACAATGTTGGAAATGGCATACTCTGGTTTGATTCCAGACTTTTGGTGCAGTTATGGCAATCACAATATTACTAACGACGACAAGAACAGTACCAACCTAAATGTGTGTAGTAATAACTTATCGGTGTGTGATCGAGAGTATGATATGAGTAAACTAACCATAGTAAATGAGGTAAGAATGAATTCTGTCTATTTAGAGCACCTTTTATCCCAAGGTACACTAGAGCGATCACCAGCTGCTTATGGTTGCGCATAAATATACTGGTCATGTGTTCCGAACGCAACTCATGGCATGAAGGTTGCGTTCGAAACTCATGTCAATGACCACCATTATGTATTCGCAACCTTGGGCAATGATGATAGCCATGGTGTGAGGGCACCTTAAGCATGATTTTGTCAGTAAAATATTACCGTAATGAATTTCGAAGAAAATGTAGCCGATGTTGTGGTGTTGAATTAAAACCTTTAATCAAGTAGAATGTCATACAATCCTAACATTATGCAAACATAATATTTCTTATTACCTTGAGTGTGTTTGTTGCTTACGTGATTGTGAGTCACACTGTTTTCAGGGTAATGAACTGGGAGATGAAAATTCAACCCATTCAATTGCTAACATGATAGGCTGGTACAATCAGGGCACGGATATCTAGAAATATTAAAACAATTAATATTTTAGTTTCTATATTGCTCTACAATTGATGTATTAGGCATTAATCTAACAGTAAAAATATTTTGTTATTGTACATGTGAAAACTAAATTGATATGTGCCATAATAGAAAATAGGATATTGAGTTAAAGCGGATTTCACACTTTCAAATGGGGCATCAAAGTAAGCCAATGTAGATCACATTTCAACAAGTAACGGGGTTGCAAAAATACGATGATAAACGTAGTACGCGATTATTGCAGTAATATTTAAGTGATACTAAGTCTTAGAATGAACATAAAATTTTAGTTCTCAAGAATGGTTAATATGAGTATATATTCATCAGTGAACTTACCTGTTGTCATAAAGTTACAACAAAACCCCTATAAAATCTGGAAAATTCATAAAACTAAGTGATTATTGAAAAACATTTATTCTCAATAGTTAATTGCATTTTTATGGATAAATACCATGTTTTTTGGATTTATCGGATTGTATAATTGTTATATTATTTATGATACCAGGTATATCTACTGATGAAATATGCTCTGATTGGCCAAGTTTAAAATTCTTAAATGTTATGTTCATTCTAAGACGTAGTATTCCTTTAAGACCATATGTATAGGTAGTTCTTGCACAAGTTCAGGCAAGTTATATGTAAGCTACCTATGTGGAAATCAATAAACCTTCACAAATAGGTTATATGCGTGTCTTTATGATAGAAATAAGCATTCAAGCAAAGGCGAGTAAAGTATCAATATATTTGAATCTTGTTAACTGTCAAATACCAACATCTCACTTAAACTTTCATGGTACCATTGCGTGAATGTAGTCTTCTACAAAACGCTAGCTAAACAAGAGACATACCATACTGTCATGATACCGATGTTCTCCGTGTAAGATACTTGGGGTGTGGTTCAGAGCTGTGTTCTTCTTTTCTGAAAGCAGACTTTGAAGTAAAGCAAAAAAGTATCTCAAAACTTTATTACACTGTCATTTTTAACCGTTGAATTTTGTAGTTTGTGATGCCTTGTGTTTTTTCTCTATCAAAATTAAAGTCAGAAAGCCCCAAATTAAATTTATGGACAATCATCAGCGCCATTTGAAAAAGAGTCCTTTCAGAACAGGTTGTTAAGCTTAAAATATCGGGACAATTAACTAAATATAACCAGAAATGATTATCTAATCTAAAGAGCAGGTAACCAAAATGAAATAGAAATTTTGTCGTTCTGTAGTTGCAAAGTTATGTGATCATGACAACTGCAGACATTTTAACGAATGGTTGTACAATGCCGATAAAAAACAAAGAGGTATTCTTCAAAATAAGCATTTAAATATAAGTTTAGTAATGTAATAATAATTTTCCTTGAGTGGTTTGTGTCCTGCCATTAGATTAGATCAAAGCCATTAAATGAAAACACGGTACAGATACCGTTCACTCTTCTTTGTACCACCTAAGACGGTTTCAGGTATGACTGACAGAACAATTTTAGAAAAACAGTAATCTGGAGGTAATGTCGACAAGTAAGATTTGTAGATTTCAAAAAGCAAGAGACCAGCAAAAGGGAGAGGAACAAGTATTCCAGACTCGGCGCAGACAGAACAATGTTAATCTTATTTTACTTGCAACATGTACACATGCCTATATTCTAAACAAAACAATTTAAGAATTTGTTACGCATCAAACAAAACATCATAATAAATAGCACGATGAACACCAGATAATGCTATCTGATTCTGAGTAGGCTATTCATTTTGACATAGTATCCCGAGCTATAGACTATCATTTGGTCATCTGCGGCAGTAGAAACAATCCTTAAAACACAGAAAAAAAAGTCGGTTAACAATGACTATATGGGTTAATAGCACATTAATTTCAAATCAGATGAGCCTGACATCTTGAATTAAGAAATGCATTAATTCATTCTTATCGTTTCAACATAGCATTACGAAGGTTAGCCAAAATTTAGTATTATTAAAATCTACTGAATGAAAGAATTTACGTCGTTCGACACTAATTATATTTCATAAAGAAAGCGATATCCTTGTGAAAGATGTCAATACCGTTAAACACTAGTAAACTAAGAAAAAAAATGGGCAAGTACAACAGGGATTGTTTTGAACCCATTTTATGCTGTGATGTAGCTCTTATTTTTTATGTACGGTGATAATATCTTACTCAAAAGTGGCTTGTAGATGATATAGGCCCTTAAAAGTTGATCGGATTTTGAGGACGTTTGATGTGATATGTACATGTATATGAATGATATCAATAATATGTGGTCTATGCCAATCTCCACCTGTTGAAAGCTTTAACACAAACGAGGTTATTTCCTATGACTGAATCTATTGTATTGATATTATATATATCGCCTGATAGAATATTTACAATATCACAATAATTATAAATCGGATTACAATCATTGATTGTTATTTCGCTTATTGTCTCGACAGTAGGTCGGACTAAGCACGATGTGAAAGGCGTTCAGTTCAAGCTTATTGCACCAACTGCCATTATATCTATGTATCGATTTGATAATTAATTTAAAATCGACAAACGTCCAAAGTACAGTTACATTTGTTCACTAGATCGCTTGTATTACCCCCTTCTCACTAATATTATTACTATTTCGTAATTTTGTTTTTAGATTTTCCCTGCAATAGTCCAAATGATTTATGCAAGAGTACAAAGCACCTCGCTGTTGAGACTAATCGCAGACTTTTAGTTTAAGTAAAGATAATGTTGTAGGTTTTCCCTGTCCAGTATGACGCATGGAAACATCATTGAAGTATCTGTCGTTTCAGATCGTTATAAGAATTTGTTATTCATCTATTTCGCATGTGTTATCTCTCTAGCTTTTTTCTCGCTAACTCTTTTCATGGCCTGGAAATTCTTTAATCAGGCTGTTAGCAGCTCCGTCCATTATCTTGTTCTTCAGAAGCATATGGGGAATCCATGATTTACTGTGGATAAGTACAGTGTGACAGTGACCCAAAAAGGCTATTTATTAGCAACGTTTACTACTGTTCTATAAGCTGTGTAAGCTTTTACTCGCATGACATTAGAAAAGGCTACAAAAGGCAACCATTCCTCGACACTTGAAAAAGGATAATATTTCGAAAACCGGTTCGTGTCAATTGCCATATACAGTTTCCTCCTGTTACATCCGCTGTACATTCCCTTTCTAACCTCAAGTTATTTCCATTATGCTCCCCAACTACAACAACCACTGGCAAGAATTCAGACATAGAAATACTAATCGTCAACCAAACCAGTATCACGTACCCTACAACGGCCGTCTTCCATCGACCTCTACCACCTACCAATTGCCGACCACCAACCAACCCATCCAGCTATATCCCACCCCATCGTCGACCTACCTAAAACACAGCCTACCAATCCAGAGGTAACCATCGACCTGACCAACAACTGAAACGACTACCAGCCCACCGACGCCAACCAGTCCCCACTCATAAGGAGGAAGAACCCTTTGTGAAGGTGTTCTTCCAAGTTTTGCAGTGCCTCCATCATTTGGCAATCCTTACCCTTCAACAGCAAGGTCAACCAGCGTTTACCTTCAAACGCAAAGTCTCTGAGTTGGATAGTTTTATCCGTCCAGCAATGAAAACATCAGCTGTCGACGCGAATATTAGATCCCTTAATCGGACATGGCTCTCTAAGGTTACGCAGGTCCTGATCGACCATTACCAATCCACACTTCAAGAGAAGCTGACCACCATTCGTACCAAGTCTTTATCATCACCTGCCGTCGACCGCATCGTTTCTCATGCCTTGTCCTGGGCCTGTCGCTCCTATGGGAAACGTCTCACTCAAGCTCAAGAATCACTAAATTCTACCAAACAATCAACGAAACAAAAACCAGAGTAACCATATCTCTACCAACTGAAATGGACACTACACCTGCACCATCTAGAGCTACCACGCTGCCGAATCAAGCCCCTAAACGAGCCCGAAGTTAACCTACTCCTAGTCCAGCAGACATAGGTAAACGCACTCCCCTTCTCTTCCAGACTCGTCTTCCCCTTCCACACCGTCTGAATCTTCACCACGTGATCCAGGATCCGCCAACCTTTCTTCCTTCTGTGCGTTTTTGGACCAGCAAACCACCCCTCAGTCTCCATCCAAGTCGAGACGTGTATCCAGACCTCCCCCCCCCCTCTAACCAGATCCCAGTCAGTTCCCAATGCTACAATTCTAACAACTACCAAACCAGTACCAATCACAACGTTGACAACCATTATATCCGCTACCAAACCGTATTATCACCAAACCAAGGACAAATCATTTCAAATAAAATCTCGAAGAAAGCATAACAGAACCTCAGCACCCTCAACGACATGATGATGGAGTCCAGTATCAACAGCGCAACAATCTTACCACGCTACGAAGAAGAATTCGAACCAGTTGATAATCTTCATTGGTCTCCAGAAACATCAAACAGCATTTATTTGTTTTGGATACACCAGCTTCAAGCATCGAGTAAGTCTTTAAACTAATTACTGGGGATAAAAATACTGAGAGGCCACCGCTAGGCCAAACTGTAGTTAACTTGAGCCGTAAAATTCTCACACCCCTTCAGCATTCAATCTTAGACCGTGGACTTAAGTTTATTCCCACACCAAAGATAGCTAACTTAAATTATCTCCGACCATCCATTAAACGATTTCAACGAAATCTTAGCTGCACATATTTTTTCGAAACCACCTCCCACATGGTGCTAGAACAATGTTTACTTCTAAATCCACGTGGACACCCCCTTCAGGCCGCCATCCATCCTGAAATATTAAAAGCATTTGCGAGTATGAATAGCCAAACAGCGAACCTTTCCATAACACACGAAAAGCCTAATCTCACACGAGTGTAACGTGAAGCGTTAAACTTACTTAAGAAAGACGATAGCATTGTTATTAAAAAGAGTGACAAAGGTTCATGTTTTGTCAATCTGATTAGGGAGGATTACGTTTCAGAAGCAGAGAACCGACTGAATAATCCTAAACATTATGCCATTTTACCGAAACCAATTTTCAAAGAAACTGCAGGTTATAGAAGTGCTCCATGCTTGTCCAGTAGATGCAAAACATGTCCCTTTATATCAGAAACTCATTATTTTGTAAGCAACTCTACGAATAAAAGGTACCCGATCCAGGAACATCTAACATGTGAACATTCGAATGTAATATATTTAATTCCATGCAAGAAATGTCCCAAACAATGTGTAGGAGAAACTAAGAATAATTTACGAACCCGTTTTAATGCTCATAGGTCGGACATCAAATTAAAGAAAGACAAGCCTGTTTCTAATCATTTCAATCTCGACGACCATTCAATAGACGATCTCACCCTAATCCCAATTGATCGTATAGAAATTGACTTGCCCGAAAATGAAACTACCAAATTCCGTCAATCTAGGGAAGCCCATTGGATTGAGACATTGAATACAGCAAGACCTACCTATAGGACTAAATATTCATCATAATATAAGCATAGCACCCTTTGTTGTCCCGTTCAATACAACCAGCAATCGAGCAAGCAAGATAGTTCATGCCCACTAAAAGAGCCTTCAAGAGAAATTCCCCCATGTCTATAAGCAGAAAATGATAGTTGCATATTCAAAAAATAAGAACTTAAATGATAATATTGTTCATAGTAAACTAAAAACAATCAGTACATAACAGACATTATACTTCTTTTTTTTCTAATTTCAGATCAGAATAAGAACAGAAGAAAACCCAATATCAAGACCCTTAATCCTAATTTCTAAATAAAGTGTCTGCTCCACCCTATTTGTACAGGCTTTGGGAGAATCAAACCCTCCCTTCCCCGAAATACAAATAGATTGTACTTATCTCTATGAATTTATATTAGCAAACAACAGTTGGCAGCATTTTTTTTTTTAATAAATCGGTTTGTCAGTATAATGAGATTTAATATTCATTAATGATATTCATGACGGTAAAAACTCACAATGCAGAAAATATTTGATTATAATGTAGAAATAATGAAATCGACTGATTAACGAAAGGTCTTTCATATAAAATATATTTGTGCAATTGGATCTCCAAAATTTCTCTTGTTGAATATTTTGAAAATTACAGCCAATTAGGCTTTATAAATATGTACTTCAAACCCCGATAGCCCAAAACATGGGGAGGGAGGGTTAGACTAACCCACGCCACTTACCAACAAGATAAAAGACAAATTCTTCAAATCAATCACGCAATGGCAACACGTCTACCCTAACACGAAAAGAGCCTAAAAACCTATTCGTGCCAAAACCTGTTTCAGATTACGCAATTTTATTTGTTCAATTACCTTTCTGCGACCTAACGAGATCGATGGTTAATTATGATTTACATACAGCTTGCCCTGCGATGGGAATTTTAGACACTTTGCAAGAGCTTCACTTTGTCAACTTAATTGCAACTCATTGTTATACGGATCGAATTGTATTTTATTAGTTGCAGAAATCTGTCAAATTGCCTCTTGTGTAGATCCTATATGATTTCAAACATTATGAACATGAACTTCTAAACATTCCTTTATCACGGTAATAAATTGAACTTTCTAAAGAAAGTAGTGGCTTATTTAATATTGCTGGATAATTTTGTTCGAACTAGTCTCACCAATCTGTTTACTTTTGATCTGTTTCGTTAAGTACGGGAGCAAGAAATGCCACGAATTTGTAAATCTTGTAAATCGTAAATCAGCATTTTATGAAGCTTTTAGCTAAAATACGATAATTGTATCATTTCTGTATTCACACTGCTTCAATCGCTACAAAAAAGATGTCTCATGTTTCACAGTATAATTGTGCAATCCAGACCGATGTAACTGTTTCAAAACGTCTACAAAATAACAAATGTGGATGCTCTACACCTTGATGGAAATTATATCAAGAAGTTGTTTTGATTGATTTATACTCGAGTATTTTATAGTCTACCTTGGCTAGATTATTTATGATTGTTTATTACCTTACATCTGACCTCACTGGGATTGCCATTGTAAATGAGACAGGTTCACCATACGTTTGATTAATCTTAGTAATCAGTAATAGTGTTCAAAGATCACCTTCAAATCCATGTGCGTCCAGAATTATCCCCATTTGAAAGGTAATGACTTTCTTGAGACTCTGCCACATGGTTTATTCCCATATCGCCCCTTCCCATTTCGCTCCTTCCCATTTCGTCCCTCCCTAAATTGCCCCCATTTTATTCCCATTTTGCCCCTTCCCATTATGTCCCTTCCCAATTTGCCTTCGTTGAGCCTTCAATTCCATGTGCGTCCAGAATTATCCCCATTTGAAAGTTGATGACTTTCTTGAGACTCTGCCACATGGTTTATTCCCATATCGCCCCTTCCCATTTCGTCCCTCCCTAAATTGCCCCCATTTTATTCCCATTTTGCCCCTTCCCATTATGTCCCTTCCCAATTTGCCTTCGTTGAGCCTTCAATTCCATGTGCGTCCAGAATTATCCCCATTTGAAAGTTGATGACTTTCTTGAGACTCTGCCACATGGTTTATTCCTATATCGCCCCTTCCCTATTCGCTCCTTCCCATTTTGTCCCTCCCTAATTCGCCCCCAATTTATTCCCATTTTGCCCATTCCCATTTCGCCACTTCCCATTATGTCCCTTCCCAATTTGCTCCCTTCCTATTAAGCCCCTTTTCATTTTGCCCCTGTCCCGTTTTGCCCCCTTCCCAGTTTGCCCCTTTCCATATTTCAATGCACTTATAAAGCAATTGCACATTCCAGCCTGCTCTTTTATCCTACAGCTCCCGGAATTCAAATCGGAACAATCACAATTTACTATGTGGTCTAATTATAGAAAAAGAAAGGGCGAAATGGGAAGGGACAAAATGGGTATGGGGCGAAATTGGAAGGGGGCGTTATGGGAAAGGGGCGATATGGGAAAGGGGCGAAATGGGAATAGTTTAGGGACGATGTGGGAAGACACCCTGCCATATATAGAAATAAGCAAACAACTTGACGAACTTGGTCCTTGATAAATTAAAATCAAAACATTATTTCTTATAGAATACAATGTTATTATCTCGTATAACACAACATGCATGTTACTTTTGAACTGGCATCGTATTTTGTATATTTCAGTGGGATCTGGTTTGTGAGAATCGATGGATCAGTTTCACAATAACAACCGTCCAGATGACAGGAGCCTTAATAGGAGCTTTTGGAATTGGTTACGCTGGAGATAGATTTGGACGAAGGATCAGTCTCTATACCATTCAATTCTTGCATCTGATCTTTGTAGCTGTCAGTGCCTTTTCTAATTCATGGCAACTCTTTGCTGCTATGCGGTTTGGTATTGGTATGGTTGGTGGTGCTACTGTTGTTGTCAGCTTCCCTGCTTCAATTGAATTTGTTGGTAAAAGATGGAGGGCGTTGTTAGGCGCGTATCCAGTATGGTCGGTGGCAGCACCGTTTTTAGCCTTAGTTACCTACCTCTTTCCTAATTGGCGCCATTTTGAATTCTTTATTTGTGTGGTCAACATTCCGGTTTTGTTTGGATTTTTGTAAGTCTTTTATAATAAAGTAAACATACTTAACAATTTATTAAAGTAAATGAATCAAACCAATATATTCAATCGATATTTACTCTTTCTTCGTTGAAATAGATCCAGGCACATACGAAATCCTTGACTTTGAAAAATACCAGTTTGTCTCGCATGTCCATAATTCATAATTAGCTAAATTAGAAGATAATTACCAGCAGAATTTAAATGAGTGACCGATGGAGAAAAGTCAAAAAGTCTTGTTTTGTTTTTCCAGACTTTACATACATGGACATTAATGATTGGTTGATGGAATAGTTTGCTTAATTTTACACTAAAAAATAAGGAAAACTATCTTTAACAAGTGCCTCAACTTTGGCAACCGACCTTAGAGATGGTTGTAGTTAAGTTTTTTTGGCATCATGGGTTTGAAAAGAATATTATTTGAGATAAAAAAAAAACACCGGCCGTGACATCAGAATTTGCTGACCCGAAGATGCAAATCACCTATTAGACCGACTGAGCTATTACACTGCCACAAATTGTAAACTATGATTGGGAACTGCTTTGAATTTTTCTATTTAAGGCTACTGCTTGCAAAATAAATCTACTAACTATCAAATTGTTTAAAATATTTCAGCATTGCACCGGAGAGTATACGTTGGTTAACTGTTAAAGGAAGGATAGAAGAAGCGTCTAAAGTAGCATATCTTATTGCCAAAAGAAATAAACAACCACCACCAAATACAGCGATTTTAGAAAGAATTGCTGAAGAGGAGAGGTCGCGGAATAGTAATTTTTCAAGTTACACGTTTATAGATTTGTTACGTGGTAAAAGAATGGCGTTAATAACAATAAGAGTCTGGTACACATGGTAAGTTCAAGATACACACATTTCGTTTCGGCCTTTATTCTTCTTGAAAATCTGCATTTAATTTGTAGGTTTACGGAAATGCATGCCACGATCATCAAGGATTTTAAATGGTTTTTCTAGGATAGCGTTAGCCAAGAATCAATACTGAATGGCGAATCCTGATAACAAAAGTTGCTATTTTGATGACTACAATTTCATAAATTGTTGGTGCATCAATTATTGTTTTTCCGGATGGCAAAACATGACTTATTAGCTGGTATAGAAAACTTTCAGTCTAATGATTTGAGTGATTCACTACAATTGCATTATTTATGAGTATCATTCAAACATACATAGATGAGTATATATTTAAGCATTCGACTTCCAGATATGCAGTGTTTTACTATATCTTTCTAAAAAGAACTAAGTGTTATTTAAAAGGGTACCAAAAGGGGTAACTTGAATAATATTTGCCTTAGTAATGTAATGCAATTTCAGGTTTTCTTAAATATCAGAACCTTTGGCCAATTGTGGGAATTCAGTGTACACAGATATACATACAAAGAATTGAAATATCTTTTGTCTTTCTTTCATTTGAACTTGATGAGAGGATTGTTACTATGACATCGACTTGATAGCCAAGTTCAAATGTGACCTATATCACCCTTCTCCTTACGTTAATAACCTTTGCCTATTTACTACTTTGTTTTAAGACAACAACAGTAAATATCAAATTACCTGCTTTAGATTTATTACTCATTTAGAGTGATTTTACGGGAAACTCGAGTAGATGACTCTTGTTGACAGGCCCGTAGCTAGTCCAGGGTATCAGTGGGGGATTAGGGGAGGAGGCAAAATTCTTTTTAGGCGAGCTTCTAGCTACGGGCCTGACACGATCTGAAGAATACTATTCACCCGGGGTGGGTTTTTGAAACTCTTCGTCAGGTTAATGAACCATTGCATATAAAACTATTCTCGTTGAATTATCTTGTTGAAATTTACTTTGTGTGACTATGAAATATATAATGCAAACAAACAGCTGTACAACCAATTCGGCAAAAATCAATTTGCAGCATAAACAGAAGCAGTATATTAAATGTTTGTATTCATTAACTCGTGAATACGCATTCAGTAAGACTTGCATTTTTATCTGTAAGGTTTCCGCTCGATAATAGTGTCTACAGGCATTTGTGTATTCGTTGGAAATATCCTTCACTCCAAATTCAATGATATTGTAGGTTTACGTCAGCAGTGGTATACTGGTGTTTAGTACTTGGTGTTCAGAATATGTCTGGTAATTTTTATCTCAACTTTTTCTTGGTGTCAATCATCGAAATCCCAGCTTCATTATTAGTGCTGTTGTGGATCAATAGGTAAACTATATCATTTTCATAATAGAATTATCAGCCGTTAAATCGAACCTGTTGGCTTGTTCAGATTAATCTCCACATTGAAAAGAGGTTTTTAAACAACTATTATGTCACAGTATTTGTGGACTCTCTCTCCTTTTTGTGTGTTTTAAGACACACACATTTTTCTTCGTTAGGATGTCTATACTACTTGCGTAAAATAATGCTGAATAAATTTCAATCTGCTTTGGTCGGGGTTGGATCACTTAAAAGAACTATAAGATCTTACACCAGATTGTTACGATTAGAGTATTATTATTATTTATGGACAAATGAAGTGGATTCAATAATTGAAATTTGAATAAGAATGTTAGCATCGGTAGTTCGAGAGAATCTCATGGACAATCAGTTAATGTAGGATTAACACCTGATAGTATAGTAATTACTTAATTTATAGTTATAAAGAGGGGTGTGAACAGAAACTGTCCTTGCATTGCATTTGGAATAAATGAATTAAATGGATATATTATCAGCTAGTCATTGAATGTGTCTGAGAGGTGTCTATGGATGGTCGTTTTGCTGACAATATACTTAATCCATATCAACTGGCAAAAATTAGTCTGGAAACCTCATTACAATCAATTTCATAACACGTAAAATCGTTTTCTGTTTTGGCCAAAGTAGATAGTGGACATATAAAATCGCTTCTGCGTCATTCAATATCGATTGATGAAATATAAAATTCATCTTTTCAGTTCTTTTTACCGCCATTTGCGCTTGTTTTCTCTTGTTTGTGCTTTTTAGTCAGACCGCTCATAATGAAAGACTCTTCTCCTATTTCACTCATTGGTATCCAAATCCTAGAACAAGAGGGAAGATAACACATACAGAAACCCCTGAAGGAAAGAATAAAATAAAACCGGAAATGTATTTAGTGTGATTTATTTCAACCAAATCAAAATATATTGAGTTCAAGATCAAATTTCGGCCCATTGAGAATTAGTACAGATGGTTTCCTACTTGGATCTCGTGTCGAAATTGTGAAACTGGAGATACAAATCAATCATTAACTATCATCGTACCTGTGGGTAGCTAATCGCCACCTATCTTTCGAATTTGGTAAAAAACCGGCAAAACACTTTCCAAATTCCGCATCTGAAGACGGTATATAAAACAATATTTCGCAAGAAATCCAACCATTCCACCTTAGAATTACGAATCTATTAATTTGATACTATTAATTTCAGGAAAAACTTTGGTAGAAGATGGTCAGTTGCCTCAGCTAATATAGTTGTAACTCTTGGTGCATTAGGGGCGATCACAGCTTCATTAACAGGTATGCACATTTATAGATCGGTTTGGAAAATATAATTCACAAACCGTAAAGTTTATTCCATGTTGATATTTCAGATTGTAAATAAATAATTCACTAATGTTTGATGCACATAAAATTTTCCCCGTATTTTGAAATTCTCGTTTTTTCAGACTTGTTACGATTTAATGCCAATACCAGACAGGTTTGTTTATTTCATCTTTCCTTTTAAGAATTTGATAAAGTAATTGAGAAAATCATTTATGATCCATCAGCATGCTAATAATTTCATTTTAATTTGACTTGCAGCATAAAGATGTCGTTTGGGTAGAAATTATATTTAAAGACACTTTTATTATTACATGTATGCATATTATATTGTATGAAATTGTGAAGTCTATCGTATATGGATCACAGTTACAATCCCATTTATTTCTCAATTTTTTTCTGAATTTTGTGTGTTAATCAGAGACACTGATAGCATCAATTTGCATCATTCCAATTTTCAATCAGCCGTCTGTGGTTCCTGCAATTCCACTAAAACTAAGTGTTCGATGGCGTCACTAAATATATTCTTTATTACAATATAAGCCTTTTCACGATAAGTGTCATCAAACAGTTAGTTTTAGAGGAATTGCAGGAACCAAAAAATTGGAATGGTGCAATTTGATGTTATCAGTGTCCCCAATACACATACATTTTTTAGAAAACTTCTTTATAATCCCATTGATCAATTGATTAGTTTTCATGTTACTCTGCAACGTAAGATGACTTACTGAGAAATCATTTGAATTTTTTACAGCACCAGAAAGTTCTAAAGCCTATTATGTCAATATTTGTGTAATGATTTCTAAATTTGCTTCAACAAGTGGTTGGTCAAGCATGACACCTTTTACAGCTGAATTATATCCAACGGTAGTTAGGTAAGTAATAATAATTGGCTTAGATTAGATTAAACTGCAAACTGTGATCGTGATAAGTCATTTTCATAGCGTTGATGATGTACTGAACATTTTCTTCATTATCTCATTAAAAGAATTTTTAATTACTCGTTATTTCATATATATTCGAAATCGTTTCTTTTTGTCTTTTTATTGAACTAATTATTTTCTTTTCGTCGTTGATAGGAATTTAGGATTTGGCTGTGCTGGTACAGTGTCTAGAGTTGGTGGTATATTTGCCTCTCAAGTCATGTCATTGGTAAGTGGAAAGCATGAGTATTCTCTTAGCATTATGCGTGACACTTCAAACATTAACTTAGCTACAAGAAATTAGGACGTAAAACTCTTTTTCATTCAAATTTTACCATACAAACTTGAACAGATCTTTTTTTGTTTAAAGTGATACTACGTCTTAGAATGAACATAAAATTAAAGTTCTCGAAATGGTCAATATGAGTATATATTCATCAGTGAACTTACCTGGTGTCATAAAGTTACAACAGAATCCATGTAAAATCTGGAAAATTGGAAAATTCATAAAACTAAGTAATTATTGAAAAATGCTTAATCTTGATATTAAGCGTTTTTCAATAGTTAATTGCATATTTATGGATAATTACTAAGATTTTTGGATTTGTCGGATTATATAAGGATCCTGTTATGTTACTTATGACACCAGGTATATCTACTGGCTCTTATTCACCAAGTTTAAAATTCTTAAATTTTATGTAAATTCTAAAACGTAGTATCACTTTAAAACCAATCCGATTAAGATTATTTCTATATTCTGATGAACATGAATTAACCAGACACTTTGATTAGATAAAAGTATCTTCGGAGTGAAAACGCTGGTTGTATATAAGTAAATAACATAGTATGAATATAAACAAAAAATCGAGTATCATAGACGGGAAAGCAGGAAGTAAAATTTCAGAAATTGATACGAATATCGATAGCTATTTCCGCAAACTTTAACGATTAGTAGGACAGAGTTTAACTTTGCACGTTGGCTGTCCTCTCAAAGCAAACACTCAACGAACTATCAGGTTGGCAAACGCTCTTTTATTTTCGAATTTCAATTTCTATTTTTCAGGCTATAAAGGGAGGATATTTGCCTTATGTAATTATTTGTATTTTGATGGCAATTGATACGTGCTCAATACTCACTCTACCTGAAACACGGGGCGAGGCATTACCAGATACATTTATTGATATTAATAAAAACAGTAAACTAGAAGATAAGTACGTCGTCAATGGTGATGGCGTAAATATGATTGATGTGCCTCAAAAATCAAAAGAACATAAATAATTTTGCTGTTATTTTTATGTTCCATTTATCGAAATGTTTTGTAAATTTTGATGGAGGGTGGGCTACTATTCTATATACTGATGACATATATACATTGAATTCCAGTGGAAGTATGGTCTACTATCTATGTCTTATTATGTTTTATTATAAGACTTCAGGTTGTTAACTAAACTATGCAAATTTTTAATTTTTCGTCCATCAAACCATTTTTTATCTGCTCTACGATCACAATTCAGATGGGTTTATATTTTGTTACATATTTTTCATATGATAGCGTTTAATTGCATCTGTTAAAATATGCACATATCACACGGAAGATAATGTCTTGGTTTAGAAAAATTAAAAGTATCCTGTTGATGGAACAATGACAGTTTGATTTTTATACTAGGTTGGGAAAGTAAGCTGCTCGAATTAACGAAAGCTACAATATATACCAAATTAGAGAGAGAAATGTGTCCCTTGTCTTATTTGAATTTTTTTATTTAAAAGTATCTTGCAGTTAATTTTTAAAACTCCAAAACTATTTTAAAGGTGTTCGCTATTGTTTTGACTAGTGTTCATGTATACGAAAACTAAACGCCTAATTGTAGAGAAATATGTCTCTTAATTACTTCAAAAGGTTTCAATTAAAAATATCGAGCAATTTATGCCCAACATCAAATTATTTACACCGTTTTTTACTTACATTTTGAATACTGATACCAGAGGATCTTTTTTATTGAAATTTTAATTCAATATTGCTCCATGTAGCTTTTTTTCAATCCTTTGAAATTGCAACTTCAAACGCAATAACTAAAAACAAACTCAAAACATTTGTACCCAAACATTTATTCAGAATTCAAACAATTTTGATTTTCAAAAACATTTCTCTTTTGACAAAGAGAGGGAATTTTGTCACGGAACAATAACGTTTAGGACAAAAATCTGTCGTTTGCGTCTAGATCTTTACAGTATTTTGATGATCGGTTGCTCTTTTTTTTTTACTTTTTTGGCCTTCAAGCGGTCACGTTGAGTAATCTCCCAACGTTATATTTTTGCGAATTCTAGGATTTTAATTCTTTTGAAGATATTTCATGATATTCTTAAGTAACAATTATGTTTTAACTTTTCACTGTGATATAAACATACAGTTTTTTGTATAAGGCTGTGAAGTTATATAGAAAAGGAAAGATACATGGTACTTTACTATAGAGCTAAGCCAATCAGTAATAGTGTTCATAGCTCACCGTTGAAATTTGAGCCATGTGTGTCCATAATTATCCGCGTTTGAAAGTTAAACAGATTAGTCGTCTCTTCTTGAGACCCAGCCATATATAGAAAATACATCTTTAGAAATAGGAAAAGTATGAATTCCATGTGAGATATTTTTGAACGAATTATGTGATTTTCGTACATTTCTATCAATTTTTGTAGAGAGTTGTTCATTAACAACTGGTGCCAATTGGGCCTTTCAACCGTCTGTGCGTAGGCCGATTAAGACTAGCGTTGTCACGATTCCACTAACTGCCGACAGTTACAAGCATCAAATGAAATACCAGTTGCTGTCAGTTTACATTAATCACAAAGTCGACCTGTACCCTCTAATAATTAATCATACATTTTCTCTATTGATTGGCCCTATTCGTTTTGCTAAATTATATATCATTACAAGTTCTCGTTGGCTGAATTCTATTAGAAATTCCGTATATGTTTTAGCTTTCTTTCATTCATTGATTTGGTTAAAACAATAAATTACACTTTATATTTTAGATATGTACGTTTCTATTTTACAATGCAATAAACTGAATCAAATTCCTAGAGTTGTATGCATTTGGCTGCGCTGGGTTACCTATATACCTTATCATTGCAAACTTGATGTTGGGTCCGTTTAACTTCTGCTGCGCAGTGTTAACATACTTGGTATTTAGAAAATATTAAAACAGAAACTGAATCATGTTACTCTATATTTCACTCTAAGCGATCTTCAGACAATTGACCTATTTTCAGCCTGCGTCCCTATTGAAGTGGACTAGTACTTAGTGCAAATACTCGCACTGCGTGTGCCAACATGACTCAAGTTCTGTTTGTAATTTTTCTATATCGCTCTACAATTGATATATTGAAAACTATTTTGGAATTTGGACTATTAGGTAATTAGTCTTTGAAGAAACTCTCCCTCATCAACTGATTTTTGGTTTGGTTTGGTTTGGTTTGGTTATTGTAGCTAAATGAGTAGACATGAGTATTGGAATACACCAACATATTGAAGTTCACATCTTCTTTAACAGGAGGTTAGGTATTTTAGGGCGGATTTCTCAGGAATGAGAAAGGTGTCTATACCAGAAACTGCTTGAAAGTGGATGCAAAATGTGGTCATTGTATTTGGAAACTTGGTAGATAGGATGGCTAGAACAGAAATTATCGGCCACCTTTGGTGTGGTGTTCGCAACGCCCTATTCGGATTGGATTTATTGAATATCCTTAGGATGGTAGCTGTCTGGAGAATATCTTGGAAGAAAAGAATCACAGAGGGAAATTATACAGCTTTAACATACATCATATAGCTTTAACTAATTTCACCAGGTCCAACATCCGCATAGGGCAAAGTGCCCTCTAGATACTGTGAAGTGTGCAAATTTTTGTGGCTTCATGGCAATCAGACATAATTTAACAGTAGATATTAAACACTAGCGTATTCATATTATGGAATAATAGAATGTTTTTCAATCGACCGAGGACGTTTAATTTCTCTAAGTGATATTGCCTATTTAATATTTCCGAAAACTTAAAAAAAACTACAGCAACATAATACTGACACATGCGCTTCCTCGTCTCATCCTTGTTTACGCAACATTCTGAACTAATTACCTATGTTTTTTCGTAAAGTGATTAAACAGCAAGGCATTCTCTTCTATCCCAGCAATGCGGACTATTCAACTAGCTATACCAGATACAGTGAAGTTTAAATTCGATGTGACGTCGTGGATTAAAATAATCGTAGTATCTTGAAAATTGTAAAGATTAGGCCTACACCGAGAACCATTCTTGTCGTAGAAATATCTAGTTACATCTTACTGTTTAATCAAATGAATTTTTAAAGTACATTAAAGTTTGTATTTTGATCCCAATAATAAGTGTTCAGCTTCACAATTGAAATTCGGTTATAAATCATAAAACTGATTTTGAGAACAATTATTGACGATCAATAGCAGCTCTGTCTTTCACATCTTGTTGAAATAATATTGTAGAGATGAAAGGATCATTAGAATAACGCGTTGTAGTTATTATGCCTTACATAAAAGAGGTGATAGTGCAGTAGATAGTACTTACAACTGACGAGGCATAGTAGCTGAGAACCTGATGGTTTCCCACGAAGGTCGACCAAATTCGTGTGCATCAAACGTTTAAATTCCATGTTAATTAGAAAATGGAAAAATGGTATGCTCTAATAGATAAGAGACCCACATGACATTCCTGTCTTCATAATCATCCTAAGCCTAAGGAATGCATTTGAGGTAGATTCTGATTTAATTCCCACGTGTATATTATTATATTTAAACTATATTTTTATAGTTTCTATACGTTAATCCGGTGAACAAGTAACAATTTAAATCATCACATTAGAAAACTGCTGTATTAGATAAAACATAACTTGAGTTTTGCGTGAAATTATTGATGATTGGTTCATGCGGTCCAATCAAAATCTATTTCTCATAATCAAATATCTACTAAACGAGTAATTTTCTTCCTTAATCTTTGGTTTCGCTTCATATAAACCTATAGAGTGGCACATTAAAAACGATAACACTTTTAATTTCAGGATTTTTCAGAAGGTATCAAAGCTATGATCATAATATTTAGACCTCATATTTTTAGACATATTAGACATCTTTACACCAAATTATAGATGTAAAGGTAGAAACATTTTGAAAAAACACCCTTTTTAAAATTCCTTTAACAAATAAAATGCCGAAAGTAAATACTGTAATTTCTCCTCTTTAATTAAACAAATGCCTAAAGAGGACGACATTTTCAGCCAAAACAAAATTACCTTCTGAATTTTGTAATTGTGAGTATTTCATGGATGCCACCCCAAACTTTTAATTTCAATTCTCTAGCTGAAAAAATTAGCAATGGAAAAGCTGGAGGAACTGAAGGAGAGAATTAGAGAGAACTTGAACAAACCGGACAGGTAATATCTTATCATGGAATAAAAGAATTCAGGCGATATTTGCTAAAAATAGTGGCTATATTGAGCATTAATTCAATTAAAGATGTGAAATTCTGGTTATTATTTTGTTGTTATAATTTTTGACAAGAAACTTTGATAAAGCTGAGATTTCAAAGTGGTTCAACCTATAAAACTGTAATTTGGTGAAGAGATGTCTAATATTATGTCAAAATATTATGATCATAGCTACTTTATGAAAAATCCTGAATTGTTATCGTTTTTTCTGGGCCAACCGATATATTCATATTCACACCCGTGATAAGTTATGCTGGGTCACTAGTAATAATTAGCAGTTGGCAGATTGAGATATGCTTTTATTAGAAATACCTTCATCTGCTGACAATAAACTGGGAATAAACTGGGAGTCAAAGGAATACAAGGCAGTCTTGACATGTTTCCAATCCGATCTCATCAGCCAAAATACTGATTTTGTCTCGCTCTTAAACACCACTCCAGAATGAACTCTCACAGCGACATTCTATCTTAACAGAGTACTTTTTGAACAATGGGTAGATTTCACGTACTGAAACATAACAAATGTGCCTAAACCCACTTACATTGTCTTTTGTACACACCTTCATTCAGAGACAATATATATGGGATTTGTGAAAATGAAATAGATAGCCAACACAAAGCAGAATGATAATATAATGGTCCATTAATCTTTGACAGATCAGATACGAATTTATATTGCACATTGTACTCAAAACAAAATTCCTCACTAAGAAGGTACAATAGATTGACCTGTTCTTAGCCTCCGGGTATTTTCCATATTTAGCGCAGAGCCCTACCTTAACTTCAACAGTAACCATGAAGTATTATGGAATGATTGAATATCATACGAAGTGTTAATAAATGTATCGGTCATAGCTATGTGTAATATGATACTAGTCAAAATATGCAGAAACAAAACTTAAGAATTTTATTAGGTATCAGGTTTCCGAATCAGCAGGCCCTCCTTTAGGTAGGAAAAGTTCGAAGATTATCTTATCACTTTGTTCTCGATCACCGAGCCATGTAAGAGCTCAATCCACCTTCAATGTTTGTACCAGAAGGCATGTTTCTTGAGATATTTTATAGCCACTGACCGACTATTATTATCGCGCGAGTTTATTGACCACAGTAGAATTAGTTCAGGAATATAGTACTATATGAGACTAGAACATCAAATATGTCGAAAACGTGAGTAACATTTACTAGCATTTTCAAATTAGCCTCCAATTGTCACGCTGGGTTACGTCATAACATTGGTTTACATAACCAATCGTATTTACAGTCTAATGGATTCTAATAAAGCATAAATCGTCGATTACATTTTAAGTTTAAAAAAGTAACTTAACAATACACAGTCACAATCTGAAAGAAATTTTACCGTGTTAAGCCGTTGGACGAGATACGGTCTATATATATTTTGTCCGGATTATCGATCGATACATTAGAAAAAAATAGAAACGAATCGTTCTTGTTTCGGACCCGTACGGTGTATTCGTCTTCATCATCAGTCACAATCATTGAAATTTATTATCTTAATTATAAAACATTTGAATGAAAATGAAAGTTGGTAGACATGTATGTTTAGTGCTTCGCTAACCTGAAGAAATTGTTAAGGATCTCCCGACTGTTTAGTCTTGGAAAAACGTCCTTTATTGCAAACTGCAGGTGCAGTAAAAGAACGTCAAACTCCCCTCATTTCATATCCAAAAGAAATGCTGAGGATGGTTCATTGAGACTTCCGAACAGTCTGGATATTCTTTTTTTAGTCATTGATAGTTTACAAATTATACCATGGTCAAATCTTGCATGACTGTCGTTGGCCTTAATGCATATAATATACAAATGTTATATGTTAGAACCAGTAACTCAAGTTAAAAGTTCATCCATTAACTTGATAATCTTCATTTTCGAATAAATATTGCCAAGAGATAACGACAATTCGCGAGTCTTGAAGCGCAGAAGTAACATCGATATTCGAATTCAATCCCCAACATTCAGTCGATGGACACTAAGAAAATAGCCTAAATATTACTCGCATTACATTCAATCCATTGGGGGACTCGGAGCAAACCTATCATTCAACTATATAATTCAACGATTGTTGTTCTGCTTTTCTTCAGTCTCTCAGTTATTCAGAACTTCACGAAAATTTCAAGCCTTGAGTGTTTGCAGAATGTATACTTGATTCAATCGAAAAACATTTTATTACCAGTATTAACTTCACGAAACTAACTTACTTGAACTAGTTAAATTCATTAAGGTTCACGAAATGTTTCATTAATATTATGTGTATATAACACATCGAGATAGAAGCTCTGTGCTATATAATTAACAGACCCGTATTATATTACCTTTCATTTAGAAATGCCTGATTTCACGATAATGAAAAAATATACCAAGTAGGCGATTTGAATTTTAGAGGATAAAAATTATCTTATGTAAAATTATCTTATGCTCTTTAGAGTACTAAAATGACATTTCAAAAAACCCCATTTAAATGTAAAATTTATATAACATGTCAGGAGGCGTGCCAAAATAGTTATACAATCAACTTAAAGTGCTCTGTGAACAGTTCGGGAGTAGTCGTGTTGTGTTGAACCTGTAAAAGGGGTTTAAGGTATGTTTTCTTTTCTCCGATCATCAAGAGTAGTTACTGACCTTTATTTCTGTTTCAATTTAAAAAAAAAATTCATTTAAAAATCTTATCATTAAATTATTTTTTTGGTTGTTGTGAATATTTGAAATTTAACTTTAAGAAGCTTACTCTTTTCGAAACACCTGATGTTACTTCTCGTGAGGGAAGCCCACTAGACTTTTGGTTAACGGGTACTAATTTTTTTACAGTTATACTTTTGAACTGCTATATATAAAGTAAATATCCTGGAAATCGCAGCATAATTCTTAGATGTTAATAACATCAGATATTACATTTTACGTCGTGAAAACTTTACCTTCCTATCTGCTTTACAGTCGATGAGCGGTAAACAATCATCTCATGCGAAAAGATGTCATTGTGTGAACGCGCAAAGCATAGCCATCAAATCATACTCTACATTACCCCCACAGCCCAGAGATGACCTTGTTACACTTGGCTTTACAAATATAATTATGTAACAGGCACATATTATAAACTGAAATGAGGGCTATTTGTTGTATATTTTTATAACTGGACATTGGAATGGACTGAACACACCCTTACCACATGTTCGCCTTTGTCTTTGATGAAAGTATTACGAATATATAAAACATAAGAAGGTTAAAAATTAAGAACATATGGGTGACTCTTGAATGATTTTTACTCTTTTAAGTGAATACGCGACAAGAAAGATTTTAGTTTTGCGTTTGTAATGATTTTTTGTATGACAAAAGCACGGGCACACGAACAGTCTATACGGGCACACGAGGAGACAAAAAGATGTTTCCACTATGCTGATAATTACGTGCGGATCATGTAATTGAAAGGAAAATAATTCTGATCGGATGATGATATCGGAGACAATTATCAAACTTGACTCAATGGGGTCCATTTCGCACACCAGTGAGTGTGTAAGCTTTGAACATAAAAAACTGATTCCAAACTAAAGGAAACCTCATGTACACTGCATCGTCTGTGTGATACTTAAGAACATAAGATGTTTCTTTAAGATATAAAAGTCTACTTATTAACTATGAAGTAAAGAAGTATATAAAAAGAACATCCGATAAAAGATGTTACTGAGAGAATAAATGGGGTATCATATTTGATGTAAATTGTAAATCTGATAATTGTTTAGATGATAAATCGTTGAAAGTATATCAGTCTCTGTATCTTAATAGCTATTTTCTCAATGTTGCCCTGATTATGAAATATAATTAATACCGTAGGAAACGTTGAAAAGACATTAAAGATACTCCTCAAATAGTGTAGGGAACACTAACTTTCAATGCAGACAGAAAGTAAAACCATTAACAAACTTTACCACGAACAAAAGCAACATAATTTTCTTGATCACCATGCCATCCAAACCCAAAACCTAGGATGTTCACGTACCTTTAGGTGATCAGATACACGCGGCTAGTTAATTAATTTCCAGGCGGTAAATCTGCTTACGTCTGTGGATCACACAGGTTTTATGTGTTGGCATTTTGCAGACTTACAACATAGTACATTTGCCAATGCCTTCAATGTTAACAACAGACTTTGGGACTTGTACACCATACCAATTAAT
This sequence comes from Lottia gigantea, assembly GCF_000327385.1. Taxonomy (NCBI): domain Eukaryota; kingdom Metazoa; phylum Mollusca; class Gastropoda; family Lottiidae; genus Lottia; species Lottia gigantea. The sequence continues at coordinate 1,880,222 of NW_008708846.1, forward strand.
AATTATGGCCCTTTCAAAACTTCTATTATTGACAATCATCATTGAATGATTTCCATATCTCCTAATTTCTCTCGGTGGAAAATACATACATGTATGTTGTATGTACCCAGATTTCAGTCATTCTTCAGCCTGCCTATACGCCTGAGAGAGGTCAAAGCAAGATACAATTCAGTATTTGGTTTATCGCGCCTTAACAGACAAACGTCATATTCACGAGCTTTCTCGTGCTTGCGTATTAAGACGAAGCTGAAAAGCAGCACTGCTGTTTAAAGCTGAAGTTGCCGATTGACTTCTCATGAATAATTGTATAATTAATATTAATATCAATATTACTTCATATATACTCATACAATTCATTTTGAAGATTATAATATTATGTTATACGATAGTGGTCTTAGATTTTGGGGTAGTGGAAATGAAATCCCGGAAATGAAACTAAATAAAAGTGGACCTCTCGAAAGAGGTAGTATCAGATGTTCCAGAAAGGATGAGCATACTCTGCTTCGTGCACGACAAAATAGATTTAATTACCTGTTCTCTGTTTTTTTTTGCAGAATGGGTAAAATGTATATGGACAGCTTGTTGACAGATATCGGGGACTTTGGATGGTACCAAAGGGTAATTGCCGCCTGTTATCTGTCCACTATTATACCAATTACCTTTAGCATGATGGAAATGGCATACTCTGGTTTGATTCCTGATTATTGGTGCAGTAATAGTTTGGACTTTAATATGACGGACAATGTAACTGTCACAAATCTTAATGTGTGTAGTAAAAATATATCGGTATGTGATCGAGAATTCGATATGAGTAAAAGAACCATCGTAAATGAGGTAAGTGGACAGACATTGAAGAGACCTAGTATTGTTTTAAGGAACAACACTAGAATTCCAGGTCAGTTAGACCTGAATATGAATTTATCATTGCTAAGAGATGAGTGTATATTGCAAAAAAAGTACTTGACAGCAATGAACAGTCATCCATATGAAATGTTGCAACATGCCATTCATGTGGTTCGAGGACCTGACAACTGTACTTCCAAAAACAATTATGGATATTAAAAGTAAATGCCTGTCTACTTTCAGTTCATATTCCGTTTTCGGAAATGTGCTTGAAAATGCATTTGTTGTGTTTAGAGGCATGTATACATGAAGGCTGAACTGTTTCTCATCACCCAAATACAATTAGAATAGTGTTAACGTCAATTTTGCACTAGAAATTTATTCTTTCGTTTCAGTGGGATCTGGTATGTGAGAATCGATGGATCAGCTTCACAATAACAACAGTCCAGATGGCAGGTGCCCTAACAGGAGCCTTTATTGTTGGTTATTCAAGTGATAGATTCGGACGAAGGATCAGTCTCTACACTACCCAATGTCTACACCTCATATTTATCGCTGTTAGTGCTTTCTCTAACTCATGGCAACTCTTTGCTGCTATGAGATTTGGCACTGGAATGGTTGGTGGTGCTACTGTTGTGGTCTCCTTTCCCGCTTCTATGGAGTTTGTTGGTAAAAAATGGAGAGCGCTCCTTGGTGCATTTCCAGTGTGGCCTACAGCTGCGCCATTTTTAGCATTGATTACCTATCTCTATCCGAATTGGCGTCATTTTGAATATTTCATTTGTATCGTCAATATCCCAATCTTGCTGGGGTTTTTGTAAGTATAAATAGTTTTAGTAATTTCCTTTTACCAAAATGTACCGAGTGTTTCGAAATAAGAAACAGGCTATGGTAGAGGTGGATGGAGGCCACACAAAATATTAAATACTCACAGGGAAACTTAAATGAGTACACTTTAGATTTTTCCACATCTATTTCATGTGAGGGTATGCAGGGTGTTGAACAGTGACCCATCATCATTGTACCTCTCTCAACTTGGTAGATACAAATCGCAAAAATACAACGCTCCTTGTGTTTCAAGACACAAAACTCTACCAGGCAAGCTATATTGAAAATGATTACATAAAAATATTACTATATTTACTATTTGGTGATTTGTTATAGCATTGCACCGGAGAGTATACGTTGGTTAACTGTTAAAGGAAGAATTGAAGAAGCGTCTAAAGTAGCATGTCTCATTGCCAAAAGAAATAAAAAACCACCACCAAATACAGCGATTTTAGATAGAATTGCCGAAGAAGAACGATCTCAGAATAGAAATTTTTCCAGCTATTCGTTCATAGATTTATTTCGTGGAAAAAGAATGGCACTTATAACATTAAGATTGTGGCACACGTGGTAAGTGTAAACATTACACTATCGTTACAAAGTACCAAATTCATAAAAATGAATTATACAGTGGTGTAACCTATTTTCGTGCATATAAGGATTCAACACCGAATTTCGCCAAAGTTAAAAAAAACGAAATTTTTTCTTAGATGTTTCCTCAGATATTCCACAAAATAATTAAAACTGGTTTGTTTCGATTTTCTTTATGAATCCTTCACTTTGACCCATATTTCATGAGCAACCAACTCGGCAACGGCGGCAGAATGCGTCACCTATTACAATGTTTGATCCATAAATAAGTGGTCGAGAAAAACACGTTGTATGCATACCCAGTGGTATAATTAACTTCTCTTAGTATTCATCTTTAATATCAAGTCATTATAACTAGTGACAATTCCTTCAAAGAACCACGATTTAAAAAAAAATATTGACTGACAAAATAAGGTACGTTGCGTGATTTATTGCCAAAAAGTCACTGAAACAACATAGGAATATGGCCCACATTGTGTTCCATAGAAATTTTCTGCTGACACGGAATCCGCTAGTTGATCACGTGACTTCATTCGTTGGACTACCGCTTGGGATTATAAAGAAATTCGGCCGATTAAAACATTTTACCTTGCTTGATACTACCGGATTCATTCTACTAGCTGATATTGTAGAGATAACACATGTTTATCAAAACAAGCAAATGCGGAGGTCACGCGAGGTCGCACATGTAAATTATTAATCATTTCCGGAAATGCACGAGAAATAGGTTAGCACGAAATTAGGTTACTTGACTGTATATAGATATACAATCAAAAAGTATAATATAATACGGTATGGCGCAATAACACAACCACTTTCCAGTAGGTAGACCATTTAGATTGGAGAATTCAAGTTGTTGTGTAATATGTTTTCAAATATTCTCCAATATAATTGCAGGTTTACATCAGTAGTAGTTTACTGGTGCCTTATACTTGGTGTTCAGAATATGTCTGGTAATTTTTATATCAACTTTTTCTTAGTATCAGTCATCGAGATTCCTGCTGCGTTGTTGGTGCTGTTATGGATCAATAAGTATATATGTTTTTTCTTTAACAAAACGGTAGATCCTGTAAAAATATACACGTCATGTGCATTAGGAATACGTTATCAAAGCACAAATTTTCTTAAAATCACCTAAGTTGTTGCAAACTATATCAGCATGACTTATGTTCAAGAGTATTATTTGATTAACATGACCCGTTTTATAATGTTTGGTGAATTGGTATAGCATTTCCAATATTCGAGGTCACCGGGGTGAACTCGGGTATAAGGTCGTAAAAGTTATCACTTGATCTTCATTTTTGATAATAAACTTTCGTCCCTGGCTTTTAAAAGAATTGGCTGAAACTAATAGCGTTTCATTAAACATAGGAGGTCAAGGTATCCATATTTGTAAAGAAAAGAAAACTGTAAAAATCCACAGTTTATCTTTCATTGTTAATCATATGCCAAGTTGTTTAAAAATTGGTTTAAAACTATATAAAACGGCTAAAGTATTTTTCATAAGAATGTTATCTCTATTATAATTTCGAAGTTTTTTATCTTCATTTTGTGTATATTTACATCTAAAGTTTTATATTTGAAATTTGTATTTTAAATATTCGGGGTACTGAGGGCTGATTTTGATTAAAATCTCGCCAATTATCAAAGTTATAATTTTATTGCCAGGTAAGTCATTTTTAAGAAAGAAAACATAAAAGTGATAATATAGAAATTAATGCTTATACATTACTTACAGGAAGAACTTTGGTAGAAGATGGTCAGTTGCCTCAGGGAATATCGTTACATCTCTTGGTGCACTAGGTGCGATCATAGCTACGTTAACTGGTATGTAACATATATTTTTTTGCCAGTGATTTACATAATAAATATGTAATAAGTTCCATCAGCGATTACGTAATAATTACGCAATGTGTTTCATCAGAGAAACGTTGGTCAGGCGTTCGACCCCCACAACCCCCCCCCCCCCCCCTTCAAAAAATTGTATGAGGTAGAGACGTATATTGACAAAAATAAAAATCGTTCCAGTAGCTAAACGAAATGCACTACAAGCTTTTTTAAGGAGAAATTAAAAGCGAAATTTTCAGTGTTAATGAAATCAGCACCTGTTGCTGTTTTGAATATTAGATCATGATAAACTAATAGATATATTTTTAAACCTAGTTCTTTTCAACTTACTTTTATATAAACGTTATAGCATTATTTTATCAGGTATAGATTTAAGCTAATTTACATTTCAAAGACATCATTAATATCCATACTATGCATGCTGATAATATTGATTGAAATGCTAATTAATTTATCACATTTTTAGCACCAGAAAGTTCCAAGGCCTATTACGTTAATATTTGTGTTATGATTTCTAAGTTTGCTACAACAACGGCTTGGTCTGCTATGGTGCCTTTTACTGCTGAATTATATCCGACTGTGATAAGGTATGTAGAATGGAAAGTCTCACAATTAGTGTTTAAAATACAATCAAGACCCTTTCAATTGGTAATATAGCTTGTTCAGTATACGGAATAATGTAAAACGCTATGAACCACTGTTTGGCAAAATCATTTACAGATCAAAGCTAAAAAGCCACAATTGCACTGAGGGTAATGCCAAAGATGTTTCCCGTTAGGAAGATAGAAACAAGGTCAACATTACCAAATTGGGGTTAATAACAGTCTCTCCATTTGCCATTTTAATCTGATAAATGACACAAAATGGTAGGGCCTATCTCTCAATACAACACTGCAAATGTAAATAATAATCTTCTCTAAACATACAATGAATATTGATTGAATTCAATTATCTTACAGAAATTTAGGTTTTGGTTGTGCAGGTACAGCGTCTAGAGTTGGTGGTATTGTTGCTTCTCAAGTCATGTTATTGGTAAGTTAGACCATACACATCATCAGCCTGATTATTGAATACTTTTAAGGTTGTTAAAATCTGTCAATTATTTTCATGTTGCAACTTTGCCAGGAACAGTAGCTTTTCTAGGAAACAGCAGCCGAGCAGGGGCAAAAAGTAAATTTACAAGGGTTTAAGGTAGACTTTCAATATGTAAATTGTTAAAAATATTAGAAGTGTGGGTGGAGGGGGGTTGTGGCAAGCCGGCCAGCTATTTTATTTTCTCGAAAAAATGGATTGCCCCTCTGCACAGAAATATATGTATTACTTTCGCCCCCGGACAATCAAGTCTGGCTACGGCGGGCCTGCCGAAATTGCTTTGAATTAAGATTAAAATTTTCAGTTGTCCAAATGTCCCAAGTCATATGAACCTATTTAACATGTTACTGTTGTTGATTTCAGTATCCTTAGTCTATTTCATTCCCTTTTTATTTTTCAGGCTGTAAAGGGAGGTTATATGCCATATATCATCATTTGTATTTTAACAGCAATTGATACGTGCTTAATACTCACACTACCTGAAACACGGGGTGAAATCTTACAAGATACTCTTGTTGACATTAATAAAAACAATGAAAAGAAATATCAGTTCGCCGTCAATGATGATGGTTCACAAGAAAACGGTTTATCTTCAAAATTGAAAGACAACATTTAATTTACCAATTCAATTTTAAAAGATTATGCTGAAAGGATATGTATATCCTGTTTGAATAAAGACCAAACTAATGCAATATAATAGTTATATTGTACGTTCCAGCAAAATAAATAGTTTATTTTGTAATGTCTTCGAACCTGTTCGTCTTTTGTGATAGTTAATGAGTTTGAGTGAATATTAATCAAGTCGTAGCACAGGACAGGATAGAGTTGGCACTTGGATTTTTAAAACTCATACGAATGTTATTTTCAAGATCTTCGAAAACGTTATTAAATAAAAATGTTGTGTGAGCGTTTTGGCTAGATAGAGGCAATCACTTGCTTTGCTGATTTATATAGCCACATTTTTATACAACTAAATTTTATTAGTTATTTTTAATGTACTTCGCTTTAAAATATTTTAGTAGAAAAAATAGAAAAAAGTTGAGGCAGCTTTTACTACGCAATATTAAAATATGTTTACTTTACTTATAAAGTAATCATGTATAATATGATCTTCTTTTAACGCAAGTGTGATTCTTATTGCTCAACTTATAGCCCCGTCACACCGGATTGCGACTATTTGCAATCTTACGGTGATTAGAAGAGTACCCGGTCGCCGGCAAAACGAAAGATAAATTTTCTAAAAAATTACAAATTATAAACCCATCACCAAAATTCCACGACCATGTTACGTTCCAACGACGCACCAACGACAACTGATACTCAGGGTGTTTATATTGATAACTTTGAGTATTGGTAAGGGCGTCCATCGTAACTCTGATGGCGCTCCCATCGCGCTTTTCTTTCTTCCATAGAGATGCCAAGGCGCTTGACCTTCTCGATTCCATTGTGTTACAAACGCGTAACAGTACAGATAGCCGAACAAGACAGACGCCTTGACTCGGCGTTCATTGTGATAATGTTGACAGCTACACGATATCTTATATTTCCTTTAGACGCTCTGAACCAATTTTCCACCGCCGTAACACCTGAATAAGGACGCCTTTCCCGTGTGACGGGGTATAAGATACTTGGATATGATTTTGTTTAGTAATCAACCTCTTAAAATCATTATTTGTCCCTCATGTCCATGTTCCATTAAAGATTATGCTTTCTTGATTTTGTCTTTATTAATCATATTTCTTGAGTGATAAACCATAACGCAACGTCCAATAATAAACCCCGGTATGGTCAAGAAAAAAGGGTGGAACAAAGAAGCAAAGAAACATAAAGACAGTCGACCTCATACCACAAGTTACGCGGTCAATTTGTGTTATAACGTTTTTTTAGCGTCTTTGCAACGCGTGTAAAGAAGGTTGAATTTCTCGATTTAACATGGAAAGAGATGGCAAATGTGTCCAGATTAGAATATGCTTCCTAGTAGTTATCTCCCTTGATAAAACTTTTAAGCGTCATAAAACAAGAGTCAATCGTAAACAGAAGTTTTGATGTCAGACACTACGTATCTAGCCATATTTTACGTATTTTGAACGACCATGTAACTAACTAAATGTTTTTTTCACTTGCATTTACCGTATAATGGAATATCGACATGTTCAGTAAGTTGTGTGGTCGTGTATATTCGTCAATATTTGTTGGAGATAAGTTCATTTCATGTCAAAAACAACTTACTTTCCGTGTTTGTGGTACATCCCAGCCACAGACAGTTATACGTGAAAGAGTTTGTGCATGCATAAAATGATACGACTTTTCCGTTCTACGAAACTTTTTCATCAAATATAAAACGGTGACATACGCTGGCCTACTAGCCATGGTGCCACAGGACATTTAGCGGAATTGGTATATCACGGTCGTTAGTATGCTATAAGTTATCCAAAAGTTATCGAAAGGTTCTCTATATTGGTGAATATTACGTTATTTATCAATGCAATTCGATTTAAAGGAATACCAGCTCTTAGCATGGACATGCAATTGCTAAAGAGTTTATATTCATCAATTGGACTTACAGGTGCTTTGACTAGAATAATAGAATCTATATATCTATTAAACTAAGTAATTATTGAAAAACACTTCTAAGCGTTTCATGTTGGGGACGAATATCGAAAAATCTCCGAACTGGGCGCAAGTATACGAAGGTACTCGCTTCCGATTGGAAGAGTGGCCTAAAGTACACGTAGTCACAGGAAGCCGAAAGTAAACGGTATTCGATAAACGCCATATTACGGACTGGACAAGGCGACCAAGACGGCCATGGTCCGATAGTTTGGATAGGCCACTGTTTTTCAACATGTTTAAAAACAATAGATTATCACTTTTTCAGTAACCGACCCTAGGAGAACTGAAACGATCGCGCCAGATTTTCCCGCAGGTGTAAGGTAATGGTTGCAGGTTTCCAGCTAAGAACAACCGATCGACCAAAATATAATTGGGTACTATCGGGACCGAAACAATCCGTGGAAAAAAACGGCCTTATAAGCAAAGTTAGAATGTCCAGTTCGACCCGCCGCCATGATCCATTGGGATGGACTCAATCGGGTCAAAAAAGGGAACGATTAAGGAGATTCAAGACGACAGTACTAGAAATGTTTCAGTCAGATCGGGTCGATTGAAAAAAAAAACAATTCTTGGTGAAATTTTATATGATTCAATTTTAGCTTGTAAACACTCTAGAAGGTTTAATTCTTGGCAAATTTGGACGAAACTTGGTGTCAAAGTTTGCTATTATTCAAGGATGATCCCCATCGAAATCAGAAAAATCGAAAAATATCTAGTATAAGATGAAAACGCGTTCAATTTTTAGCACGTTTGATTCAAGACGACAATCCACCCCACCATAGAAATGTTTCATCAGAAACAAGATCGGACCGATTGGTGAAATGGGGGTAGAAGAGGCGATTCAAGGCGACAATCGTAGAAATGTCATCGGGAACCAGATCGGGTTGATTGAAAAAAAAAAACAATTCTTGGTGACATAGAGGTATAATGGTTATGTTTTGTTAAAAGTATGCTGATATTCGCTTTTCACACACTCTTTGGCTAAAAGAGATGATTAAGTAACGATGAAGTAAATTGTGGCAGGAAAGGGACAATTGTTCCTTGAATTGTAGAAACAAACCTGCTAAAAGTCTAGTCTGATTTTCTAAATTTAATAACATAAATTGACCTGCGTTCCATTTATAACTTTCCATTGGATTTTCAAAGCAAGACAGTTTTATTTTGCTCATCTCCACTTTCGACTGAACATTTATCTTGTGTGTCTCTGTGTTTGGTAATTTCAAACAGAGTATCAGGTAATGCCTCGCCCCGTGTTTCTGGTAGTGTGAGTATTGAAGCAGTATCTATTATCATCAACACACAAATAATAACGTATAGTAAATAACCTTCCTTTACAGCCTGGAATATATTTTTAAAATGTTTCGGTTGGCTTTCTATGTTGATTTGTAATTATCTAGCATGTGTGCAAAGCACAATTCAGTGGAAATAGCAGTTCATGCATCAGTACTTGTTTTTGCTATAAAACAAAGAACAATTTCGATTCATCATAAGATATGAACTAAAATACTTATCAATGCCAGAATCAGACAACCTGTAGCTAGTTGCTGTGTTCACCTATCTTCACAATATTAGCTATTTTTTCTGTCTCTGAAGTGTTTACTTACTAATGCAACTACTTGAGTAGCAAAAATACCACCAACTTTAGCTACAGTGCCAGCACTACCATATCCCAAAATTCTGAAATAACCCACCATGTTGTTACAAAATGGATTACTTTGGCTACACTTTTACAGGACCATTTAAAAAGATAAAACTGTCTTAATCACAGTATTTTGTTGATTAGAATGAAAGACAATTAACGCCAACTCATAAAATGGAAAAACATTTAATGCCCAGGAAACTTCTGAACGAACGAAGATATAAAGCAACCGTTTCCATTAAAGACAACTTTACATATAAAAATAATACAAATATTGCTTTATCCCAGTCTATTTAAAATTGAATGACCTTTTTATTTTATGACCTTTTTATTTTATGACCTTTTATTTTTCATATAGCTACTTAAGTTGGGGTCTAAAGACGATTTTCTTGAACATTCGTATGTTTGATAACACCTCTAGCCATTCAAAACCCTGCTCTCTCCAACGCTGGGACAAAGGTGCATTCAGTGCAGAATGTTAATAATTTTAATGGGCCTATATTATCATGTAATCAAAACAGTCTTTTCTTACCTTATTACAGTTGGGTATAATTCGGTGGTGAATGGAGACATACTAGACCAACCACTTGTTACACAAAACTTAGCAATCAATACACATATATTGACATAATAGGCCTTTGAACTTTCTGGTGCTAAAATATAAGATTCATATGTGTATCGGGGATAAGTAAAGCATAGATTTGCACCATTCAAAGTTCATTCAGACGTTTTGAAACGACACTGAAAAAACTAAGCGTTTTATGACGTAGTTAACACAAAGGCCCTAAGATATTTTATTACAATGATTTGATAATTCGAATAGATCAACTATTGCAATAGGATTTTTTTTACTTTTCTAGAATAATGAATGATGAAATCGCCTGGGTTTGTGTATTTTAAAGTTATAAAAAATAGCTTCATACCTGTTAAGGTGGCTATTGCTGCCCCAAGTGCACTGAATGCTGTTAATGAATTCGCTAAGACGATCGATCGCCTTCTTCCAAAATTCTTTCTAGAAATAGGCAAATGGATTTCGATATGTGTTTTTTTATATGATTCAGTTTTAGCTTGTAAACACTCTAGAAGGTTTAATTCTTGGCAATTTTGGACGAAACTTGGTGTCAATGTTTGTTATTATTCAAGGATGATCCCCATCGAAAATCAGAAAAATCGAAAAATATCTAGTATAAGTTGTTGGAAACACTCTACAAGGCACAATTTTTGGCGGATTTTGACGAAACTTGGTGTAGTGTTTGTAATCACCCAAGGATGAATACTTTTGAAAATCAGAAAAATCGAAAAATATTAAGTTTTTGCCCTTGATCTTGAAAATTTTAAGCATGTAAACACTCTTGACAGATTTTGATGAAACTTTGTATTATTATTCAGTATCGCTTCAAAAAGTTCAAAAGAAATGTATGACTGAATGTTGAATATTTCATACTAGTGATTGTTACTGTACTGCAGAATATTTTTATTTAAAATCAAAGCTGGCAGTGGGCGTATAATACCTTGCCGGGCAAGCTATCTTTTCAACATCGGTTAAAAACTCATAGATTTAAAAGCGTTTTTGAGGAAATGTAAAAAGGACGGATGAACCGACCAAACGACAGCCAAGCATAGGTGTCCTATGTGTATAGAAAGTGAAAGTGAATGTGTTTACCTGTCAATCCATAATAAAATAATCAATGAGGCAGGAATCTCGATGACCGATACCAAGAAAAAGTTGAGATAAAAATTACCAGACATATTCTGAACACCAAATACTAAAGACCAGTATACTAATGCGGAAGCAAACCTGTAATACAATATTCCAAACTTTCCCCATGTGGATATACGTAACTTGATTTATTTTTATATACATAATACATCTTCGCTTTAGGGTACAGAATAAAAAAAAAACAAAATTAACCGATTTTTAGCTAGTAAACACTCTTGAAGACACAATTCTTGATGGATTTTGACAAAACTTGTCATCACCACTCAAGGCTAAACTCTATTGAAAATTTAAGAAAATCTTGAAGAAAGAGTTCTAAAAGAAATGTATGGCTAAATATTTAACTGCCAGTTGGGGTATGCTACCTTGTATGACAATTCTTGGCCATCATCATAGCAATACTCTTTTTTTCAATTTTATTCCGAGGAATTAGGTAAAATATAATGAGTTTTTGTTCCTAAAAGAATTTTTGTCATTCTGTGTATAAAGAATACTTACCACGTATACCATACCCTTAAGGTTATCAGTCTTATTCTTTTACCACGCACTAAATCTATGAAACTATAACTGGAAAAATATCTATTGCGTGATTGCTCTTCTTCGGCAATTTTTTGTATCACTGCTGTGTCAGGTGGTGGCTTTTTGCTTCTTTCGGCAATAAGACAAGCTATTGCAGACGCTTCTTCAATCCTCCCTTTAACAGTTAACCAACGTATACTTTCTGGAACAATGCTGAAAAAATAACATAATTGGCATTTACTGATTTTCTAAGCAGAAATGCTGCTCAGTAAACATGGCACAGTCACTAGGCACATGCTGTGGATTGACAGTTGTAACACTTTTGATGCTGGAAAGCTAGCTTCAGGTGACATAGCACGAATCACGACAGTATATGTAATACGAAACAACACATGGTTCTTAAACACATAAACGTAGTCAAATTTTTTAAAAGAATATAATATTTCAACAAAGCCTTCAAATCACAATGAAAGGTTTAAAAATGGTCTTAAATGTGATTTGAAGGCGTTGTTGAAACTGAAGATTCTTACAAAAATCCAAGCAACACTAAGGTGTTTAGAGCAAAAATGAAGAATTCAAGATGCCGCCAATTTGGAAACAGGTAAGCTATCAGGGCTAAACATGGAGCAGCTCCGGACCACACAGGAATAGCACCTAACAAAGCTCTCCATCCCTTGCCAACAAACTCAACGGCAGCTATAAAATTGACTACGCTAACTGCACCACCAACCATTCCGATACCAAACCGCATAGCAGCAAACAGTTGCCATGAATTAGAAAAGGCACTGACAGCTACAAAGATCCCATGCAGGAATAGAATGGTATAGAGACTGATCCTTCGTCCAAATCTATCGCCAGCGTAACCAATTCCAAAAGCTCCTATTAAGGCACCTGTCATCTGGACGGTTGTTATTGTGAAACTGATCCATCGATTCTCACAAACCAGATCCCACTGAAATCAAAAAAGGAAAGAATAAGATAATCCATGTTATATTATTACATGATTACACGAGCAATGCCATGTCATGTCTTCCAAGAAGGAAAAACAATTTTTTTCAATTCCAATTTTCTTGAAATTTTTATATTGCACAATTATGTGAAAGGGAATTTGATCAATCAATCGTAACACCCTTCACTTTAATAATTGTGACCCGGTTTCCCCCTGTCAGTGATGCAGGTAAGAGGGGCTGACATGGAAAAAGCGTTTAGTCGTTCGGATGGGACAATAAACCGAGGCCCCGTGTGCTACAGGCTGTGCACGTTAAAGATCCCTCGACAGTTGAAAATCGAAAAAGAGCAGGCTAATGCCGCTGTCCTGTGAAAAATTTCCCTCATGGCACCCTGCATGGCGTTGCCCGTCTTCATTAGCCCACACGGTGCAGAAGAGTAGGACGTAAAACTCCATTCATTTCATTTCATTTTTTTAATAATTGTGATATTTGCGTAGTAACTGCAAGAGACATTATGTATATTTAGTATTACCTCATTTACGATGGTCAGTTTACTCATATCGAATTCTCGATCACACATCGATATATTGTTACTACACGAATTAAGGTTAGTACCATTGTCGTCGTTCGTTATGTTATTCACACCGTTTTTACACCAAAAATCCGGGATAAATCCAGAGAAGGCCATTTCCATTAAGCTAAAGGCAGTTGGTATAGTGGTGGACAGATAGCAGGCGACAATAACCTTTTGATACCACCCAAAATCCCCAATGTCTACCAACAAGTTATCAAGGTACATTCCGTAAGAATAAAGCACAAAATTTCTCAGCGCAAAAAGCAGAAATCTGAGGATTCGAATTTCCTTCAAAGAAAAACTAACGATATAGTTTGCAAAAGGCTCTCGTTACCGTTAACAGTACGATCATCAGTATGTTTAGTATGAACCTATATACATCGTTATCACTTTTTATATTATTATGTACGATTAATTGGTTACGATGAATTGTCATACTGAATGTGGCAGCCTTGGCATTACATCTCTTATAACTGCATAAGTGATTTAGTAGACCAAGTTTCAATATTAATGATAATTCGCTGTCGTAAAAAAATAATTGGTCATGCCAAAAGTAACGACAATTTAATGAAAAAATTCAAATCAACTGGAAACATACGATATTACGAGCCCGAATGCGAATGAATATTGGCTTTTAAAACCAAATTCTGTACGTCAGAATATAGAATAGTCAAGAAAATATATGTCATCGTCATAACACAACATAGTCATTTTCTTGGTTTAAAGAAAAGAGCAAAAAACTTTACCAAAGCGACACGGTTTAAGCCATAAACTTGTAACTTCATATGCACTTAGTCAACTGATAAAATAAATACTGTTCAAAATTAAATTTTCTCTCCAAAATTCATGACTTGAGCAATTGAGATAGGTGAAATTTGGTTGAATCAATGACTTGGGCAATAACATAAGCATTGTCATCAGATATGTAATACCCAGAAAAACGACTTCAGCAGAACAGAACGGGCTTAAATATAATGACACATGATATGTATCAGATATATTCATTGCCACGATGTAAATCAGAAATTAAGATAAACATTGAATTGATAATTTATCTTTTGTTTTAATTCCAACATAACAACATTTTGTTTTAATTTCACCATAACATAACACATTTAATTAATTATAACAATAATATCTATTGCGTTTTCGTTGTTGCCCATGGATCATTCATGAGGTAAGTTGTCATAAAAGGGGTGAGTGATCTGTGGAAGGACCCGTTTTAGTACTTGGAGATCATCATATTTTCTGGCGGAAATACAACTTATATTTTCAAAAATTCTATCTCACTTTGCCACCTGATCAATTGCTATAATTCTAAAAGTCAATGGTTTCCACACTTCATCAATGTCAGAGGAATAATCTATAATGAATAGTATTGTCCGAGCATACTTATACATTGAGGCTTTGCTTACCAACTTTCTTGTCATCTGATTTTCTTTTTCTGGCTTCATCTTTGGATGATGTGTGCCTTCGGTGTTGTTCAGCTGAAATAGTTCCCAATTTACCACCTATGCATGGATCACATCTTTCCTTGGCATAAAAATAGACATTTTTAAATCAGCAAAACTCTTCTTAAAATAGGTAAAACCAACAGCTCTCTTGGAAGCCTCGTTGGCATCATGCTGATATCTTTCGAATAAGTTAATGACCTTTGTGCCTGGTTCCAGAAAACGCTTCTCTTTGTATGCTGGCACCTTGCGACAGTAATGTGTTTCAACACAAGGGGCATTCAGTAACCAAACTTTTACGAAAGTGACGGCTTCTTCAGACATTTCCTTTGTTATCCAGTGTTTCTCATTTGGATATTTCGTTATTTCTTTCGCAGAATCAGCAGCATCCACTTTAGCAGTATTACATGTCAGCCAATCGGTAATGGAAGCCATACCTAGCGTTGAGCAGAACATCTGTTTTCGAAGACAATATTCAAACATCGAAGATATTTTGTTTGTCTGCATCTTTCTTTGTTTTATTTCTATACTTGAAACCAAAGCCTTTACCACTGATTTTCTTTCATCCCAAGATTTCATGTTGTAAAATGATGTCCATATTGAATTTCTACCATCTTCAGTAAATTTATTTCAGTGTCTTAATTCTGACTTAATTTCGATTGGCAACTTGTTCCTATTTGTTTTCCTTTGTTAAGAATCCCTCTTCTACTTCCATGCTCCTAACCCTGTAAGCGTTTTTCTTTATGATGTTATTCTTCCATGTTTCTGGTCTTGCTCCCTTGTTCCGTTTTGATTTTGGCAACTCTGTATTTTGTGAAATGATCTTCTTTCCTGTATCGACATCTGTATCATCTGATGAATCATCAGAACTGGAATCTTGGAATCCTTGTCGTGGATATCAGCAGACGCATCTTGCTCCTCAACCTCAACCACAACAGGCATATCTATATTATATTCGTCTATCAGCTCTGGTGTTATAGTATCTTGTTGCTGCTGGATTCCACGTGGTACATTTAACATGAGACCAATCGGGCAAAATTCATCATGATTCAAAATAAATTTATCATGTCCTGGTTCTTCATCAGATGATGAGGATTCGGTGCCAGTACCTAAAGAATAAAATTTTTATACAACATTCAGAACAAAACTACTGGTTC
>NW_008708846.1:1896093-1898260 GCF_000327385.1 Lottia gigantea
TTGCTGGTTTCTTGATGTTATCTTTGTTCTTTCAGACACGATTAAGTTTTAATTTCAAGCGTGTACGAATAAAATCGATCTTATCATGGGAATTGTTACTGGTCGCATTAAATAATCTAGAGGACAAATTTGTTGTTATTTATTTATTTATTAGTGTTATCAAACCTCTGAAATTATTTCTGTCAATTTTGTATGACAAACATTTTATACAGGGTGCAGATCGCGGAAACTCTCTTAACGGGACATAACTCTGCTTTCTGCTGCATTTACACTATGTGGACTCGCTCCACTAATTCATTTGCCGGCTGTTTCCATGTTAAATCACGAAATGCAACCTTCTGCAACTTTTTCCAGAAATCTCGTTGAAAACTTTCCAATATGTCACATGAAAGCCTGGCCAATACCTAATTTCTGGACAAAACTGAAAGTAGACTACATTTTATCAACATCCGCTTAACTGGCACTGCACACAAACCGACTATTTTTAGAATTATCCTTCCGCATGAAAATCTCTCATCATCTTACAAAATCTGAAAGAAAATGCAATTTCAGACATCAAATTCCAAATCTAAACCAAAAATTAGACAAAAATAGCCATTCAAAAACCCCAAAAGTGAGGGAGTAAGAGGATTTCTAAAAATAACATGGACTACATTCCTGCACACTCATTTACATAAAAAGTTTTAGTGGTCTGAATCCATGTCCCAGGCCACGACAGCACTTTAAGTCCGAAAAGTATTGCGCCGTGAGATTTTAGCCATCTTTGTCTCTATATCCATGTTTTGTAGTGCATGGTTTCTTAAAGGTTTATACGTATAGGTTACAGACGTATGGGTTGGGAAATTCAAACAGTAAAGGATCTTGAGGGGTAATAGAATGAACAAGGTAGAAAACTCCTGCTTCAAACATAGATGTAGACAAAATCTTTCTTTATTATACGATATTGAGAAAACATAGATGTGCTAAACGTTGTAATTTTCTTGTAAAATAAACAGCACCTTGAAGTATTATAGTATAGACCGATGACATGGTAGCAAATGAGCAATCAAGCTCCAGTATTGAATGAATCTTTAAGCATTTTTCTTCCCCATCAAATGCAGTTGCAGATCATTTGTGAAAACTTTAAACAAAACACCCGAACTATCACAGATCACAGTAACACAGAATTGTAAGTCGTAACAATATGATTGAAAAGATGCTACCAGTGGTGTAATAAGACGACACTTTCATGGGAAATAACTCTGATATGATTGTCTAGATGGACTCACTCCACTAAAACATTTTATGCAAATGCTATTTTTAGAAATCTTCTTTCTCTCCCCCTTTTGGGGTTTTTGCATGCCTATTTTTGGGTAAAATTTGGTCTAGATTTGGAATTTGATGTCTGAAATAGCAGCTAAAAACAGACTTTATGCCGAAGTACCTCCAGGTTTAAGAAGTGCTCCATATTTGTCCAGTAGATGCAAAACATGTCCCTTTATATCAGAAACTCATTATTTTGTAAGCAACTCAAATGGTTTATCTCGAATAAAATCCCTAAAGGCCGCCCGATTATATCTGACTGTGGTAGTGAGTCATATGCAGTGTCAGAATACATTGATCATTTCTTACTACCTCTAGCATGCCAACATCGCGCCTACCTTAAAGACACAACCGATTTTGTCAATAAAATAAAAAATCTTCGAGTTCCCTCTAATGCTATTTTAATTTCTATCGACGTTTCTTCTATGTATACCAATATCGATAACACTACTGGTTTAACGGCAGTTCGTAAAGCTTTTAATAGAAACCCAGATCCAAACAGACCCGACGATGCAATTCTACAGCTTTTAGAGATTTGTCTTAGTCGAAACGATTTCACATTTAATGGTAAAACATATTTACAAACTTCAGGGACAGCAATGGGCAAACGATTCGCCCCTTCGTAAGCAACTCAAATGGTTTATCTCGAATAAAATCCCTAAAGGCCGCCCGATTATATCTGACTGTGGTAGTGAGTCATATGCAGTGTCAGAATACATTGATCATTTCTTACTACCTCTAGCATGCCAACATCGCGCCTACCTTAAAGACACAACCGATTTTGTCAATAAAATAAAAAATCTTCGAGTTCCCTCTAATGCTATTTTAATTTCTATCGACGTTTCTTCTATGTATACCAATATCG
>NW_008708846.1:1898310-1899711 GCF_000327385.1 Lottia gigantea
GACATTCATAGACGATCTCACCCTAATCCCATTGAGCGTATAGAAATTGACTTGCCCGAAGATGAAACTACCAAATTCCGTCAATCGAGGGAGGCCCATTGGATTGAGACATTGAATACAGCAAGACCTATAGGACTAAATATTCATCATAATGTAGGCATAGCACCCTTTGTTGTCCCGTTTAATACAACCAGCAATCGAGCAAGCAAGATAGTTCATGCCCACTATAAGAGCCTTCAAGAGAAATTCCCCCATGTCTATAAGCAGAAAATGATAGTTGCATATTCAAAAAATAAGAACTTAAATGATAATATTGTTCATAGTAAACTAAAAACAATCAGTACATAACAGATACTATACTTCTCGCCCATCGGGCGAGTTATTTTTTCTAATTTCAGATCAGAATAAGAACAGAAGAAAACCCAATATCAAGACCCTTAATCCTAATTTCTAAATAAAGTGTCTGCTCCACCCTAGGCCTGTACATTTGGGAGAATCAAACCCTCCCTTCCCCGAAATCTAATACTGTCCGTGCCAGGCCAGATCAGACAATTTATTTTGACTTTGGTATATTTTATTTCATCTTATATATATTTTATTTTTTTTGTATATATTGTATATGTTAGGATTTTGACATTTGTTTCTCGTGCATATAACAAACTTTCTTCAAAAAAAATTAATCTTTTAATCTAACCAAGTAAATTTAATTGCCATTATTTATGTTTTTCTTCCATGTAAATTATACTCCGAGATAATCCATCCATTTAAATTACTACTCGGGTATAATCAAAATTCAACTAGTTCTAATCAATTTACAATTTACTAATCCCGCTTATTTTATCAAATATTTCTCATGTTTATTTATTTTATATTTTTGTATTCTTGATTTCTGATTATTTATATTTTTCATTTATGTAAATTGTACTCTGAGATAATCTAATCCTCCTGAATTATTACTCAGATATAATCAAAATCTAATCCAATATTCCTATAATCCTCAATTGATCAAAGATATGACTCAACTAATTAAGAAATCAAAATAATCCTAATCCTCAACTGATCAAAGATATGACATGATTCACTCAATAATTTTTAGAAAATCAAAAACCTGTATTAACTGACTACTATATAAATCGCAAATTCAATGTCATTTCATAACCATTCCTCGACACTTGAAAAAGGATAATATTTCGAAAACCGGTTCGTGTCAATTGCGTAAGTTTTTGTTTTACTTGTTATAATTTTTCACATCATTGTTAGCGTTATTTATCACCTAAATATATATTTTTTTGCATTTTTCATCTTGCTTTATATATCCCCAAACCCAGTTTGACTTATTTGCATAATTTGATCCCAACATTTTCACGCTAGCATATACAGTTTCCTCCTGTTACATCCGCT
>NW_008708846.1:1901546-1902705 GCF_000327385.1 Lottia gigantea
CACCTTATAATTGGATCATCTAACCTGAATCGAATTACCAAAACCAGTTCAGACACCGAAATACATTCTTACCCCGGTGCCCAAATCCATCACATACAGTCAATCCTGGAATCATACGACCATGATCCCAAACCTACTACCATTATTCTTCATGTAGGCCTCAACAACCGTGATCAGATACCAAAGACCTCCTTTAACCAAGCCCAGAAATTAATCGCCACAGCCAACAAAACCTTCCCAAACTCCAAGATCCTCTTCACATGTATACCCATTTCAAATAAAATCTCGAAGAAAGCACAACAGAACCTCAGCACCCTCAACAACATGATGATGGAGTCCAGTATCAACAGCGCAACAATCTTACCACCCTACGAAGAAGAATTCGAAACAGTTGATAATCTTCATTGGTCTCCAGAAACAGCAAACAGCATTTATTTGTTTTGGATACACCAGCTTCAAGCATCGAGTAAGTCTTTAAACTAATTACTGGGGATAAAAATACTGAGAGGCCACCGCTAGGCCAACCTGTAGTTAACTTGAGCCGCAAAATTCTCACACCCCTTCAGCATTCAATCTTAGACCGTGGACTTAAGTTTATTCCCACACCAAAGATAGCTAACTTGAATTATCTCCGACCATCCATTGAACGATTTCAACGAAATCTTAGCTGCACATATTTTTTCGAAACCACCCCCCACGTGGTGCTAGAACAATGTTTATTCCTAAATCCACGTGGCCACCCCCTCAGGTCGCCATCCATCCTGAAATATTGAAAGCATTTGCTAGTATGAATAGCCAAACAGTGAACCTTTCCATAACACACGAAAAGCCTAATCTCACACGAGTGGAACGTGAAGCGTTAAACTTACTTAAGAAAGACGATAGCATTGTTATTAAAAAAAGTGACAAAGGTTCATGTTGTGTCATTCTGAATAGGGAAGATTACGTTTCAGAAGCAGAGAATCAACTGAATAATCCTAAACATTATGCCATTTTACCGAAACCAATTTTCAAAGAAACTGCTAACATGATTAATAATATTCTTGCCGATTTAGTCAAAACTAGTTATCTCAAACAGAAACAATATGACTATCTGTCTGCCAAACCTGATTGTCGCGAGAGACATTTGTACACTTTGCCTAAAATCCATAAGAATCCA
>NW_008708846.1:1903389-1928668 GCF_000327385.1 Lottia gigantea
GTATATATCAAAGAAACTGATACTCATCAACTCTTGCACAAGAGCTCCTTTCACCCAAAACATACCTTTTCTGGTATAATTAAGTCACAAGTTTTACGATTTCATCGAATTTGTACAAGATCTTCTGATTTCAACCAAGCCTGTACGATTGTTTTCTCAAAACTGAAAGAGCGTGGGTACTCTAAACGATTTTTACGAAACATAAAAAATTCCACCTTAGCACAGATAGCAGCTAAAAACAGACTTTATGCCGAAGTACCTCCAGGTTTAAGAAGTGCTCCATGTTTGTCCAGTAGATGCAAAACATGTCCCTTTATATCAGAAACTCATTATTTTGTAAGCAACTCTACGAATAAAAGGTACCCGATCCAGGAACATCTAACATGTGAACATTCGAATGTAATATATTTAATTTCATGCAAGAAATGCCCCAAACAATATGTAGGAGAAACTAAGAATAATTTACGAACTCGCTTTAATGCTCATAGGTCAGACATCAAATTAAAGAAAGATAAGCCTGTTTCTAATCATTTCAAACTCGACGACCATTCAATAGACGATCTCACCCTAATCCCAATTGAGCGTATAGAAATTGACTTGCCCGAAGATGAAACTACCAAATTCCGTCAATCGAGGGAGGCCCATTGGATTGAGACATTGAATACAGCAAGACCTATAGGACTAAATATTCATCATAATGTAGGCATAGCACCCTTTGTTGTCCCGTTTAATACAACCAGCAATCGAGCAAGCAAGATAGTTCATGCCCACTATAAGAGCCTTCAAGAGAAATTCCCCCATGTCTATAAGCAGAAAATGATAGTTGCATATTCAAAAAATAAGAACTTAAATGATAATATTGTTCATAGTAAACTAAAAACAATCAGTACATAACAGATACTATACTTCTCGCCCATCGGGCGAGTTATTTTTTCTAATTTCAGATCAGAATAAGAACAGAAGAAAACCCAATATCAAGACCCTTAATCCTAATTTCTAAATAAAGTGTCTGCTCCACCCTAGGCCTGTACATTTGGGAGAATCAAACCCTCCCTTCCCCGAAATCTGATATGATTGTCTAGATGGACTCACTCCACTAAAACATTTTATGCAAATGCTATTTTTAGAAATCTTCTTTCTCTCCCCCTTTTGGGGTTTTTGCATGCCTATTTTTGGGTAAAATTTGGTCTAGATTTGGAATTTGATGTCTGAAATAGCAGCTAAAAACAGACTTTATGCCGAAGTACCTCCAGGTTTAAGAAGTGCTCCATATTTGTCCAGTAGATGCAAAACATGTCCCTTTATATCAGAAACTCATTATTTTGTAAGCAACTCTACGAATAAAAGGTACCCGACCCAGGAACATCTAACATGTGAACATTCGAATGTAATATATAATGTATGTAATATTTAATTTCATGCAAGAAATGCCCCAAACAATATGTAGAAGAAACTAAGAATAATTTACGAACTCGCTTTAATGCTCATAGGTCAGACATCAAATTAAAGAAAGACAAGCCTGTTTCTCATCATTTCAACCTCGACGACCATTCAATAGACGATCTCACTCTAATCCCAATTGAGCGTATAGAAATTGACTTGCCCGAAGATGAAACTACCAAATTCCGTCAATCTATGGAAGCCCAAGACCTATAGGACTAAATATTCATCATAATGTAGGCATAGCACCCTTTGTTGTCCCGTTTAATACAACCAGCAATCGAGCAAGCAAGATAGTTCATGCCCACTATAAGAGCCTTCAAGAGAAATTCCCCATGTCTATAAGCAGAAAATGATAGTTGCATATTCAAAAAATAAGAACTTAAATGATAATATTGTTCATAGTAAACTAAAAACAATCAGTACATAACAGATACTATACATCTCGCCCATCGGGCGAGTTATTTTTTCTAATTTCAGATCAGAATAAGAACAGAAGAAAACCCAATATCAAGACCCTTAATTCTAATTTCTAAATAAAGTGTCTGCTCCACCCTAGGCCTGTGCATTTGGGAGAATCAAACCCTCCCTTCCCCGAAATCTAAAAATGGTCGTTTTGTGAAGTGCCAAACTCTAGCGGATGAGTATAACCGGTAGTAGTCTACTTTCAATTTTAGTAGCTCAAAATTTTCATGGTCATCATATAATGAATTTTTCAGGAGACATTGAGAATTGGTCAGGCTTTCATTCGACATATTGGAAAGCTTTCAAAGAGATTCCTGGAAAAAGTTATAGAAGGTTGAATTTCGTGTTTTAACATGGGAAGAGATGGCAAATGAATTAGTGGAGTGAGTCCAGATGGACCCAGACCACAAAGAAATGTTGTCATGGATAAGATAGGTGGGAGTAAGAGAAGTAGAGAATAGAATGAGAGGATATAGGGTGTAGAGAGTTTGAGCCCAATTTTGTTTTTACAGTTTTTATTATTGACTATTTCGTATTGTGTTTTTCTGTATCAGTGTTGATTAGAGCAGCTTCGTTTTCTACAAGTTGTTGACTATTTAGTTTTTCTAAGAATTGTCCTAGGTTTGGCTGGCGAGATTTATATTTAAAGCAGTGTATATAGTATTTTACATATAGAAGAATATACTCTACAGAGGGGTTTTTATTTTCAAGTGAAATCAATATCACACTAGACAAAAGATATCTTAGAAAAATTAAGAATGACACGCTTTCAGACATTTTGAGAAAAAATGACACCCCTCCACCTTTTATTGCATGGGTTCGGTTCATTTCCCTGTATAGGCTCTACTTGTCGCACATACGAACACATACATGTTACTCATTTTTTCAAAAATAACAAGAACGTTTTCGGCGAATGACCTAATTTCTTGTGGAGATCAGAATATCATATACCTAATTTCTTGTAAAAGATGCGATGTACAATATGTTGGCGAGACTCAAAACAATGCCCATTCAATGCAGATATTTATTCATATAAATGTATAATGTTATATCAATAGATTAATCGATTTCTAAGTTAGATTTGAGGGAATACTTATTTCAGGACTGGTGCCATGGCTATATACAGTTTATTATATAACATGCAGTGTTTGTGTGTGTGTGCGTGTGTGTGTGTGTGTCTTTTCAACTAAAATCATACTAATGAATCACTAATTTTCACATAATTAATAGATTTATCAATTGCTCTGTGACCTAGGTCAGTGCTTTCATAGAGACAATACAGGTCAAGTTTGATTTTGGGTTCAACGTTTTGATTTAGAAGCGAAATTAGCTCTTTTAGAAATGATTTGCTATTATTGCAGTTAAAGAGGTAATATTCTAAGCTGTCTATTTCTATATCACATAGTGTACACTGTTTGACTCTATCGCGTCTGCAAACTTGTGCTTAAGGATGCGAAGGTTAAATATTATATAGACTGTTGGAAATACAAAAAGAGTAAGGTCGGAAGGTCTGGAGTATATGTATATCCAGGTCATAGAAACATAAACAATCGGTGGACTTTATCAAGGGTATAAGAGGCAATGCATCTAGAGGTTTGACTAATTCTTGGACTAAATATAATAGCATTTAGAAGTTCAAAATCTCTCGCCTTTCTATGCAAAAGTGTCTTTACTTCATTTCTTCAACACAAACGAGCGGTCACCCGAAACGCTTTAAGCCCCACTCAGACGAAAATTTCATTGCAACTTTCAAAATGCCTTTCTGTGAATCATATTCACGTAGGTCCCGTATAAAATTGGGCGTATAACAATACTTGTTATGGACGATTTCCTATAATTACCAATCAAAAATTAAGAAAATACTGCCGTAGAGTATGTAGAAGAGGGTGTACACCAGGAATGGGTACAGTCTACAAATACAGACACAGAATGAGTGGGTCGGATAACGGCCACATCGACAGTAATGGATGAACAATTACAAAATGTGCACCAAGTGTCTTTGTAAGTTCGTTGGTACATCATTATTTGCCGATATTTCTAATTTAAATATCAGTTTTAAAACAGTGCCTATATGACTTTATGTTGATAAAAATACAATTTTTCAGTTTAAATTGAAAAGAAATACACCTCCTTCCAAACGAATTTCAACCACAAATACACTAAATTTTGGCTGAAAAAAGTGCCAACTTCAAAAACAGATAATGTGTGCTCACGTTCATATTATATTATTTTAAAGCGAACATACCAATTTTCATAAAATGATAATCATTAAAATTCCAAATACCAACGAACTTACGTTAGACAGTAATTAAATTGGTTGGTATCTAAATCTGTTCTTTTTAAATTGTCCAATGGTCATATTATAAAAAGTCTTATACACCCTTGGAAATAAGAATGGTTTTATATTGATGGTAACTGATGTGCATAAATATATTTCATGGCCTATAATAACATGTCTCAGAACAAAAATATAGAAAAAAAATTGCATATCTTTAATTGATATTGTTAGGAGAAATGAAGGAAAGCGTAGGGGTTTTGTTCATAGTTTTCATGCTATTTCATATAGATGACAATGCCTTCATTTAAGCTAACAATATGAACAGACTGAAAATAAATAAAAACTTGCTACACTTGCTTATAAATACTACCTTGACTACATATCGGGACTTTCAGTCACGTGACTGCTATAAATAATGACTTCACTTCAAAACGTCAATGTTGCGTGACGAAATGCTCTTCACTGGCTGAATTCACGGAGGGCTGTTTTGTTTACATTGGGTTATAAGAAGTGAACTCATTCGGTGGAATTACATTACTGGGATATAGTCACACTTATGGGGCAGGTAAGCAGACATTCTATATATATTTTCTCATAAAACACGTCTATTTGGTCGCCAGATAAGTAGATTAATTTAACTCAGTTAGGCACGGAATAGGTCGAGTCAAGTCTACGTATGTGTTAGTAAATTTCACTCAAGTCGCCAGGTGAGTTTCTTTCGTGTCAATGTAGAAAGGTGTGACCCAAAATTGTCCACGTTGTACCTGTCGATTTTCATACTTGCACAAACAAGTAGAGATTATAGGAAAATTAGTATTTTGTCGTGCGATATAACAATTCTCTGCTATCGACCAGCTGTATTTCTTTCCTTTCGTTACTTTGAGTATTCAATCAATATGCCAATCAATGGTACTGTCTCTTTACCTGATGCCATTAATTCCAGGTATGATTTAAGTACAATACGGTAAGAACATAATATTCGTCAACTTTCTCACACACAACATACTAGCAATTTAAATATAGTATTTCTTTTTCATTGAAGTTCAGTGGCGTCCGAGATAGTGTAAGGTTTTATAAGAGAAACTCTCTTGCAAAAGCACTGGCCTAGGACACAAGTAGGAACTGTCGATTTCAGTATTGGAATACACCAATTTGATAGAAAATTACCTACTTCTGGAGAGATTTACAAGATAAAAAAATAATTCAGAAATACAAAGCGATTGTTTCTGGGAGTTAATGAAAGGGGATCTAATTTACCATGGACAAGAACATTATGTAACGGATAAATGAAGTTAACATTCATCTACGCCTATATCAGATGATAATAATGTAAATATCAATACGACTAATCCTACGACAACAGTTAAAGCAAGACATGAGTTTTTGCCGTTAATCAATAAACAATCGTATATATATAATTGTCTGACTTTTTCTTGCCATAAAGCCTGTATGAATGTCGATCCGTCAACATTTCTTGTGGATGCGTTATAAACTGCAGTTTCGATCCTATTTTACTTGAAACTTGATATGACTATATACATTTATAACATAAGTTCAATTCGGTGTGATTTGAATAAACTTTTTTTTAAATGTACTTAATCGTATAGAGATATAAGATTGCAGTATTATCTGATTGTAATGCAATTTGGTATGCATGTTGAACGTGTATATTGACGATAACCAAAATTAGGTAGAATTTAGTATCGTGTTGTTAGTTATAGCTTTAGATGAAAGATAATATGCAATAGAGTAGGATGTTGGTACAATTTCTACGAACACAAAAACTCGTAAAAATTATCTTGTTGATCTGATTTTAAGGATGTTTCGTTTGGTATGCTCCTGTATATCAATGAAATCATGGAGTTTGATATTTGTATCATTTTTGCAATCTTTAAGTGATCGCACTTGACTTCATTGAAACAGATCAAACTTGAGTTTCAGTTAATTGGATTACCGTAGGAGTAAGTTACATTGATTGGCAATCTATCTTATAAACTATAAAATACAAACAAGAGTAATATATTTGTTCGACGTTCATGGCAGACTCAACACCCTTCCATTTACTTCTTATAAACTCGTTTATAAATATACTATGCATTATTAATCCTAGTTTCCACGATAGAGGTGCATGTTCTTGTTGTTGTCTTCAGGCATAAACCCCTGGCCAATTACTCGCCATATTTTATCAACCAATCTAACAATCACCCTTCATCCAACCCGATCAAAAAAGGGTTTGTTTGCATCTATTGTCTATCTATCAGTGATTTTATTTGTCGCTACAGTTTGTAAAGGTCACCATCTACCCTGAAGGTATTCTTTTACTTGAATGAATTATTGATGAATCATAATTTATCTTAATGATTGTAGACATTAACATTAAAACATACACTAATCTATAGAAAGCTATGAAATGACCTCGTTAAAAATACTTTATGTACATAAACTGATTACATTATTACTAAATACATGTACCTGGTTCACGTATTACATTCTGTACGAGCATGATATTCTTAATATATAAAAAATATATAAAAACGGTACAAGCAAGATTATTTCGATAAAATCGAGAATAAAAGTAGTAGTGCCACTATACTGTATAAGTGAACATCATGAGAAACAATCAGATCAATTTATGCCTGTCCTAACACATCAGCCAAGATGTAAAAAACAAATTTGGCTTATTTGTCCAAAAGTTCGCTATAACGACCATAGTTATAACCAAAGTCAAGTTACCCGCTAAAGCGATTACAAAGTCAAATTTTCTTGAGAGAACCCTCTAAGACACTCTATGAGAGGCTTGCGACTATAACACACCACAGAGTAGCCAATATTTGAATTCAGTCTCAGCAGTTGTCCGGCTATTGAGTTTATTTGTACCCCCAGTCTCGGAAGGCTAGCGCCGCAACTGAGTTTGTCGAATGGAGACGGGTTTGGACACAATGGCTCTTACTAGACTACAATGGGTCAGAAATGGACAGTACAATTTTATCATTTTTTAGTAACAAGACCATAAATGTTGGGTTTATTCCCATATCGCCCCTTCCAATTTCGTCCCTTCCCAATTGGCCCCCAATTTATTCCCATTTTGCCACTTCACATTATGTCCCTTTCCGATTTTTTATTTTGTCCCTTTTTTATTTTGCCCCTTTCCGATTTGCCTCTTTTTTTATTTTGTCCCTTTTTTATTTTGCCCCTTTCCCATTAAGCCCCTTTTTTTATTTCGCCCCTTTCCCATTAAGCCCCTTTTTTCATTTCGCCCCTGTCCCGTTTTGCCCCCTTCCCATTTTTCCCATTATTCCCACTTCGCCTCTTTTCCAGTTCGCCCCTTTCCCATTTTCCAATGCACTTACCAAGGAATTGGACATTCCAGTCTACTCTTTATCAGATTCCTACTGCTCCAGTACTAACATGTACACGGGACCGGAATTCAAATCGAAACAATCTTCATTTATTATGTGGTCTAATTATAGAAAGAGAAGGGGCGAAATGAGAAGGGGCGAAAAGGAAATAGTTTAGGGGCGATTTGGAAAGGGTCGATGTGGGAAGACACCTAACTGTTGTGACTGTCAAAAATATTATAGTCGCTTGGTAGAAAAAATATATGACTGGGCATCACATGAAAATTATATGCCGTTGTTTCGGATATTAGTTTTTATAAATTCAATTTGAAGATGTAGTCGATGTAATTGAAACTAAAATGTTCCTGACACTATGACAACTGAAGAAATTAAATGTGGGCCTTGTAAGGTTTCTTGAATTACAATAGTAAAATCTTTTCACAGTTAAAATAGTGCCCAATACATCAATTGGAGAGCGATATAGAAATGTTGAATTGTTCTGTTTTAATATTTCAATATTTCTAAATTACTGAATTATGTCATTGGTGAGAGCTGGAAAACTCGCAATCAAATAACCAAGTTTCTCCACAATGCTCAAGGTATTACCAACTTCGTCTTAAGCCTTGAATACAAAATCAACCTTTCTTGTATCATGAAATGCATCGAGTTGATTGGATTGTACGCCAGCAAATACAGCCAATCATAGCCATCGACAGACTGACTGTAAACATCATGGCTGAATGTTTAAATACTTTCTGTCGAGGTCTCTGATTGGCTATAACGTACAATCAAATCGAATCGCGGCATTTAAAAACGTCTGTGATACAAGAATAGTGGCTATTGCAGTTAAGATATAAGACCGAGGAAGCAAACATTTAATTATATTGAGTTTCCGAGGTGTCAAATCACAAAATAATATATTTGTCTTCATCGGGTAAACCAAGGAATATAACACTTATTGAGTAAAGTTATGAAAATATGAACAAAAATATTCTATTTTGAAAAGACTTTGTCGTCGAAATCCGCGCTGACGCGAAATCGACAATAATGTTATACTCAGTGGAAATTGTCAGTCTGCTTAATCTTAACTTTGTTTCGTATGTACATTTTCGTCTATGGCCGAACTTACAAAATATTGGTTATGCACCAAAAGTATTGTAGACTGGTGTTGTAATTGATACTTTTCGGAGCCTTTTGGATTGCATTCAATCACCAAAGATTTTCTGAAACACACAGTCATTGCGCTATAATATAGTTCAGAGGACAAATTACACACAACACACAAACCAATGCCTACCGTAAAACTCAAGTGCAAGATTGTCAATAGTCATCCTGGACACCGTAAAATCAGATGTTTTCAACCGATTTCTTTCTATGGCCCCTTTCTGGATTCTTGATTGATTGTTTTATCAAAGGTATTTGCAAAGACAGGCTTTAAAGATGGGTTTCCTTACATTTAAGTATCAAGTGAAGCAAACTATTTGATTAATTGGTGTTTTTTATGTATTATCATGTATTCTCAATCATATCATTATGTTCTTATTACATATAATTAAGAGTTTTAATCACAAATAAGCTTCCGTGTATGTACAGTCTGGATAAAGAAAATACTTGTTGACCTCTCTTGATCGTTCACTGATTGGAATTCTCTCTTCCAATTCAGCTAATTATGAATTGATTATGGACATGTGAGACAAACTGCTATTTTTCCAAGTCATTTCAAAACCTCTACTTTCTATTCATATAAGTATTAGCATTTTCATGTTCATAATTGTAAAGAAGGAAATCCATCTTTAACAACCGCCATTCTAATATATGAAAAAAAATGTTGGAACAATCCTAAGATGAACAGTTGCCCTTGTAAAATCTAAAAGGAAAACGGGAGATGAAGTAGGACGATGTTAGTCAGAGATGCCAACTTATGCAGTTTTTGCTTGTTCCGCATTTGGGCATTGTGTTGATATGTTGGTACAACCTGTGTATGGTTCTTATACGCCAAATCGTTAAATCCACGTTGAATTTCGTTGAATTTCGTCTCGATAGGCAAATGTTTTAAAATGGCCCGTAGCCATATATATAATTTGATAGTTCTTCTGAATAGCTGGTGAATGTTCATTAATATATCCAGTAACTGAAATAACTGAAATGACACAGTTGCATAGTCTACCAGTGTAGTTATAAAAATATGCAACACTGATGGAATATGAAAAGTTTTATCACAGTGTTGGTGTATCTTCCCACGACACCTGCCTTTTAAAATCAATACCTATCCATCAATTAATTTGGTATTTCTAAACATTGCAGTGAACTAGAGCGATCTTTAATAGTTCTGTGAATAACTGCATGTTGGTGAAGGCCTATTAAACAGCTTCAGTGGTCTAAATAATTCTCCATTTTCTGTTAAGTTTAGCATGATTCACCTACTACGATAACATTACCACAGCTTTCATTTTATGCGTTTGAAAGTAAATGTTAAGCATCACTTTCGTAAAGCGGTGCGTACTAAAAATTTGACGTAAATTATCTGCATTTGGAAGTAAAAAATAAAAACAACTCGGCTTTACTACATTGGAAATTAGATAAAAATAAATGTGATATGCCCAGTTTGGTATTTTTGAAGAATTTAAACGGTTTTCGTACATTTCTAGTACTTCTAGAGACTATTTAGATTAATTCAAGACCCAAATTAGCGAAACTGTCCCTTTAATAAACATGTGGAAAAGTACATTGTCGTTTAACAGGAAACATATAAACAAGTGTGATATAGTAATACAAATTGGTATGAGGAAGTTTTTACTATAGCTTAGTCTGACGAGTTGGTATTAATTTTGGTTTTATGATATTTTATCTGTTTATATTGATTGTTATTCAAGTGAGTATTACACTATTTGTTGTGTTCTAAACAATTGTTAAAGAGGTATTCCGCTTTTTTTTTGTAAAAAGTTTTCGTTATCAAAAACGTCGTAAATTATACCTGAAAATATTTCTAAAGTATGCTATATATCTATGTATCTTCTTGATCAAACTAATTTATAACGATAGATATACCCTTATTTTATCATTACTTCCTTGCATCGTGGCTAATATACAAGTGAAAGTACGATTTACTCCATTAACAGACGTGGTGGTCAGAACATCTGCTACCAGGGTAATAAATTCAGCATAAAGTGTAGGAGAGGAGAGAATTTGCACCTGCCCTGCAACCATAAACACATCCAGCGGAATAATAACAACTTACCGAGATACCCTATAGTTGCACATTCTAACATTATTCTTGAGGAATTCCTTGTAAAGGTAAAAAAGATGTGGCTAGAGTAGATTGCAGAACAATTGCATCCATCTACCGGGAATAAATTTGAAGTAAGTTCTAATTTTGACTGTGAACTGAAAGGGTGTCTCTTTCACTACCGACAAGCAGTTTGGCGGAATGTTCTTAAAATACTTATATGAATAGAAGAAGACGTGTTCTAATGAAGTGGGGAAAATACCAGTTTATCTCACATGTCCATAATTAATTCATAATTAGCCACATTAGAAGAGAATTACCAGCAGAATTCCAATGAGTGACTGATCAAGAAAGGTCTGTTCTGTTTGGTTAAAACTCTCAATTATGTGTAATAAGAACATAATGGCATGATTAAGAATACATGATAATTCATTAGAAACACCAATAAATCAAATAGTTTGCTTAATTTCACACTGAAAAATAAAGAAACCCATCATTAAGTGTGGTATTTATTTGCCTTTGCAAACAATTCAGAAGTGAACTTGTTCGTGAGGAGAGCTTCTGCCCTACCACTACTAAGATCACCAGACATCGACGATTACTGGTTCAATGCCCTTGAATGGCCCTTCAATTTTGAAGTTTGCGGATTATATTACTGAGCAGTGGGTTGAGGGTGAAGAAAGAAGTATGTGGAACCATTTTCCACGCACCACTAATCATGTTGAGGAATGGCACGCAAGATGAACAAGTTGACCAACAACCATCCTTACATCTTCAATTTTATCACCATAGTTAAAGCTGAACAATCCATGACAGAAGTTACCATCAGTCAGGTGGTGGTAAGCAACGCTCCAAGAAGAGACAATATCGCCAACTGGACCTGGACTGCGTTAAAGGGCGCATTCCTGTAGATTTCGGTGTATAGTGTTTACCAATTAGTGTAAAAAAAAAATTTAGACTTGCAAAAAAAAAGCGGAATGCTTTGAGAATTCAACTCATTTTAGTTATCTATATTACTTTTCAGACTAAAAGTTCGTCTATAATTTGATAACAACATAGCAGTAATAACAGCTTACATTCTAATACCAATATTATTAATATTAATACACAATCGATTTTTTTAGTGTCTTCAGTCGTATTTGCATTGACGAATATTTCAACTGTGCAATGTTATTAAATTGGACAGGTGATTTTGACTGTTGTCACAAGGCTTGTAATGAAAGATTCTTACACGGCAATTGTTTAGTTTATGCACTGAATATAATATCAACCATCATCGCATTAGACATGATTCCAACTGTAGGTCAAAGAAAAGATGGTCACAGTAAATTTGTCACACTTAAAATCGGTTACAATTTTTGAAATTGTTCACAATAAGTAAATTATCACAGCAAATCTATTGTAACAAAAGTACTATGATTAAATTTCCTGTTACCATTTTACTTGCTTTTGATGAATTTTCATGAGACCCATTTCGTTTGGTCATATTATTTGCACAGACCAATTTTTTGTGTGTAACCAATGTGTGTGACCTATATTGCCTGGTTGAGAGGTCGCTTAACAGAGCGAAAAGTTATACAGTGGTTTATTTCATTTCAACAGTATCAAGACCTGTCATCGTTGTTAACATGAATATTGCAATAGAGAATTAAGGAGGCTTAGAAGTTGACATTTATAAAACCCATTGTCGAAATATCAGAGTGCAATTATAATAATACTAATATGATAGTTGATTAGCTATAATTTCTGACATATTAACATAATTCATTTACAATTCTGTGTTACTGTGCTCTGTGATATTTTGGGTGTGGTGCATTTGAGTCTGTAGTAGATGTTAAAAGATGCATGCAAACACTCGCAGGCTTTCTAGAATGAGTCAAAAACCCAAAAATTCATATTTGAATTACTACCCTCGCTTGCCAAACATCGTAGGCTTACAACAAGTCATTATGATGTTTTACGAGCATCGGTTTCTGATATTGTAAGACCAAGATGTAGCTGTCTGGTGACCATATAAAACTGGCACGTATGGAACAACTAATACACACCAGTGTTTGGCGTGGACGCAAGAAAACAGAAACTGGTCCTCTATTGATCACAATGCTGCACTATCGTTGTGTGAGAGTATGACTGTATGCAACTGATCACTTGACGATCGCAATCTGTTCGTCTGTCTACGGTAGCTTTTGTATTTTAATGCCCATTTCCTACGATGGCCTCGATGGTGATAGAATTCCTCAGCGACAAAACGGTCGCTTTACATTGCGATCGAATGAGAAAGGGGCTTTGTACACCATTTTAAAGTGGAGATAGTCGGATCATCGTATGCAAAATAAAATCATGTCTGGTAACCAAAGATGTTGAGCGCAATGAGCAGAACTCAAACCTTTACGCAAGAATCATATATTACCTTATCCTCCTAATGACTTTCTTTATATTGTAAAGCAAAAATTATATCTAACACTTCAAGATGCTGTTTTAACAAAATAAATCAAAACATTTAGCACATCTATGATCACTATCGTGCCGTCTTATAATTTGTTTTTCAATATCAGGGCATAATGATGAGAGATTTTATGCACAAAGTCAACATCAGGAGGAACTATACTTGTACACACTTCAGTTCGAAGCAGTCCACTTTAGTTGGTGGTAGTTTAGGTATTATTGATCACAATTTAAAGATGGGTTCCCTTAGTTTCATTTATGAAAATGAAAATGCTAATACTTATATGAATAGAAAGTAGAAAGTGTTCTAATGACTTGGAAAAATACCAGTTTGTCTCACATGTCCATAATTAATTTTTAATTGGCTAAATTAGAAAAGAAATGCCAACAGAATTCCAATGAGTGACCGATCAAGAAAGGTCAAAAAGTTTCTTTTTGTTTATCCAGACATGGACATTTATGATTAATTGAAACTCTTAATTATATGCAATAAGAACATAATGATATGATTAAGAATATATGATAATTCATTAAAAACAATAATTAATCCAATAGTTTGCTTAATTTGACACTAACAATATAAGGAAACCCATCTTTGAGTGTGGCTGATATAGTTTCAAGATCATTTTATTCTGCCTAAAAATTTTGCTTGTATAGAATCGGGCCTGTGTATGCACAGATATCATTGCTGGACTAATATATTTATTAATGTACTATGTTCATTGACGATATGTCAAGTGTAATATACATACATGTATTAACAAAAGAAGTGTCTTGTCACATGGTGCAGAAAAGTAGGACGTTTTATTTCATTTCATTTGTCGACTGGCAATGCACTTTAATGATCATTTGGATGTCAGGTTTTAATGTAGTATATTGGCCCAATATACTTTAAAGTGGAAGTCTATGTGCATATTATTATTTATCTATATTATATATAAAATTGGAGTGATAAATCGTGAAAATCTTGAAATCTTTAAAAAGTGTAGAAGCAACTAGTGTTCACAGGACAATGATTATTCCCTTTCCTAAACTTTAAAAAAAAAGAAAGTTAACAGTAATTCCACATACTTCACATACTAAATACAGAAATTAATGAAGAGGTTTAGCTTTTATAGGTTCCTATTAATGTGAAACTAGTGCACCCCTACCTCCCTCTAAGAAATTGTTTTTAGTTTGACAGCTA
The DNA here is from genome assembly GCF_000327385.1 of Lottia gigantea. Classification (NCBI taxonomy): domain Eukaryota; kingdom Metazoa; phylum Mollusca; class Gastropoda; family Lottiidae; genus Lottia; species Lottia gigantea. The sequence goes on from NW_008708846.1 coordinate 1,917,768, forward strand.
ATTAGGGAAATAGGGTGTAAGGAGACGTATTAGCAAAGTGGGATTCTGTAATTTCTTTCGACACATATTTCGGATACATAATCCTGACCAGGACATGTGCAAAGCATTATTTAATCTTTCGATAATGCAGCTAATCACTTGCGACCCACATTATCTGTGTTAAAACCTTCACATGATATGCTATAGTACATTTAAAAATGATATTTTAAGTACATGGTGACGAACTATATTTGACCTTTGACATTTTTCTAAACCGTTAAACCGCCTCAGGCGACTTTTTACGATGGATTATATTACCTTGAAATATTGACCTTCACAAAAAGTTATATTGCCATTATTTGTTAAATTATTATGGAAGGAAAAACTCGAATATTATATATTAGAATACAATGATATTTATCCTACAGGCATGTACTTATGATGTATTTATCTGATAAGAGTTTAAAAATATATATGATACACAATGTTTGTAATATATATATATCTTTATCCTTGTTTTATTGCAACAGGCCTATGTCAATATAACATGATAAACATCGCAAATTAAGTTAAATTAAGGCCAACTTAATATATATACATACATAGTTAATACTGTGAAAATACAAGTATACGATATTACTTACAGGGACAGATTCGCCATTTGTTTGAACAATGGTACCGTAGTCTCAGAAACGGGAATTCAATTAGCTCAGCTAATCAATAATAGTGTTCACAATTCACCGTCAAAATTTGAGCCCTAAAACAAATGTGTGTCCAGAATTATCTGCGTTTGAAAGTTAAACGACGAGACTGCCTTATATAAAAAAGGGGTTTTGAAAGAATTCTGCTATATTATATATTCAAGACCCAAATCGGCCCCCGAAAATGGCGAACTTACGCTCCATGGTGCCTGCCTTTTCTCACATATTTGTGTCATAAATTTGGTAAAATCGTACATTTGTCGTCTGTGTAACTTTGTTTGTGCTTTGGACTAATAAGTCGTTGTGTAGTTTTATACACATGCATTATATGCTTGTAGGTCCTGCCTGACCGCTGTACCGACCGTTTGTTCACCTACGGAATAAAAGCTACAGTTTTGTTTTGATCCTATTTTGATTGATATGACATGCTTTTGTAACTTATATTGTGATATCTGGGACGAATTCGATACTCTTAAATCCCGATGAACGACACTTGAGTAAATGAATTGACCTTTACATAGTCTCGATACGTATAAATTGGTTTGTGTTCATGATACAGGTGAATTTCCTGTTTTCTAGACAAAGGGTTTCGAGTTAATGCCTGTGGATAAGAAAAATACGTTCATATTGATCATAAGAGACAGCATTTTTCATCATCAGGGTGAACTTTCTGAGACAATGCGTTCAGATGCAGTCATTTTGGACCACTTTTGATATCACGCATTCAATACCATCTTCAGAGGGCACGATAACACAAGCATTAATCCTGGGAGGGAACAAATACTTCATTGAGAAATTGGAAGAGATGGTCCAAAACGGCTCATTGTTGGTTTTCTTCTGCTAATCTGCATAATGTTTCATTTGATCTTGAATAAAATAAAATGCTAACTCGCCCAATTGTCGAGAGGTTACTCTCTACTCAACAGGCCACAAACAATGATTTGTACTTGCAATCAAAGCTATCTTTTATATACTGATAAGCTTTACTATGCTTTGAACAAGGTCGTCATACCATATTTTGGTACAAATTTCATATCTTATATAATGGGGGAAATAATATTTGAGGCCAATCAGCCATTTGAGTAAGGAACCCTAACCACTTGAGTAAGAAACTCTAACCATTTGAGTAAGGAACTCTAACTCGGTGACTTGAGTAGGGAACTCTAACCACTTGAGTAAGGAATTCGATTTCACATTTAATGGTAAAACATATTTACAAACTTCAGGGACAGCAATGGGCAAACGATTCGCCCCTTCGTACGCAAACCTTTTCATGGCAGAGTGGGAACGTGAGGTGTTGCCCCTCTGTTCATTTGACCCACTTTTTTACGGACGCTTTTTGGATGACATTTTTATGGTTTGGACTTATTCTATAGAATAGAACTGGGAATTCTTTGAAATTCTCAACAACCACCATCCTTCTATCAAACTAACCACAAACGTGAGTGACAAAAGCATAGACTTTCTCGATACCACAGTCTTTAAGGGAGATTCCATAGCAGAAACAAATTAACTGGATATTAAAGTGTATTTCAAAGAAACTGATACTCATCAACTCTTGCACAAGAGCTCCTTTCACCCAAAACATACCTTTTCTGGTATAATTAGGTCACAAGTTTTACGATTTCATCGAATTTGTACAAGATCTTCTGATTTCAACCAAGCCTGTACGATTGTTTTCTCAAAACCGAATGAGCGTGGGTACTCTAAACGATTTTTACGAAACATAAAAAATTCCACCTTAGCACAGATAGCAGCTAAAACAGACTTTATGCCTCCAGGTTTAAGAAGTGCTCCATGTTTGTCCAGTAGATGCAAAACATGTCCCTTTATATCAGAAACTGATTATTTTGTAAACAACTCTACGAATAAAAGGTACCCGATCCAGGAACATCTAACATGTGAACATTCGAATGTAATATATTTAATTTCATGCAAAGAAATGCCCCAAACAATATGTAGGAGAAACTAAGACTCGGTGACTTGAGTAGGGAACTCTAACCATTTGAGTAAGAAAATCTAACAATTTGAGTAAGGAACTCTCACCATTTAAGTAAGGAAATCTAACCATTTGAGTAAGGAACTCTCACCATTTAAGTAAGGAAATCTAACCATTTGAGTAAGGAACTCTAACCACTTGAGTAAGGAACTCTAACCATTTGAGTAAGGAAATCTAACCATTTGAGTAAGGAACTCTCACCATTTGAGTAAGGAAATCTAACCATTTGAGTAAGGAAATCTAACCATTTGAGTAAGGAAATCTCACCATTTGAGTAAGGAATTCTAACCATTTGAGTAAGGAATTCTCACCATTTGAGTAAGGAACTCTAACCATTTGAGTAAGGAACTCTAACCATTTGAGTAAGGAAATCTAACCATTTGAGTAAGGAACTCTCACCATTTGAGTAAGGAACTCTAACCACTTGAGTAAGGAACTCGGTGACTTGAACGAAAATGCACTTTCCATGTACATCTCATGAAACGAATTAACATTTATGTACCCCAATTTGGACTAATGAAGACGGCAACAAGTTGCAGTGTGCAATGAGGAGACAGCGACTTTAATGACTTTAGAAATCTAATTATCAAGATTATGAAGAGAGTGTGAAATATTGTACGTATTATGTGACCTTCGTACGGTATTCCAATATACAACAGAAATCAAAACTGTTTTATTTACATGATTTGGCTCTATTTACTAAAGACAGGGAATGAATCCACATTTAATTTCAAACAAGTTTAATTTCTCAATAAATGACAATGAAATTGTTCCCTGATCAGTTTCAAAATCATGATTCACAATGTGCTCTCAAACCATGTTAGTCATTGACTGAGATATCAATTATATCAACAGTCAATATTATTCTATTAACAATGACTCTTGAGACATGAAACTTAGTTTTTGTGTCCGTCAACTTCACATGAACTAATGTGATAATATAATAATGTGGTTTGTAGTCATACATTAATTGCAAAACTTAATCAAAATATTTTACATATTTACACAAACAGTGTGGAGCTATTATTGTCATTACCTGTATCCAGTAGCGTATTTAGGTTTTATTCGTTATTCGAATCTACAAACGTTCAAATTCAGAAAGAATCGACCCTGATATGCAAATAATCATTAGGCCACACGGTAACAAAATGTTTACAGGTTAAGTCTGTCGAACTTTATATTTCGGGAAAGGTGGTGTTCTATTTTCTTTCTAATGTACAGACATTAGGGTGATATAGAAAATAATTAGCTCTGGCGAGTGTTAAAAGATGTCAGCATATTTTCTGAAAGCATTAACTATTTGTGTAGGCCCAAAACAAGAACAAAAGTGCACACAAGACAGGGGTCATCATCACCAAGAATTTCCCCCACAAGTACATCACCGCTATAGACAGCGGTCACCAACGGATGGTTTACCGGTTTGTAATGAGTAACCGATGAACCATTATGTAACTCCCAACTCAATAGCCAGGAAAACTCAACAGGAAAATGAAATATTATCAGCCATTGGAAAACAATTATTAATATTCCCCAATGTGTTCATATTAGCCTTTACATCATTACTTCACTAATAGTTATAAATGATTAGCAATTATTAACAACTACTTGTTGAATATTCAGCATAACTGATTCATTGTCTGTTCTAACTGAATGACACAAAAACAAATATTGTAACAAAAATTGGAATTCAGATATTTAATTCCTAACCAGCCATATACGTTATTCACTTTAAAGAACACAAAAACACAGACCATCCGAAATGCTATACGATTTGTTACTGTTCAAATATATATGATTTGGTATCTTCGGAAGAATGTATGAAATCCAATTCAAGAAATATTTGCAAGGACCACAGCGATGCACACTGACCAGCATTTAGTACAAGGAGACTTCGAAATAGGTCGTAATAACTACCCGAATTAAATGTATCCGAGCGACTTTTACATTGTCAAACCAATATTCGTATATAGAATGCTTGTATTGATTACAATATAATATCCACGTAAACTCGACCATAATCTACATACCGGATAGTTGATTAACATAAATAATAGATGAGAAAAGTACAAAATAGAAGGATTGTAAGTTTTCGTACATAATTAATACCGGTACTTCTTAAGACAATGTATATTATATGTATTCCACACCCAAATCAATCCCCGAAAATGGACACCTTATTCCTTTAAGACTTGCTGATATGGTAAGAATCATATGTTTCTCTAGATTTTGGTATACAGTATTGGCATAACTTCCCCCGTCGTTTTTTTCACAAAAAAAGACAGGCCCTTAATAATCAGACAGTCTCTTTAACTTGTATTAAAATAATCGATTTTCATAATGTTTGGATAAGCATCTTTATTTGTTATCTTATGTTGTTACGCCCGTTTATAATCGATTAGTGATTGAAGAAACAAGTTCTATATTCGCATATTGTGCAGCTTTGTAAAAAAAAATCCGTTTGAGAACATTGATTACAAATTCATGCGATTATCAGTAACAGCCTATACAATATTAAATTCCTTACCTTAATATGGAAGACCGAACAGCCCAATATTAAGACGTCTTAACCCTTACTTCTTAGTCCTTCATTCGTTAGTCATTTTTGGCATTTGTTTCACAAAATCATAATTTTACCACATTTTCTTTTTACTAAAACTTTTTATGAAATTTCCCTCTATTGGTGCAATTTTTAGCGAAAAATGTTTATGGATTTCAATAAGCAAATTCTGTACTTGACGGAAGTAAAGTCACAGATAGCAGAGATTAGTGGAATAAGAAACTAATATCTATGTTTCAAAATGCATGCATAGTATTACATTAGTAACAAGATGAATGTTATTTATCGATAAGTTTGTAAAAAAAAGTGTATGTTTAATCAATGTTGGTATCCCATAATATCACAACAGATGGCGTTTAAGAATTAAAAGTATCGAATCAGTGTGATCAAGTGAGGTTCTTTGTGAAAAATCTCTTGATATTTACAGGTAAATGGATATTGTAAATGGATATTCACTGACTTGACTTACGGACTAAAAACTATACTTCCGGTACACAATTTGGGGCCAATCGACCACCGCTACCAGACACGCACTCAACCAGCAGATTGGAACAAACTGAAGCAACGTCTTCAAGTCTTCCGGATATTGATACTAACTATATTGTAACTGCGTACAAGCCATCTTTTGAAAAGAAATAAATGGAGTTTTACGTCCTACTCTTTTACACCTTATTCGGTTAATGAAGACGGACAACGCTATGCAGTGTACAATGAGAAAACTTTTGTCAGGCCAAAGGCATTAGATCTTTCGCCTTAAATCCCGAGCTATAGAATGTACGGAATGGTGTCATTGTTAAAGTATTTTACGGTTTATTGTACAACAAAATACTTCTGTTATCAGTGTCTTGAATCTTCCACCGAAGGATTACCGCCTCCGCCATCCCGCAAGGTCATTTGAGACTTGATACCGCGAATTGAAAAGCACGTTTTTCTGATGCAGGCTGCAATAAAAAGTTGGAATGTTTTATTATATATGACGAAAAGAAACAAATATCTTGTTATTTTTCAACATGCAAATGTTTAGCACATGTTGCCAGTGAATTAAAGTAAGCACGCCATGTTATTTTTTTTTTAAATTTTACTTATGAGTAGAGATTATGTCGGCGACTGCATTTTCATAATGTTTGGATAAGCATCTTTATTTGTTATCTTATGTTGTTACGCCCGTTTATAATCGATTAGTGATTGAAGAAACAAGTTCTATATTCGCATATAGTGCAGCTTTGTAAAAAAAATCCGTTCGAGAACATTGATTACAAATTCATGCGATTATCAGTAACAGCCTATACAATATCAAATTCCTTACCTTAATATGGAAGACCGAACAGCCCAAAAAAGCCGAAAAGCACGTTTTTCTGATGCAGGCTGCAATAAAAAGTTGGAATGTTTTATTATATATGACGAAAAGAAACAATAAATATATCTTGTTCTTTTTCAACATGCAAATGTTTAGCACATGTTGCCAGTGAATTAAAGTTTTTTTTTTAATTTTACTTGTGAGTAGAGATTATGTCGGCGACTGCATTTTCGACTTTCTGTTGTTAGCCTAATTGGTAAATAGGCCTAGTCATAGGCACCGTTCTGTTATGTTTTTCGTGAAGTAAGCTTTATACGATCTTATTTTCGAAGCACTATGACGTGACGTTCATTTATTTGTATAGTTGCATGTACCAACTGAATTAGATTTCTCCCTTACGTTTTATTTAATCAAATTATGTTTTTGCTTTTCTTTAAACATACCATTGTCAATAACACACTCTCATTTGTAATTATTGAGATCAACGGTTTCTTCACCCAACTTAAGTATTTGATTTAGACTTGACTTTAAAATGAATACACATAGTACACTTCATATACACTGTATGTCGTTATTCATCTTAATTGGAAAGGTAGGGCGTAAAACTCCTTTTTAATTCTCATCAAGCTTGTCTGAATGTGTGTACGTGACTATGAATTCTTAAAATATCTTCAAATTATTATGTTGAATAATAACTAAAAAACAAAAGAAACAACTTTGAGTAGTGTAGCATTTGTCCCATATGTTTTCAACTCTTTATTGTGACAATTCTTCAAAGATTTTTCTTTCACCTGTAATTTATATAGAGTACGCTTAAGATTTGCTTGAATTGTACGTAAACAATGTCTGTCTGTATTCTCTAACTTTCAATCCAAGCAAATCTTTGAATTCCGTGATATAAGAAAGGTGGTTATTGCAGTCAGGTACGAAGTCAGTAATAGCTTGACTTTGTAGAAAGGGGTTTCGTCTTGATAACAGTAAACTTTCTATAAGGAAATCACCAAGAATTCATTTTTGCACACCACAAAAATGATCATTATATATTTATACAAACGACTCCACATAAAAACTTATAAACTTAAAATGTTTGTTTTAGTATTTCTATTTGTAGAAATTATACAATTGATTTTATTGTCTTGTAGATGTTTCCGAAATAAAGACTGGAAGGATGGTGTAGTTTACAGAACTGCATTTGTTATACTTCTGCATAATAACCACACAACGATTTCAACTAATCAAACTCAACATGAGATTTTCCTTGCAAAAATTAATTCTTGCTATCGGTGCAATTGTCCTGGTACAGATAGCTATATACTTATGGAACAGCAATAAACCTCGACGTAATCAGAAAACTGTTTTTGTCATGAAACAAATGCAGCGTAAACAAATTTTAGAAGACGGCTCTTGTGATTTTAATGTAAGTATATATAAGTATTTATGGTAAGGTCGTGCAAAAACAAAAAGGAATTGTGTAAATAGAAATGGCATGTTCCATGTTTTTATTCAGATTACGGCATCTCTTTTCGATATCTCCTATTTTGTTATACAGAAATATTTTGTTAAAAACCTATGATGTCATGATAACCTATTATGTCATGAAAACCTATTACGTTATGTTGACCTATTATGTTATGATGAGTGAGCCACGGTGGCTCAGTGGGTTAGACGCTTGCATGCTAACCTGAATGTCCTGGATGCAATCCCGGCATAGGTCGAAATTTTTTAACCAGGTTTCGCCTCTGTCAGTGATTGAAAAAGAGTAGTCGTTAGGGTGGGACAATAAACCGAGGCCCCGTGTGTTACAGGCTGTGCACGTTAAAGATAACTCGATAGTTGGAAATTGAAAGAGAGCAGGCCGTATGCCCCCGTCCTGGCAAAATTTCCCTCATTGCACCCTACATAGTGCAGAAAAGTAGGACGTAAACCTCCATTCATTTCATTTCATTTTTAAGGTTATGATGACCTATTATGTTCTATTGACTTATTAATATGTTAAGAATACCTATTTATAAATTGATTTAAGATAAACAAAAGAAATATAAAGCACTTTAAATTGTTTCAGAAATGCAATCCTGTAAAAGAGGGAATGTTGAATGTACACTTGATACCTCACAGTCACGATGATGTAGGGTGGTTAAAGACTGTAGAGCAGTATTACACGGGAGAGGCTGGTGGTTCCGGTAAGTAGCCCATTCCTCTGATGTTTTCGGTGGTGAGTCCAGTGCATAGTTATTCATGAAGAAAAACCCGAATCTTGTAAGCAATGAACGGTGGGCCCTGAGCGGTTACAGTGCGGTTATGTGGATTCATTTATTAAAATGAATAATATTTTCGCCGGTTATTTTGAAATTGTCATCATCAGTAGTATGTTTGTTTTGTATTTAAAAGTGGGAGAGATTTATCACACACGTTATGGATTGTTCAAACTTATTCACCATCTGTCTACATTTGCAACATACACTAAAATTGTGATGTGATTTTGATGAATTTTGGCATTGATCTTTCCCAGATTAACAGCTGGGCAAACAGCAATAAGGAGGAAAATTCAAAGATTATCAGGTTTCGGGGAAGGGAGGGTTTGATTCTCCCAAATGTACAGGCCTAGGGTGGAGCAGACACTTTATTTAGAAATTAGGATTAAGGGTCTTGATATTGGGTTTTCTTCTGTTCTTATTCTGATCTGAAATTAGAAAAAATAACTCGCCCGATGGGCGAGATGTATAGTATCTGTTATGTACGGATTGTTTTTAGTTTACTATGAACAATATTATCATTTAAGTTCTTATTTTTTGAATATGCAACTATCATTTTCTGCTTATAGACATGGGGGAATTTCTCTTGAAGGCTCTTATAGTGGGCATGAACTATCTTGCTTGCTCGATTGCTGGTTGTGTTAAACGGGACAACAAAGGGTGCTATGCCTACATTATGATGAATATTTAGTCCTATAGGTCTTGCTGTATTCAATGTCTCAATCCAATGGGCCTCCCTAGATTGACGGAATTTGGTAGTTTCATCTTCGGGCAAGTCAATTTCTATACGCTCAATTGGGATTAGGGTGAGATCGTCTATTGAATGGTCGTCGAGGTTGAAATGATTAGAAACAGGCTTGTCTTTCTTTAATTTGATGTCTGACCTATGAGCATTAAAGCGAGTTCGTAAATTATTCTTAGTTTCTCCTACATATTGTTTGGGGCATTTCTTGCATGAAATTAAATATATTACATTCGAATGTTCACATGTTAGATGTTCCTGGATCGGGTACCTTTTATTCGTAGAGTTGCTTACAAAATAATGAGTTTCTGATATAAAGGGACATGTTTTGCATCTACTGGACAAACATGGAGCACTTCTTAAACCTGGAGGTACTTCGGCATAAAGTCTGTTTTTAGCTGCTATCTGTGCTAAGGTGGAATTTTTTATGTTTCGTAAAAATCGTTTTTGAGTACCCACGCTCTTTCAGTTTTGAGAAAACAATCGTACAGGCTTGGTTGAAATCAGAAGATTTGTACAAATTCGATGAAATCGTAAAACTTGTGACTTAATTATACCAGAAAAGGTATGTTTTAGGTGAAAGGAGCTCTTGTGCAAGAGTTGATGAGTATCAGTATCTTTGAAATACACTTTAATATCCAGTTTATTTGTTTCTGCTATGGAATCTCCCTTAAAGACTGTGGTATCGAGAAAGTCTATGCTTTTGTCACTCACGTTTGCGGTTAGTTTGATAGAAGGATGGTGGTTGTTGAGAATTTCAAAGAATTCCCAAAACTGTTCGATAGAATAAGTCCAAACCATAAAAATGTCATGCAAAAAGCGTCCGTAAAAAAGTGGATCAAATGGACAGAGGGGCAACACCTCACGTTCCCACTCTGCCATGAAAAGGTTTGCGTACGAAGGGGTGAATCGTTTGCCCATTGCTGTCCCTGAAGTTTGTAAATATGTTTTACCATTAAATGTGAAATCGTTTCGACTAAGACAAATCTCTAAAAGCTGTAGAATTGCATCGTCGGGTCTGTTTGGATCTGGGTTTCTATTAAAAGCTTTACGAACTGCCGTTAAACCAGTAGTGTTATCGATATTGGTATACATAGAAGAAACGTCGATAGAAATTAAAATAGCATTAGAGGGAACTCGAAGATTTTTTTATCTTATTGACAAAATCGGTTGTGTCTTTAAGGTAGGCGCGATGTTGGCATGCTAGAGGTAGTAAGAAATGATCAATGTATTCTGACACTGCATATGACTCACTACCACAGTCAGATATAATCGGGCGGCCTTTAGGGATTTTATTCCAGATAAACCACTCCTTGGTTGGATTCTTATGGATTTTAGGCAAAGTGTACAAATGTCTCTCGCGACAATCAGGTT
>NW_008708846.1:1929147-1936350 GCF_000327385.1 Lottia gigantea
TATCTGATCACGGCTGTCCGATTGAGGGATCTAATATTCGCGTCGACAGCTGATGTTTTCATTGCTGGACGGATAAAACTATCCAACTCAGAGACTTTGCGTTTGAAGGTAAACGCTGGTTGGCCTTGCTGTTGAAGGGTAAGGATTGCCAAATGATGGAGGCACTGCAAAACTTGGAAGAACACCTTCACAAAGGGTTCTTCCTCCTTATGAGTGGGGACTGGTTGGCGTCGGTGGGCTGGTAGTCGTTTCTGTTGTTGGTCAGGTCGATGGTTACCTCTTGATTGGTAGGCTGTGTTGTAGGTAGGTCGGCGATGGGGTGGGATATAGCTGGATGGGTTGGTTGGTGGTCGGCGATTGGTAGGTGGTAGAGGTCGATGGAAGACAGGGCCGTTGTAGGGTACGTGATATTGGTTTGGTTGACGATTAGTGTTTCTATTTCTGGCTTCTTGCCAGTGGTTGTTGTAGTTGGGGAGCATAATGAAAATAACTTGGGGTTAGAAGGGAATGTACAGTGGATGTAACAGGAGGAAACTGTATATGCTAGCGTGAAAATGTTGGGATCAAATTATGCAAATAAGTCAAACTGGGTTTGGGGATATATAAAGCAAGATGAAAAATGCAAAAAAATATATATTTAGGTGATAAATAACGCTAACAATGATGTGAAAAATTATAACAAGTGAAACAAAAACTTACGCAATTGACACGAAACGGTTTTCGAAATATTATCCTTTTTCAAGTGTCGAGGAATGGTTATTAAAACTAAAAGACTGGTGTGTAGAATTACTGATTTAATTTACTGTGATATTTATAGTCTGAATTATTTAATCAGAATTATAAAAATATTGGCTGGTCAGAACTTCTAGCTTATCTGACGAGAAGCTTTTCAGAATACCTACCCCCGCCGCTCTCTCCCTAAAGAAAATTCTGGCCCCCTGAAAAATTTTGATGATTTGATTGTGCACCCCTTCAAAGCTTGTGCCCCCCTCCCTCTGAGACCCATGGGTAGCTACGTGACTGAATGCCTTATCATCACATTGAGAAAAACGGCTAGTGAAGCAGTCCTCTTTTTGCTGTGCTAGTCAAGCAGACACGCTGGGACTTTCCCAATTTTGAACAGTACATTGATGGCAGAGCTCAAAATTACATTTCGATATATCATTTTTGCTTTTACTTAAGTTTATGTTTATGTTACAGGTCGCTCCCAACATCCGGGTACAGAATGTGTACGTTGTGTGTTAAACACGACCATTCCATTACTAGTGGCTAATCCTAACAGAAGATTTATATTTATTGAAATGGCATTTTTAGAACGATATTGGAGAGAAATATCTCCTGATATACAAAATCAAATAAAAAAACTAATAAAAGATAGTAAGTATCGATATTGACTAGAAGAAATAAGTAAACTTTCCTATATACAATATTTTATCAAAATTGAAACAAAGATAAAATGAAAAATGAGTTGATATAAGAAAGAAAAAAAATTAAGTGGTATTTCCACAAAAAAAAAACCAATAGGAAAACTTCATAAGTTAATTCTACGAAAAAGTAACTTGCAAATAAGAGCAATAATTACATCAAGAAAACACAAGCCAAAAAAAGTGTATTTTTTACATGTAAATGTTCTTCTGCCCACTAAAGCATCGATTTACTAATTTTCCATCTATTTTTTTAGGACGTTTGGAATTGGCTATTGGTGGTTGGTGTATGAGTGATGCTGCTACAACTTTTTATAATGATATCATAGATCAACATACACTGGGTTTTGATTTTATTGAAAAACATTTTGGGAAATGTGGTCAATCTAGATACGGTTGGCACGTTGATCAATTTGGTCACTCCCGTGAGCACTCGTCTATATTCGCTCAGGTTAGTTGACTATTGACTTGTTCTATGTGGGCCATATCACATAGTGTATTTCATGCCATCGCTTTTAAATATCAAAACAGATCGACTGTACTATTATATTTACACCAAAATTTCATAGAACGACAATACTATTTGTGATATTTTAGGTCGACAATACGAACAAATGTTTAATATCACAATACCAATGATGATATTTTTTAACATCACAGTCTCCATCTCCATCTCCATCTCAGGTTAACAATACTAAGAATAAAGTGGACGATTTGTGGTAACGTTTTGAATACGACAAATATACCTTTGCTCGACTATTATAAGATTCTGATCGCCCAGATCACCGTGTTTTATTGGCTGTGCGCGTTTTAGATGTCAATATCGAGATTCTGAGTAAGTTGCACGCTGTTCGGCTTATCTGCAAAAAAGCAGAACAAATAATTGCGGAGATTTAAAAACCACCTCTATCTTTCAAACATATTGTTATTAATGAAAAGATGTATGAACAGTTGAAGTTTCTCTCTGTTTAGATGGGGTTTGATGGTCTATTCGTTGGAAGAATTGATTTTCAAGATTACAACGACAGACATCAAAATAAAAAGATGGAATTTTTATGGAAAAGTAGTGCCAACTTAGGTGAGATCTCATATGAATGCACGTTTTTTTTTTTCTTTGTTATGAAGAGACAATACGACTGGTGATTAATGTATTGATATATTGATCTGCCCAAAGTATTGTCATTCATATCCAAAGATTGGGATTTTTCCTCGTTATTTGTCATTTACGCTATTTTCTGGTTCCCATCTTTGACCACAAGAATAATGCCTAATGACAGTTTCGCCGTGGTTGAGGGTCTACACATCAACCAAAAATAATGAAATTAGGACTAATTCAACGGAAAAGTGTAAAATTATCTATTGCTTTTTATACATCATTGCATTTGTCTCAAATATCCGCTAACGTACTCACCCTTTGGAGTTGGTAACTGGGACCGAATGGATTAAATCCACCACAAACCATTCTACAATTAATTCAGAATCAATATACTGTGATTTTAGGTGACAAAGCTTCTCTATTTACACATGTGTCTTACGATGGTTACTATGCACCAAGGGAATTACAATTTGAAGGTAGACGACCTGATAATGTGGTAAGTGCAGGTACTAATACACTAAGCGTTTTCATTCTAGAGATTCTAAAATAACTGTTTTAACACAGTCGGTTATAGCGCTGGTTCTTTATATCATTTGCTTGGTGAATGGCGGTTGTGGGTTCAATTCTCGATTGGCGTGTGATAGTTCGATGACCTTGAATAAGTCATCTTTACTCATTCCAGTCGACCCAGCTGTAAAATGGCTACAGGTAATCCGGGAAAGATCAACGCCAAGAGGTTTGGTCAGGGACCAACTGGTAGAAAGGATCCTTAACTGTGAACTGAAAAGTTTTTATCCTTGTAAAATATAATTTTTTCTTTCTTTCTTTTTTTTGTTTTGTATTTTTGGGGAAAAATGGCTTTTTACACGAATTTTCTCTCCAAATTGACATCATTTTTGTTTCAGAAAAGTTCTACAGCGAGATATGTTCAAGATATGATACGAATAGCCAAGGAGAGAGTAAGTATAAACAAATATTTTAACTTCTATGAAAAATGAAAAAAAAAGTAGGCCTTACCAACATGGATTACTAAACTCAAATTCTTCAAAAGTGTAGTGTTCAACGTGGATGTTACTAACATATCGTTTGAAGAGTCAAAATTATTGCTTATTGCATATTGTGTAATCAATTTTCATTACATTTTCAGGCTAGAGTTTTTAAAACTCAACATTTGATGTTCCCTATGGGAGCCGATTTTGCCTACAGACAAGCCAATGAATGGTTTTCAAATATGGATGCCTTAATAGAAAATACTAATTTACATGTAAGAATTTATATTTAATTTTTGTTGATGATAATAATTGTATGACAATAAATGACAACTTGACAATGAAGAACTAGACTGGATATCTCAAGATTTATCGAGTATTGTGACAATAAGCCTTAAGGTAAACACATCTCAGAAACACCTGCATCTTAAATAAAGAGGAAGCATATAAGTCCGATTTAGAAATTCACATTTTGAAATATTTATATCATAGTCTAAACGCAGAGTTGAATCTTATTGCGAAATAATTTTGAAAAGATGAAAGTTTCTCAAAGAATTCCAAGGAAATGAAGTCCATATAACTAGTATTTCTCTTTCTATTAACATTAATGGAAAAACTTAACAACAATGGCCAGAAATCCATTTTGTAAAAAACTGGCACATAGTCTGTCTTTAAATCTCTAATATTTACGTCCAATAATGTTTTTTTATGGTTCAATTTCAGCAAGCAGATGGTTCAAATGTTAATTTATTATACTCCACGCCATCATGTTATTTGCATTACGTAAACAAGGAAAAGATAACCCTCCCAACAAAATCCGATGATTTTTTTCCGTATGCTATTCCTCCTAAAGCCTATTGGACGGGATATTTTACAAGTCGTGCAGGAATGAAGCTGCATGTGAAAAAAGCCGGATCAATCCTTCAGGTAAATTTTCTTTTGACTATTAAAAACACAAGACAATATGGAATAACACAATTCTGTAATAAAATTAACCACATACCGTTAGCCAAGTTTTGACCATTTTCAGATAAGTGTATGTAATAAACATTATCTTTGGGAATTATTGCATATTGTCGGCAAAAGGACAATTCTGAGGGCAAAGTTACTTAGGCGTTGTTTTGGAGTTTAAGCCTCATAAACGTTAGAAACACAAAGTCTGTAGGCTGACTAGTCGAAGAATAACCTAGGCAACAAATCTTAACTAAAAGCTTTCCCTATCAGATAGTCTGGCTTCAATGTAGAGTTTAAATTGTCTCGTTATTGAGTAATAACCTAACATATATCACAAGAAACTAAAGTGAGGATTATATAAGATGGATTTATGCTTCTAACGCCGTTAGTGCTTAGGTTTATACTATCCACATCATCGGCGTACCATTTTCCAGATTTACCATACGCCGGCGTTTCAACCAATCACAAGAAGCTAAAAGATAACACAGACAATCGAATCTTAAAAATAGTTCGACGCATGCGAGCGTCTGCGCGCGTTTGTTTAAACTTGGGACAATGACGATAACGCGCGATAAGGCCTGTTGGCAATCGTCAAACGGCGCAAATTTAAAAGTGGCAATCCGTTTTACAAAAATGAAGATTTATCATATATAGTACTTTATCATGTACTGTTCGACTTTTCTGAAAACTGGTTGATGAACTACTGCTCCACTAGTTGTCGTTGATGATGTTACTAGGTAGTAACTCTATTCTCAATTTCTTTCATTATCGTGGACGGTAATGTTCTATAGCTTCTGTGAACTTGTCAGAATTTCATTAATTTTTGATGAATCAAGTATGGACACATTTAATGACCTTTCGGATACATTATGTCGATTGCAAGATATGTGGATGTTAATAAGCCATAAGATTAAAGACAACATATTTCAGAATTCTTACCTTATAAACAGGACTGGCATGGTGAGCACATGCTCCCGTTCACTCTAGGTCTCGACGATGATTAGACAATTTGTCACCAATTGTCAGCATCGGTTGAGGCACAAAAATGAAGACTTCAAGATGCTCCCTCTACAGACTACAATTATTGACTTATTCTTTCCATTTTTATCCATATTTATATTTTTGGTTTGTGGAATTGCTACTATGCAAAGATCAGAAAAGTAGACGTAAAACTCCATTTCATTTCCTTCGCAAAGATGGTGTCTATCCATTTTCGTGGAGATCAGAAATTCGCGATGGTTTTTGAGTAGCTACCTTGCTTATACAGGAGCAAGATTCGTTCAATGGACAGATGCAACATTTTGGGGGTTCGATTTGATATATTTGTCAATAGTGTTCAGAAGTACAAGAAATTTAAGGAAATCGTATAATTCCTTCATAAATATATAAAATTTGGAATTTCTTTTCCTGTTTCTATAGATGTATTTTCTATATATATGACAGTGTCTCAAGTCTTTATAACATTCAAACGCGGATAATTTTTGGCACCCATGGATTTGAAGGCTCAAATTTCGACGGTAAATTGCGATCACTTAGGCTTACACTTAGTTAAAGTATATAGTCTTAGGTGTGATTGGTCCAAAAATGGCTCATTTGTCCCTTTAACACGAATGCTGTGTTCGTTTTATAGCGTGACTTTAATAAAGAATTCTCGTTCATAATTGATGTATAATTTGACTAAACACTGGAAAATATTTCTACAATCAGAAACAACTGAATCTATTTGAAGAAACTATTTGCCAGATAAATAATTAAACATATAGCAGCATATTAAAGACTGTGGTCTATATCCAGAATTGTTACTATATTTTAGTAATAGCCTAGCTAACTGAACACTGTTGCTTTGGTTTTGAAAATTTAACACATTTCTTCCACGGTCGGCGCGTAATACTTAAGTATGTCCTTTCTTTAACGAGTATAATATGCCGAATTTAAATGAATAGCTTTGAGGCACTTTACACTCTTTGTTCAGAATGCAGTGTAGGAATGATTCGCACTAATTTCTCATTCCATCCTCCTGGAATACTTTTAAAAATCAAAACAGCCAAGTCATAATTATAACATTAACCACAAAATCGATTAAGACATGGGCTTTTTATTACATACTACATACTATACATTCTTCAGCCTTATTTGCACTGTTTGCACTGACTAAAAATATTAGTCCAATGGATATTTACGCCCATTGATCACCCAGACAGATTTTACATATCTCCTAAATGGCATCTTTTCAGTTCTCCAGGGTCCCAGAACTTAATACGGGTAATTAACAGAATTGCGAATTGATTTTCTGTACTCCAGTTTGGACAGGTTATTTATGTGCTTTCTCTGATACACATATTCCTTTAATATTTAATTGGTGACGTATTTCCAGGCATGTAAAGAATTGAATGTCATGACACGATTAACAGGAACTTTTGATCGAATAGAAGTGCTGAGTAAGTATTTATTCTGGTTTTTTCAGCTCAATGTTTAATAATGTCTTAATTAAACTTTTCTCTAGAGTCTTATTTTGCACGTCACAGTGACAAAAATAAAATATCCAAATTAAGTTAGTAGAATCAAAAATAGTTCTGTACCATAATGTCCAAAAAAGTATCATATTATAGGGTTGCGGGTAAAACTATTTTCACAATGTCAAGCTATTTTGAACTTTGTCTTCTACCTTGACTATAATAACCAACTTCTTTTATCATGCAGCTATCTGATTGGATTGTACGACTTCGAATACAGTCAATCA
>NW_008708846.1:1936771-1958756 GCF_000327385.1 Lottia gigantea
TAGTATTGTTTTGTGGAAATTAAGCCAGATATTCGCAACGTCATTATTTTTTCAGAAAGAGCTCAGGGAATATTACAGCACCATGATGCTATAACGTAAGTAAGCATTGATATATAAAAAAAACGTTAACATATATAGTGATATTTTATCATAACTTGATATTATACATGGGCCTACCTATGATGGAATACTTGTGTATTAATTATTGACATTTTAATGGCTTAAAAGATAAATTATTTGATTACACGACTTTTATGTTGGTTCAAACTTGATCAATAAGATGTTTTCATCTGACTTGTAAACTGGTTATTTTTACCTGTTATAATAAAATAAACAGAAACGACATTCTGCAACAATAATTTAACTCTACAGACTATTGTTTTAAAATCAATTGAAAATTTATTCTACTTCCACTTCCCCCCCCCCCCCCCTTTAACCCCAACCATTACTAGTGACCTTTTGAAATCCATAAAGAATCACCGTCAACCCCAGTCAATGATTTTCTCGCTACGCCACCGAATGGAAAGACTGAACTAATACAGTGCTTAGAGCTCGGGCAATTTTGATGATCCAGGGTTTGATATCGTGCATAGATAGGGCTAATATCTTCCGATTCTTCAATTGCTTTCACCTCAGTCATGCAGATCAAAGAGACTAGCATGGTAAAGAAGCTTTGCGATGGGACAGTAAATCGTGTCTCAGTGTGCTACAGGTCGTGACCTTCACTCCACTGGAAAGTAATCGAAAAAAGTAGACAAATGCCTCTGACCGGACAAAATGTATTATATTTCAGTGGGACAGAAAAGGAACATGTAGCCAATGATTATAATAAGTTACTAAGTGAAGGCATAGAAAAATGTGAGGTAATTTTATTTAAAGATTATTCATCCAATGATACTGCAAACCTAGACCAGATAAAATGGGGTCAAAAAGCCCTTAGTCGAAAAACGGGGTATGTATGGATAATCTTGGTCATATCAATAAGTAATATGAAGCTTGGAACATATTATGTTGTCATTGATAGGAATTTTCGGGTAGATATTCTTTGCTTATATAAGCCCAATAAAGATAGAATGTTTCACTGAGAAATTTTATGTGTTAATTTATTTTTAATATTTTGTAGTCTGTTATCAAAGAGGCTTTTCCAAAATTATTTTTGAAGTCAGAAGCCAGTAAAGAAGATATACCTAAATTTGAATTCTGTGAAAAATTGAACATAACGGAATGTGACGTATCAGAATCAAATGCTCAGGTATAGTTGTGAGAAAATTCACATTCTTAAATCTTGCTATTGGTCAAATCAGACATGTCGTATATCCGAAACGAATTGATAATGTTTTTGTTTCTCAGGAAAGGGGGGTGGGGGGGCTTCAAAAGGTGCTATATGGTGGATTATCTAGATAGTTGTTTCAAATAGTTTTTTTTTTGTATCATATATTTTTATGTACACAATATAGCTATTGAGAACAATGATTTGGTATCATTTTAATATCTTCTTTGACTAGCCACTGACAACATGAGACATTGTTTCGTGTGTTTTGATATCATCGAAATATTTGTACCTTCCTTTAATTTTCAGTTCTTTGTCCATACTTATAATCCTTTGTCAAGAGCCGTTGATCATTGGATGCGATTACCAGTATCAGATAAAAAGTATAAAGTTATTGATGGAAACTCGAATGAAGTTACTTCTGATGTAAGTCCCGTTATATCATTTATACCTTGATAACGATACTTGAATGGTGCAAGTAGAATAGCGGTCAGTAGTTTTAATTCTAGATGTTTACAGCTATTGATTTAAATACAACATATCCACAGCTGTAACTAGTAAACTGAACAAAGGTCATATCCGTATGTTACCGTCACAACCTTTTATTGATATCTTGATCAATTCGACTGAAATTATCATAATAAAAGAATGTCTCATTCCTCCTTGTCAGGAAAAATTAGGAATACAAAGTGTTTGTTTCCAACTGTTAAGATCGAGGGCTAGTTATTACGAGTTAAGACCTCTCCCTATACACGTATATTGTTGGCACTGGTGTCAGCTTGCTCGTCCGCCCGTCCGTTGAATTTCTAAAATCTTGCATAATGTAGAACAGTACTATAGCTCCTTGATTTTCAAAATAATTGTTTAATGTAGGTATTTCGTAAGATCATATAATTATGGAAGTTGCATTGTTTCACTGTTAACCGCATTGGCGTATTTTCATAACCTTTCATCAAATTCTTCTTCAAGTCCGAAAACGTTGATAGTATTTTCTTCAAAAGAGAGTATATACAAAACATAGTGTGCCTTGTGCATAAATTGCTTTGGATTAGGCCTACTTACGTTTTTGTTCCTTTTCTTTTCCAGATGATTCCAATATCAGAGAAAACTAAGTCTATACCTGGAAGGAAATCAACAGCTGCGAATGAAATAGTTTTTTTGTTAACATTGCCGCCTTTTGGTTTCAAAACTGTGTATGTTTCTGCTCAGTTAGGTAAGTGTACATATTATTTACCCTAAAAATAGAGGCATTCTACCATTACCCTCCTTCGCGTGCTAATGGAAACGTCAGTGCTTTGCCATTACAATAGCCACGTCACAATGTTTCTTTAAAGATTTTTTGCAGCACTTGGGAGGCAATTTTAAAGTAAGTTTGGAAAATCAAAAGAGACTCACTCAGATTAAGTCGGACATAATCAACATAAGAGAAAAACAACTTATATTCAAATTGTCAAAATGAGCAGAAGGAGTCGTTGTTCACATATATGGTTCAGAAACGTCAAAGACGTGAATCATTGTACAAATATGTTATTTCTACACTGCTATTATTGCAGGCAGTGGGAATCTTTTACCAGTGTCACCAGCACCTAAGTCTGATTTTACAGTAGGTAATAAGGTGGGTATTGTGTTCTCTTGATTGAATTACTAATAACAACTTTGATCACTCCGATTCTTTTCAAAATGAAAGTCCTGTCAAATAATTAAAATTTCCTCCCAACAGTTTTATTTGAATTCATTTATTTTGTCTTGTGTGAAAACAAAGTCTTGAATCAGAAAAAAAAAATATTTTGGAAAATATGTCAATCAGATCCTGATGTGATATTATGGAATTCCTTTCTATTAATATATTTCAGCAAGCGCCCGGATATTCGGATTCGAGCATTCAGAGATCTCAGACTTCATCTTTGAAAGGATTTACTCTTATATTTTTTTTTTGGCCAGTGGTATTTTTTTGAATTTAGAATAATATCAGTTAAACAAAATTATTTTCGGAGATGAATATATTTCTATTTAGGAAATTACCTTCAACTGATTTACTGGGATCCCTGAGGATTCTGGCGTTAATTGATAAACCAAGGGACATTTAAGTTGCTGTATTGCTTGCAACTACCTATCTGTATATTTTTAGATGATAGAATTGGCGTTTGATGGCAACACTGGACTTGTGAAGAGTGCCACAAATCTCAATAGTGGTAAAGCTGTAAAACTGGAGCAAGATTTCTATTATTACATCGGTGATACTAGTATGAGAGCGTCGGGTGCTTACGTCTTTATTCCGAAGTTTAAAAATCCCACAAAAATTAGAGGTCAAAATCCAGTAGCAGTAAAAATTGTTCAGGTATGGATATTAATCTTGTGATTTTGCAACTTACGTATGCGTAGGAGACGAGTGGTGGGTGAGGATTGGTCGGCCAAATGCTATCTTTCCGGGCAGCGATCGGAGAACTATCGGGCACCAACCCAAAAACAAAGACAAATACAGGTAAAGTTAAACGACCGATAGAGATTGTTGTCTTTTCGTGTGCCCTTTCCAGTCGGTGAAACTCTTGACAAGACTCTATTCGGCGACATCTCCGACCAAGACCCTTCGTGTGCCCGCACCTTAATTGTACTTAAACACTATATAGTTGCTATACTTGTGCTCAAATCAATTGAGGTCAGATTTGGAACAGACGAAACTAGTTCAGAACTCTCCAATCGAGCGCCACCAGGTTTACTTGGATGCTTTCGAATAAGTGGTTAAACTTAAAAAGAGACAATAGGGTCTACATGAAAAAGGATTCCTTCATCACAATTAAGCTAGTTGCCTATCAATGATGTCCTTAAGAAATTTCATAATTCTTATATGTGTGGGGTTGTTTTTAGGGTGTAAATGTTAAAGAAATTCACCAAGAGTTCAGTTCCTGGGTATCTCAAGTGATAAGATTATATGATAATAGTCCTTATGTTGAATTGGAATGGCAAGTTGGACCAATCCCTGGAAAGTAAGTACTAATCATTGTTAACCAAATTGCAAACCTTTGTTATAATAAATAAACCAAGAACTAACAATTTTTGTTTTTTCATACGTTCTAATGCTGGTGTCTGTGCTGTTGATTTTATATATCCAGAATAAGGGTGGTAAGAGCTTTACCATTAAAAATGATGTTGATTGTGATTCGAATACGGCTTCCTTCCAATGGCCAATAATATACAATATTTTTAGACTAAAACTTCATTTGGTTATAACATTTTAAAAAACTGTCTGTTTTTTTTTTTAATTCTTCCACCAATTGCCTGTCCAATGCATCCTCCAATGCCTACTTGGATATAAAGATTTTTCCTGTATATTGGAAAACACTGTCACTTTAAGTAACATTTTAGACACAAATATATAGAACCATATTCGAATTGTTGCAAGTAATTCATTGAAGTAAATTTTATTCATATTTTTTGCGTTCAGTGTATCAGGATATGATTAGAATTGAATTCTGATAATTTTGACATATTACAGCGATTATGTGGGCCGTGAAGTAATATCAAGATTTAACACTAATATTGATAGTAAAGGCGAATTCTATACTGATTCTAATGGAAGAGAAATGTTAAAAAGAAGGTAAGTTGGAAATTGCTATAAAGTGACCATAAGTGAATTTGTGCTGTATGTGAATCATTTCGGTCCAAGGGGAATAACCACTAAATTGTGTAACAGACAGGACACACTCTGTTTCCATGCCAAATCTCATAAATTCAACCTTCGAAGCAATGCTTAGTTTCTGGACAAAAATTCAATATATCATGAACATAAAAATCTTGAACTAGCCAAACTGAAAGTAGACCACTACATTTTATCAACATCCACTTGACTGTCAATGCACACAAAACGACTATTTTTAGAATTATCTCTCATCATCTCACAAATCTGAAAGAAAATACAATTTCAGGCATCAAATTCCATGTCTAGACCAAATATTAGTCAAAAATAGGCACACAAAGCCCACAAAAGAGAGGGAGAAAGAGGATTTCTAAATAGAGCAAGGACTTCATTCCTAAAATATGGACTACACAGCACGGACTACATTCGTATTAGCATAAAATTAATTACTGGAGTGGGTCCACATTGAACGTTTTTATCTTAAACAATGTTTTTCAATATTCATATACCTTATTTTGAAGATTAGATTTTGTATAAGATATTAATTACTAAATTAACATAAAGTTTCAGTAAGACTTATAACTGTGCAAAACACTTGTTAGTCCGTGGGGTAATAGTAATTTGCAACAGATTTACCCTGAACGAAGGTAATTATGCACATTTGTGCTGTCAGTCTACCTTGTATACAGATATTGAAGACACTGAAGGTGTGACTTACATAGTTTCGGATGCTATTTATCCTACCCTTAATTAAATAAAACGTCCAAGTCTTTGCTCAATTTTAATGGCACATTGCGAAATGATTTTCTCCTACTGTCTAAATACTGTATCAGCAATATGAAACTGGATCATTAAAGATATACTATTTTTCATTGTGCATGTGATTTCAGACGAGATAAACGTGAAACATGGAATTTACAAGTGATAGAAGCCGTATCAGGAAATTATTATCCTATAACAAGTAAAATGTTTATACAGGTACTTCCAGCTTTAGTTAACATCATGAAGAGATAAAACAAGGATTTCATGGCAAAACTCTGGTACTAAAAAACTGAATTTGCCATTGTGACCACTAACAGAATGAAACCATTGATCATCAGAAAAAAACTAAATTGTTTAATTTCTTGGCTTATACAATCTTTATTTGCAATGCCATTTTTCAATGTAACATCGAAGTAGCCTACTAGTTTGGACATTTATCGTTTTTCCTAGCTAATCAGTATAATGTTTCATTTTGTTTAGGATGAGTCCAAGGATGTAAGAGTTAGTGTAATGACTGATAGGTGTCAGGCGGGAGGAAGTATTCAAGATGGCAGCATGGAATTAATGGTAAGAAATGACACCAGATATTCTTTGACAAGATCGTTACACCGCATTCAGCAGCTATCGACAGTTTCAGTGACACTACTCGGAGATGTTCAAGAGGCTCTTTACCCATCAAATATACATTTGTCCTAATGTAATGACCACACATACCAAATTCACCAAATACATGAAAACTATGTGCATACGCTGGTACAATTGTGGACAGCGCTCTGGAATGTGAATCTAAATAACAAGAGTAGAAATAATTCCATCATTTACATTCTTTATAATGGTGCAATGAGTTGTCGGAATGCTGCAATTGACTTAAGTAACCAGTATGTTATATGCAGAATCTGAAAAATAAAGCCACAAAGAGGCTCCAAGCAATAGACTGTTGTTTGTTGTATGTTGCATGTTCCTCTGAAAATTGTTTTTGGCAGTTGAGTCCTTATGTTTGTAGCGTATTTAAAATATTCTAGGTACATAGACGATTATTTAGAGATGATGGCTTAGGAGTGTCAGAAAATCTCAACGAATTAGGCGAAGATCAAAAAGGCATAATCTATAAAGGTTGGTTTGGATTTTTGTTTAGTTTATGAACTAGAAATGGTTACTCATGAAAAAATGAAATGGAATTTGATGTCCAACATTTTCAAACTTAATCTGGTTACCGAAGAACACAAATCAAGGTCGGCATTGAATGAGATGTTGTCATAGAAATAGGTACCATTCTCAAGAAAAAATAAAAGAATTGCATTAGATGTCGTCATTAAAAGCAATTCTTAAGACAAGATAATGCACTGGTGACGTACGAAATGCTTACTGTATGCATATTCGAGTAGCGGTTCAAATTGATTCGACTAAAATTCGGACCCCTTCAATCCAAAGATGAGCAGACGCCATTGGCATGTTCGTGTATTAACATTCCTAAGAAACTGATCGAAACCTATTGCAAATTGATCTTTGTTGTATAACGTATACGCATGTATACCGAATGGAATGAAAAGGAAAGATTGTAAGAATAACACCCAATGACGGATTTAAATCGTGGATCACTTTCTTCTTTTTCAGGGAAACATTACTTATTTATCGATGGTATAGAGAAATCAAATGAAGTAACTAGAGACATGGCATTAAAAATACATCTTCAACCAACTCTGTCATTTACAGCTACCACTACTAATTTTGATGCATTCAAGACGGTGTATAATTATGAGGTACCTGAAAAGGATTTACTAAGCGAATACAACCAAACATAGCCTCCAATAACACACGTTTAGCTAAATGGTTTACAATCTTTACAGTTAGCTCTGATTAGTTGTATTCGCTAGCATACCATCCAATCAAAAGAAAGAAAAACAACTTGGAATATCAAAATATTAAAATTCAATGAACTGTATATAAAAGGACCGGGAACTTTGTATAACTGCTTGTCAATTTTCGATTTTAAACAAAAGAAGTTCATTCGTGCTCTAGGCACAAATTCATGGAGAACTGTTCTTTGTACAAGGGCATTTAAGTAGCCAGAATAAAATCATTTTCTGTGGTATTTAGTCACACATTTTACTGTTCATGTTGATCATGTTTCTTGGGGAAAATGAAGTCAATTGCGACTTTTTGTTCATTGCGAAAAAGTGTTTTGCCTGAGTTGTCAAATAGAAAATGCTAGTTTGTCATATTTCTCATTCTGAATTTCGTATTCGAATTTCCCCTTTCAGTGGTCTGGTTTGAGGAATCGATTACCACCAAATGTCAACATATTAACATTAGACCAAATTCTGCCTGGTGAAACTGAGGTTTATTTATTACGATTAGAACATATTTATGAAGCAAAAGAACATTCCGAATTATCCAAAGAAGTCACAGTATCTTTAGAGGTAAATTTTTGATTGATTTATTATTAAGATCAGGAACATTTTTATCATCTAATAACAAATAATTCTAAAGTGTGACTGAAACTCAGTGTCCAAATGACATTGCGCAATATTTCACTTTGTATTTTCAAAAAAAAAAACACTATATTATTATTGAACTTTATATAAAACCTAAGTCTGGTCTAATGAATGTTTATGTGGGGGTTCAGACTTGTTTCAAAATAATGTAAAAGGTGGATATTGCGCCAGCTTCAAAATAACACAAATTGTGTTAAACTTCCCTTTTTATACAAAATTGTGAATATTTGTTTATCTTAAAAAATCATTCTATTTTTTTCATTGGACAATTCATCCTTGTTTCACGAACTCTAATTGTAACTGATTTCAGAAAACGGTCCGATTTTCAGATTTGTTTGCCATTATACGCAGATGAACTTACTGTTAGACTATAGCAAAAATATTTCTTTTTTGGAAAATCTGATTGAATGCAGATCCAAATGTTTCGTTTTTTTCAACAGTTTGTATTGATCTGACAAAATCTTCTTCTAAATTTTTAACATTTGACTTTGTAGTATTGGGCCGAAAGTTGACATAGTGTAAGCAAAACGATATGAATATTGGACAGTTTTAATGTTTTTACACTGAACCTCGCATATATTAAGGCAAGACATGTGATGCATAAAAAAAAATTCGTCGAATCATGAATGGCAGGTGACATAAAAAACATCAAGTGTTAAATTTTAAACAGTTTAGGTTTGTTTAATAAATATGTTTTTCCAATTGGAAATTTGCCAGTAAATATTTTCCTACTTGTAACCTTCAATGTTGTGTCATTGTAGGCATCTGCAGGCGTATCGCCATAGGGAATTTTATTACCTTTTTAAAATTCTATAACATATCCTGAATTAAAAACTAGCGCAGGTGTTGTTACGAAATATTGGATGTGAAGAAATTTTATTCCGTGTTAACATTATTGAAAAAGACAAATAAACATGATATATTTTCACTTAAAATCAGAAGAAATTAAACGCCATGTAATCAACTTTTTGTGGCAACAAATTTCTCAATGATAATAATAAAACTATTTTTACTGTGATTTTTCTTAAACAATTTTGAATAAAATATAATTTACAAAAACAACATCATACCATCACAAAAAAGTTGCTAATGAACAAATTAGCCTACACATCGTGGTCGGCCAATAATCCAGGCCCGGTATTCTCGAAACGATCTTAGCGCTAGGACGTCCTGGTTTCTTATCTTCTAACATTGATTCTAGGGCATCCTAGCGCTAAGATCGTTTCGAGAATACGGGGCCTGTTCCCTGGTTTTCCGATTAGGCTGTCTAATTATTTGAAGAAAAATGCCAGTGTTTCCATTTGATCACTTGCAGTCTAATGATACACTTGTGTTCATGTTTGTGTGGATTTAATCTCTCTTGTTCTTCTGTATCCTATACAATGAAACAGTTTCTAATCTCTGTAGTAGACCCATGCTTTAACAGCCAATTTTTCTTATTGCAGGAGCTATTTACACCATTTAATATTGTTTTTATTACTGAACTATCTCTTGGTGGTAATTTTCATATTTCCGATGTTACAAGATTACAGTGGACAACTGACGATGGCTCTGTTTCTCCCAGTAAAATAGGTAAGTTTCAGATGATTCTTGGTGTTGTGTTTTCTCGCTATGATCATGAGTCATGAAATTGTCAGTGACAATAACTGACCAGCAATCTACCATTATCAGACTAGATAGAAAATTATTTACTAAAATCTGACTCTAAACAAAACACAAATAACAAAACACAAATTTATGATAAATTCTGATTCGGAAGAGATATCATTTAACTATGTAAAAGTCTACCATCATCTGACTAGGTAAAAATCTACGATCATCTGAATAAATAAAAATCTACCACCATCTGACTAAGTAAAGATAGATCTCATAGGCTCTGGCTAGTTTAAGATAGACCACCATCTTACAAGGTAAGGATCATCTGATAAGGTAAGGATCCATTATCATTTTGCAAGGTAAATATTTACCATCATCTGACCAGATAAGGATCTACCTATGTAAAAATCTACCATCATCTGACAAGGTAAAGATCTATCATCATCTAACAAGGATCTACCATCATCTGACAATGTAATGATCTACCATCATCTGACTAGGTAAAGATCTACCATCATCTAAAAAGGTAAAAATCTACCACCATCTGAATAGGTAAAGATCTCTCACCATATGACAAGGTAAGGATTATCATCATCTGATAAGGTAAAGATCTACCATCATCTGACTAGGTAAAGATCTACCATCAGATCTACCATCATCTGACTAGGTAAAGATCTACCATCATCTGACTAGGTAAAAATCTGAAAACGTCAAGATCCATCCAGGACATGGTTAAGAGAGATTTACAATATCCTTACTACCTTACAAGGTTAATATAGTCTAATCTGCCATCATCTAGCAAGGTAAAAATCTGCCATCATCTGACCAGGTAAGGATCAACCACCATCTGACAAGGTAAGGATCTACTATCATCTGACTAGGTAAGGGTCTCTCATCATCTGACTAGGTAAAGGACTACCATCATCTGACTAGGTAAAGATCTACCACCATCTGATTCGGTAAGGATCTATCATCATCTGACAAGGTAAAGATCCACCATCATCTGACAAGGTAAGGATCTATTATCATCTGATTCGGTAAGGATCTATCATCATCTGGCAAGGTAAAGATCTATCATCATCTAACAAGGTAAGGATCTACCATCATTTGACTAAGAAAGTAGAAAAATCTGAAAACGTAAAGCGTCATCCAACAAGGACATGGTTAAATTTGATTTACAATAAGATATCATTTGACTAGGTAAAGTTCTATCATTATTTGATTTGGAAAGGATCTACCATCACCGGACTAGATATTCAAATTTTAGAATCGAAATAAATGTGATGATTTATACTCTTTTATACTTTTATAACTAAAATTCAATTCCTAATTTTTAGCAGAAATTGGTGTATCGAGTTCATACCATTTTTTTTTTTTTTTTTGACATTAAAGGGACAGGTGGGCCCTTTTTTGACCAATCGTCTCAGAAACAGGAAAATTCTAGATAAGCCCACCATCGAAATTTGAGCCTTCATATCCATCTATGTCCAGAATCACCCGCGTTTGAAAGTTAAAAAGACAGTCGTCTTTTAAACTTTCTATCATATAGAAAAGACATATATGGAAATAGTAAGTGAAGCCTAGTTTGGGGTATTTTTGAAGGAATTATGCAATTTTCGTACATTTCTAATACTTCTGAAGACTATTTACATATATTCAAGACTCAAATCATCCCCGAAAACGGCCCATCTGTCTCTTTAGCACATACCAGTTCATAACAGATAATTTTAAACGTTACTTTTTTACAGGTTCCACGCAAGATTCCTCAACTTTACAAGCTCCGTTCCATATACTCCTCAAACCAATGGAGATTCGCACATTCCGTATTCAAATATCCGCCCGAGATAGCTGAAATCTCATGCCTTGCATTTTTAATAAACATCTTTTTTTTCTTTTTTTTTTTGTGGTTATGTCTGTTCATTTTCTTTTTAAAATGTTGTTCTATTGTATAAATTTTAATTGTTACAATATTTTAATAAAAAAATATTTTGTTATATATGTTTGTCCTTGCAACGCTCACCCGACCCGGATTTATCTGGCATTGTGCACAGGGCGGATATATCTTGACAGTTGATTTAAGCACCTCAAAAGCATTTTTCACGATCCACATCAGTTCTCTGATAAAATATTAATATTAAGTTCATCGATATATGGAATTTTACTAACAAATTTTATGAGAATTAGAATATCGAATTAAATACTAGTACTGATTATCTTAAAAGGACTTTGCGTTGATTCACATGTAGAAGCATGGGCATTATAGGCATCACTGAATTTATTTTGTGTTCCATCTATTTAAAAGTCGTGTCATTAAATCTATCAACAACTTTGGAATTTTCTACCCAGTTTTTCCCTGTCAGTGATGAAGGTCCTGGGGCGGGAAAGGGATCCCTTCACAAATGGAAATCTTTTTCCTGACCAAATCTCCCTCATTGTATACTACATGGCGTTCCCCGTACTCAAAAACCCGACTAAATGCGGAAAAGTAGAACATAAAACAATACAATCTATTTTTAAAATTTCTAAAATCGAGCGATATAACCACTCAGGACTTTTAATATTTTGAAAAAAGACATAGGTGGGTGTATGAAGAATAAAAGACAAAATATTGATGTCTCTAGCGGACCGCCGTACAAACCGGTTTCTCCCGAGATGGTAGGCTTACAGGTTGGTAGAGTCTACATTGAAACCCGAGTGTACGTTAGGTATGTTCATAGAAATATAATCGGTTTATTATCAGCGCTGTTTTTATAATTTCTTCGGCATCAGAAAGTGTACATGTATGAACTTCTAAGTCTAATGAATTTCACATAATGTTAAAAATTCAACAATGGATTGTAAAGTCCTGAATTTATTTCAGACATCGCTTTGACCTACATTAAGTAATAAAAATGCAATATACGTAGTTGTACCTTACAAAATTTTATCTTGCGATCTATACCATTACCTAAATATTTAGTTGAAGAAGAACTCTGATGTGTTTTCAAATTGATGAATGTTATAATGAATTTTGGGAATTTTATACTTTTACTTTTGTGTATAGTTTACATCGACCTGTATAAACCGACCGTGAGTATTAAGAAACAGAGTAGGGAAGAGTCGAAGTATTTCGACTCGTTGGGCGTCCTTGACTAATGAAACTCCTAACAAATCTCTTTAATCTTGTACAGAATTTGAACACTAATGTACAGAAAAGCAACTTCATGAAGTAAGACTCTGTTCATAGTGTATTCTTCAACAAAGTTGAGTAACTGAGTAATTGTGACACTTTTTTAGAGTAAGTAGGGTTACAGTTTTTTAATTGTCTCAGAAGTATTTTTTTCGCTTTTTTGGGGGATCGAGATATAAATAATCCTAAAAAAGGAACATTTTTATAAACAACATTATATTTTACATCTAGTTCTATGTTGATGGTAAAGCTGGTGACAATTGTAGTGGAAATGATACATCAACGTGTGGAAGTCCATCAACACCATACGTGTGTAAGAATGACTACTGTATTTGTGACCGGAAACTGTTTTTTGAAGATGATGTTGGGAATTGTGTTGAATATAAAGGTAATAGATCAATATTTAAAACAGCAACTAGGTCGGACCATAGACAATCGAAGTTAGATAAGTTTACACACCATTACTCAACTGTAAAAAATAGACATTTACCTATACATTTAACTGGGTATGACAAAGACAGTTTTTCAACTACTACAGGGACTGGTTGAACTAAGACCACGGGTTTAAGAGGGCTCCAGAAAAAAAAATACAAATTTAAAAAAAATACCAAATATGTGTCTTAAGCGTTAACACACAAGTTTATGTCGTAGTCCTACCAAGTGCAATATTATTTCCTTATTTAAGAAGATAGCTTGCCAGCCAAAGGAGGTAATACGCCCACTGGCAGATTTGATTTTGAATCAATATATTTGGCAGTAGAGTTATATCACCAGAATGAAATATTCAACCTATTAGGGGTGCAATTGAACAATATCACCAAGTTTTGTCTAACTCCGTCAATAATCGTTTTTAGTTTTCGGGTAAGAGAGGTTTTGATTCTCCCAAATGTACAGGCCTAGGGTGGAACAGACACTTTATTTAGAAATTAAGATTAAAGGTATTGATATTGGGTTTTCTTCTGTTCTGATTCTGATTCTGGTTATGTACTGATTGTTTTTAGTTTACTATGAACAATATTATCATTTAAGTTCATATTTTTTGAATATGCAACTATCATTTTCTGCTTATAGACATGGAGGAATTTCTCTTGAAGGCTCTTATAGTTGGCATGAACTATCTTGCTTGCTCGATTGCTGGTTGTATTGAATGGGACAACAAAAGGTGCTATGCCTACATTATGGTGAATATTTAGTCCTATAGGTTTTGCTGTATTCAATGTCTCAATCCAATGGGCTTCCCTAGATTGACGGAATTTGGTAGTTTCATCTTCGGGCAAGTCAATTTCTTTTCGCTCAATTGGGTTTCGGGGAAGGGAGGGTTGATTCTCCCAAATGTACAGGCCTAGGGTGGAGCAGACACTTTATTTAGAAATTAGGATTAAGGGTCTTGATATTGGGTTTTCTTCTGTTCTTATTCTGATCTAAAATTAGAAAAAATAACTCGCCCGATAGGCGAGAAGTATAGTATCTGTTATGTGCTGATTGTTGTTAGTTTACTATGAACAATATTATCATTTAAGTTCTTATTTTTTGAATATGCAACTATCATTTTCTGCTTATAGACATGGGGGAATTTCTCTTGAAGGCTCTTATAGTGGGCATGAAATATCTTGCTTACTCGATTGCTGGTTGTATTAAACGGGACAACAAAGGGTGCTATGCCTACATTATGATGAATATTTAGTCCTATAGGTCTTGCTGTATTCAATGTCTCAATCCAATGGGCTTCCCTAGCTTGACGGAATTTGGTAGTTTCATCTTCTGGCAAGTCAATTTCTATACGCTCAATTGGGATTAGGGCGAGATCGTCTATTGAATATGGTCGTCGAGGTTGAAATGATTAGAAACAGGCTTGTCTTTCTTTGATATCCGACCTATTAGCATTAAAACGAGTTCGTATATTATTCTTAGTTTCTCCTACATATTGTTTAGGGCATTTCTTGCATGAAATTAAATATATTAAATTCGGATGTTCACATGTTAGATGTTCCTGTATCGGGTACCTTTTATTCGTAGAGTTGCTTAAAAATAATGAATTTCTGATATAAAGGGACATGTTTTGCATCTACTGCCCAAACATGGAGCACTTCTTAAACCTGGAGGTACTTCGGCATAAAGCCTGTTTTTAGCTACTATCTGTGCTAAGGTGGAATTTTTTATGTTTTTTGTAAAAATCGTTTAGAGTACCCACGCTCTTTCAGTTTTGAGAAAACAATCGTACAGGCTTGGTTGAAATCAGAAGAACTTGTGCAAATTCGATGAAATCGTAAAACTTGTGACTTAATTATACGAGAAAAGGTATGTTTTGGGTGAAAGGAGCTCTTGTGCAAGAGTTGATGAGTATCAGTTTCTTTGAAATACACTTTAATATCCAGTTTATTTAACTGTTGGCTGATTGATTTATATTTTCCAGATCCTGTTCCACCATCTAAAGTTGAAATAGTGGACCAAACAGCCACTAATTTAACTGTTACATGGACAAAACTAGCAGAATACCCTGGTCCTATGGCGTTTGTTGTAGAAATGTTTGAAACAGAAAGGCGAGACAGTGAAGTAGCAGATAAAACATTGTATACCGCACATATTGGCAAGAACGGTAGATAAACTTTTTATATACCCATAATTCGGAGGTATATTGTCAGCCCCTTTGTCCTTAATTGGAACGCGATAGGACCTAGAGTTTTGATCCGATTTTAATGAAACGTGGTCTGAATTAAAGCCTTGAAGAGAAAGAGGTTGATGTTAAATTTATCTTTTTTGAAATGATTAAAGTAGTTATGAAATTGTCCGCTGTGTGTTTAGCATTTCTGATGATTGCATTCTTTCTCTGTAAAGCCATGTTAGCAGTTACGTTGATTTCTTTCTTTTTCAATGCGCCTCAAATTCACTTTTAAAAATTTGTAATAAAATCGTATACAGAAATTACGAGTTTTCGAACATTTAAACCAAGAAGCTGATATTGTTGCACTTCTGCTGTCTTCTTTGCTAGAATACACAATTTGCTTGTGGTCGCAAAAGAGACGAGGTTTTTAATCATTTGTTTATTCATAGGGAGATCTTGAACGTGTTTGTTTTTTTTTCACAAATATCAGAGGAATAGATATTGGGTTATTTGCCAAAATATGTCCAATTTGGCGTGTGGACGCGATTAGAAAGAAATGATCAGATTTTTGCACGATTTTCCGATGGATTTTAATCTTGCGTGAGAGAATGGCATTTTTTCAACTGCTCGTTTCTATTACAGCTTACAACACTACCAAGTATATCCACAGCAATCGTATTGTTGGTTACTGGACCTACAGAGCTGCTGTAAGGGTATTTCTACTAAATGATGAAAGCTCGAATAATTCATACTCAAAGCAAATCAGGACACCCACAGCTCGTAAGTTACAATTTGTCTTTTCATTACGCCGTATTGATTTACAACTGAGATTTCAAAAATAGAGGATTTGAGCCCTTTATTTACAAAATAAATCCCCCCCACCCTCCTTGAATAGATTCGAAAAAATACGGCATTAGCACCTCCGAATCCAAAGTTCTGCACTGTTGTCTATTATTTTTGGCCATTGTTATTTACCTGTAATCGTGTTTGTGTGGGTCTCTTTTAGCGGCAGGTACAGTTCATGTATTCCGTGTTATTATTCTGGGACATAATCATTCCGATGCTAAAGTTTGGTGGAGATGTCCACATGAGAAGGAGCGCAATGGTATTATAACAAACTACACTGTAGAAATAAAATTGAATGTAAGTTGAAGTTGTTATTATTTTTCTTTATGTAATAAGTGGTTATCAAAATGTACAAGTTGGCATAGGAAGCGAAATGACTAATATTAGATTGTGGAGTTCTTAAAGGAATTTTTAAAAAGGTTTTATCGGGGAAACTGATGGTATCAAATTGCACCATACCAATTTTAAATCAGACG
Source organism: Lottia gigantea (assembly GCF_000327385.1). Taxonomy (NCBI): domain Eukaryota; kingdom Metazoa; phylum Mollusca; class Gastropoda; family Lottiidae; genus Lottia; species Lottia gigantea. Next base: position 1,953,622 of record NW_008708846.1, read on the forward strand.
TCTGTGGTTTCTGCAATTCCACTAAAACTAAGTGTTAGGCCATACTGGTTGCACGAATAACTAGATTGTAATGTATATTGATGACTCCAAGTGGTTAAGGGGAACCTTTTTGTAAGGTCATGACATTTGCTGCTGAGTGAAGAGAGACAATAATAAAAGACAATGTTAGACAGGTCGGGAAAACATACCCTGCAATCCTTTCAAGTTATTCTTGGTTATGAATTGTTGCGCTTTACGAAATGCAATTTGAACATGAACTATTTCCTCAATTTTTAGAAACAATTGACGAACAGGTAATACGAAAGTTTATCACGTGGAAACAAGCAAAAGAAGCTGATTTTAATTCGCCATTTTTAGTAACAAAGGGAGATTGGATAAAACTCTCTAATAATTCGGGTAAGTCAACAAAGTTCCAAAACGTTGTAAATGATTCAACGAGTCATAGAATTTTTGTCGGCATTGGTTAGCCTTTTATTTGACCTTATTGTTGGATTAAACTTGAAGGACATGTAGTAATCTGGATGAGACATTGGGATACGGAAGTTACGACCTAAAATCAAGTCGACATCGTTCTAAGTTCATTTTATCTTTATACTTTCAAATGAATCAATTAAGTTAACTACATCAATGATATTAAATATATTTTATATTCTTTCTGTAAACCTTTTTCTGAGAGAACCCTCTCTCTCGTCCTTATGAGTTTATATTAAAACGAACACTACAAATGACAAATGTTTTTATAATTTTTCAGAATTTTCCACCTTTACGGCGGGCAATGATGATGGTTGTGATGAAAAACCGACTGAGGAAATTTGTAATGGACCTTTAGAACCAGGTACAGCATACCAGTAAGTACAGAGTTACACATGCTGATATACACACTTATCGTTTATTATATATTATTCAGATATTTCAGCCTACTTACAATTAAACCAAACTTTCTTTACGTTTTTTACTAGCTTTTGTTCTTAATATAGCCACTTCAGATAGGGTCTAACGACAGCCCACCCAAAAATATCTCGTTCAAGAGGACAATCGTTAGACCCTTACTGAAGTGGCTACATTAAATATAAAAGCTAATAAAAACGGAACGGAAGTTTAATGTAATGTTAATCAGACTGCAGATATTTGTAGAGCTTACTTAATATCGGTCACTTATTGTTATTGGTACACAATACTCGTGCAAAGTGGTGTTCGCTTACAAGGCGTCAATTAATGGGATACTCCCACTTAGAATGGACATAAAATTTAAGGTCTCAAATTTGGTGAACAAGTGTATATATTCATCAGTTGGACTTGACTAATTTTATTGAAACATTTATTGCATTTATTGGATTATAGGGGGATTTTGTTGTATATTTATGTCACCAGGTTAGTCCACTGATGAAGAAAGACTCATCTTGACAAAGTTTAAAAATTTATTTTTTGGTCAACCTAAGCGGTAGTATACCTTTAAGCAAGGATGCTGAGAGATTGGATAGTTTGCCTACCTTATACTCCAATTTCACCAAGAAGTGTTTTTGCAATCGATTGAATCCAGAGCAATGGATCATGACGGCGGGACGAACAGGGCATCCTAAATTTGCTTTTAAGGCCGATCATTTCAGTTCACAGGGGAGCGGATACCGAAAAAGTGATCGGCTAAAAGGATAATTAGAGTTCAATAGATGCTATATATGTAATTATACTGAAAATGCTTTTAAAATGTATTATTCAGAAATATAAGACGTATTTATAACTCCTTTATGAGCTGACCTCATCAGAAAATGTATGAAGATTTCATGTAACTGTCCTTTCTCAAAAGCCTCGTATTTTCTATTTCTAGAGCGATTGCGTTTTCGTGTACCAGTGTTGGGTGTTCATATACATATCTAGGAGGTTCGGGTTGGTATAGAACGCAAGGTAAGTGTGATCATACAGCATCTTGACGTGGTCTTTATTGACAGACTGTTCAGCGGACATGAGCCAAGGAAAACTGCACATAGACACAGTTGCGTTTATAGGAAACATCAGGTGAGGGGAGCGAGCAGGGTCCACAAAATATTCCAGGTGGGCCACGGGCCATCCTTTCACTATGTAAAATAAGAGTGAAATAAAAAATTTAGTTTGGTTTTAGAAATGGAGCTTTATTTCTAGAATTTACTTCACTGGCAATTCAAAATTCACCAAAGCCGCCGCAAACTTCATGACCGCCGGCAAGCTCATGTCAGTTAGACTAAATTCAATGGTTTAAGAGATTGTCCAACATGCTAACGGTTTATAGCAGAAGTTGAAAACGATTCTGGGAGACTAATGGTCGCCCAAACTTCGAATCACTGGTGGCGTTATCCACCTGGAACTGGTGGTGCAAACAGGGGGAAGATCGACTTAATGAAATGGGACCATTTTATTCAGCGCATTCTAACACATTTTATGCAAAAACGGGAAACGGGATTTTGAAATCTCTTAGAAATGAAGTGGGGATAGGCTATAAACTACTTTTCTTGGGGTGCATTGGCGCTGCCATTGCTTATTGCAGTTCAGTTCCCACTTTATGCGACCAAGAAATGTTATATACAACAAAAGGTATTGAGACTGGACAGATATGGCTTTATTCCTCCTGGACTTCGTCTATCTGTAATCTTACAAGGTGAACAAGAAAATCATCTGAATTAGAAAATTGTTTTATATATTTCAGATAAAGATAGAACGATACCAATTGTGGCAGGTATTTTGGGTACAGTGGCTGGTCTGATTCTGATTGGTGTTGTCATTGTCTTATATAAAAAGTAAGTGTATAAAGCACATGAACAATTTAAATCAGATCAATTGTTCTAAAGAAAAACAGGGTGGGTGATTCTACACTGTTGGATTGTTTATGAACTAGATGTTGATCTCTTCATATTTCAATTTTCACATTTTGTACTTTTTTTTATACCATTGTGATTTATATTTACAGAGGAAAACTACCATGTTCCAGTAAACAGCGTCCCTATTCGGTGACTCAAACGGAACGTAAGTAAAAATAAACTAGATGCAGTGGAATAAATGCATATATTACAATCTGAACATTCATTAACCTGGATATTCTCTTTGAAATAATGGCAATAAGTTTCTGGTAACAAAACAAATAACAGGACTGGTAGTACAATACTGTTGCAACTCTGTCCATTTACAATTTGATTCAAATGCATATCTAAATGATTCGTTCCGTGAGTTGTTTTCTGTTTGTGATTCCACTGGTTTGCCATCCACCTGAAGGACGAGGCTATTTAATTCGGTTTACGAATGAAACGTTTTATTTATTATTGCTCAACACTGACATGTAATATTTCCAATTTTTAGTTTGTTGACAATTCGACTGAACATAACTGAAGAAAGAAAATCCTCTAATCATGAATGGCAAATGTAGAGTAAAATCTATCACATGTAAATTTTCATTTTAATATGATTTTCTTTCCATTTAATTCTCTCTTTTCCAACTTTATGTTTAAGATTTTGACGTTTGTGACGTTTGTTTTACAGTGTTTAGCCAATGAATCAAGCTAGCCAATGAATCAAGCTAGCCGGCTAAATCACCATTAGTTTGTCTTAAAAAATGTATGGTCTTTGTTTATCACATTTTCTAACTGGACAATAATAAATGATTAGATTTTAAATTCATTTTGATATTTATGAAGACTGTTTGTTTTTCAGACGTGAAGATGTGATATGATAATAATTCAATCTGAGTACACCTATCTTATATTGTGTAACTAACCAATATTTCAAAATAGCATCTCTTTTGTTTGATAATCTGTAAATGTAATAGCAGTATGCAAAACAGAATGTAAAAATGTAATCTTTACTGTGAAAGTGTTATATTTAATGTGAAAATGCTATATTTAATGTGAAAATATAATCTTTAATGTAAAAATGTAATCTTTAATGTAAAAATGTAATCTTTAACTTGAAAGTGTTATCTTTAAAGTGAAAATGTAATCTTTGATGTGAAAATGTAATCTTTAATGTAAAAATGTTATCTTTAATGTAAAAATGTTATCTTTAATGTGAAAGTGTTATCTTTATTGTAAAAATGTAATCTTTAATGTGAAAATGTAATTTTTAATGTGAAATTGTTACCTTTAAAGTGAAAATGTAATCTTTAATGTAAAAATGAAACCTTTAATGTGAAAATGTAATCTTTAAAGTGAAAATGTAATCTTTAAAGTGAAAATGTAATCTTTAATGTGAAAGTGTAATCTTTAAAGTGAAAATGTTATCTTTAATGTAAAAATGTAATCTTTAATGTGAAAATGTAATCTTTAATGTGGAAATGTTATCTTTAATGTGACAATGTAATCTTTCAAAATTTTAAATGATCTTCAGTGTGAATATTTGAATTTATTATGAAATCTAGAGCTCAGGAGACATTATTGTTTTGTTAATATATAGTTTTTATACGCCAACATGAAATGGGGGGCGTATATTTCCGTCAACCATGTCCGTCCATCCACAATTGCTCGTAAACACTCTACAAGACACAATTCTTGACGGATTTTGACAAAACTTCGCAAGAGTGTTCCTAATCACCCAAGGATGAACCCTATTGAAATTCAGAAGAATCGAAAAATATTTAGTATGAGTTATTACCCTTGTTCTTGAAAACGCATTCAATTTTTAGCTCTTAAACACTCTAGAAGGGACAATTTTTGATGGATTTAAACGAAACTTGGCATGAGTGTTTGTAATCACCTAAGGATGAACCCTATTGAAAATCAGAAGAATCGAAAAATATTTAGTATAAGTTGTTGCCCTTGTTCTTCAAAACGCGTTCAATTTTTAGCACGTAAACGATCTAGAAGGTACAAATCTTGGTGGATTTTGACGAAACTTGGCATGAGTGTTTGTTATCACCCAAGGATGAACCCTATTGAAAATCAGAAAAATCGAAAAATATTTAATATGAATTATTGCCCTTGCTTTTGAAAATGAGTTAAATTTTTAGCTCGTAATCCCCCTAGAAGGCACAATTCTTGGCGGATTTTGATGAAACTTGGTGTGAATGTTCGTAATCACCCAAGGATGAACCCTATTGAAAATCAGAAGAATCGACAAATATTTAGTATGAGTTGTTGCCCTTGTTCTTGAAAAGCGCGTTCAATTTTTAGCTCGTA
>NW_008708846.1:1958806-1961257 GCF_000327385.1 Lottia gigantea
GCCGCAAACTTCATGACCGCCGGCAAGCTCATGTCAGTTAGACTAAATTCAATGGTTTAAGAGATTGTCCAGCATGCTAACGGTTTATAGCAGAAGTTGAAAACGATTCTGGGAGACTAATGGTCGCCCAAACTTCCAATCACTGGTGGCGTTATCCACCTGGAACTGGTGGTGCAAACAGGGGGAAGATCGACTTAATGAAATGGGACCATTTTATTCAGCGCATTCTAACACATTTTATGCAAAAACGGGAAACGGGATTTTGAAATCTCTTAGAAATGAGTGGGGATAGGTTATAAACTACTTTTCTTGGGGTGCATTGGCGCTGCCGTTGCTTATTGCAGTTCAGTTCCCACTTTATGCGACCAAGAAATGTTATATACAACAAAAGGTATTGAGACTGGACAGATATGGCTTTATTCCTCCTGGACTTCGTCTATCTGTAATCTTACAAGGTGAACAAGAAAATCATCTGAATTAGAAAATTGTTTTATATATTTCAGATAAAGATAGAACGATACCAATTGTGGCAGGTATTTTGGGTACAGTGGCTGGTCTGATTCTGATTGGTGTTGTCATTGTCTTATATAAAAAGTAAGTGTATAAAGCACATGAACAATTTAAATCAGATCAATTGTTCTAAAGAAAAACAGGGTGGGTGATTCTACACTGTTGGATTGTTTATGAACTAGATGTTGATCTCTTCATATTTCAATTTTCACATTTTGTACTTTTTTTTATACCATTGTGATTTATATTTACAGAGGAAAACTACCATGTTCCAGTAAACAGCGTCCCTATTCGGTGACTCAAACGGAACGTAAGTAAAAATAAACTAGATGCAGTGGAATAAATGCATATATTACAATCTGAACATTCATTAACCTAGATATTCTCTTTGAAATAATGGCAATAAGTTTCTGGTAACAAAACAAATAACAGGACTGGTAGTACAATACTGTTGCAACTCTGTCCATTTACAATTTGATTCAAATGCATATCTAAATGATTCGTTCCGTGAGTTGTTTTCTGTTTGTGATTCCACTGGTTTGCCATCCACCTGAAGGACGAGGCTATTTAATTCGGTTTACGAATGAAACGCTTTATTTATTATTGCTCAACACTGACATGTAATATTTCCAATTTTTAGTTTGTTGACAATTCGACTGAACATAACTGAAGAAAGAAAATCCTCTAATCATGAATGGCAAATGTAGAGTAAAATCTATCACATGTAAATTTTCATTTTAATATGATTTTCTTTCCATTTAATTCTCTCTATTCCAACTTTATGTTTAAGATTTTGACGTTTGTGACGTTTGTTTTACAGTGTTTAGCCAATGAATCAAGCTAGCCAATGAATCAAGCTAGCCGGCTAAATCACCATTAGTTTGTCTTAAAAAATGTATGGTCTTTGTTTATCACATTTTCTAACTGGACAATAATAAATGATTAGATTTTAAATTCATTTTGATATTTATGAAGACTGTTTGTTTTTCAGACGTGAAGATGTGATATGATAATAATTCAATCTGAGTACACCTATCTTATATTGTGTAACTAACCAATATTTCAAAATAGCATCTCTTTTGTTTGATAATCTGTAAATGTAATAGCAGTATGCAAAACAGAATGTAAAAATGTAATCTTTACTGTGAAAGTGTTATATTTAATGTGAAAGTGCTATATTTAATGTGAAAATATAATCTTTAATGTAAAAATGTAATCTTTAATGTAAAAATGTAATCTTTAACTTGAAAGTGTTATCTTTAAAGTGAAAATGTAATCTTTAATGTGAAAATGTAATCTTTAATGTAAAAATGTTATCTTTAATGTAAAAATGTTATCTTTAATGTGAAAGTGTTATCTTTATTGTAAAAATGTAATCTTTAATGTGAAAATGTAATTTTTAATGTGAAATTGTTACCTTTAAAGTGAAAATGTAATCTTTAATGTAAAAATGAAACCTTTAATGTGAAAATGTAATCTTTAAAGTGAAAATGTAATCTTTAAAGTGAAAATGTAATCTTTAATGTGAAAGTGTAATCTTTAAAGTGAAAATGTTATCTTTAATGTAAAAATGTAATCTTTAATGTGAAAATGTAATCTTTAATGTGGAAATGTTATCTTTAATGTGACAATGTAATCTTTCAAAATTTTAAATGATCTTCAGTGTGAATATTTGAATTTATTATGAAATCTAGAGCTCAGGAGACATTATTGTTTTGTTAATATATAGTTTTTATACGCCAACATGAAATGGGGGGCGTATATTTCCGTCAACCATGTCCGTCCATCCACAATTGCTCGTAAACACTCTACAAGACACAATTCTTGACGGATTTTGACAAAACTTCGCAAGAGTGTTCCTAATCACCCAAGGATGAACCCTATTGAAATTCAGAAGAATCGAAAAATATTTAGTATGAGTTATTACCCTTGTTCTTGAAA
>NW_008708846.1:1961307-1975114 GCF_000327385.1 Lottia gigantea
TCGACTCTGAGGATCCCCATGAGTTATTACCCTTGTTCTTGAAAACGCATTCAATTTTTAGCTCTTAAACACTCTAGAAGGGACAATTTTTGATGGATTTAAACGAAACTTGGCATGAGTGTTTGTAATCACCTAAGGATGAACCCTATTGAAAATCAGAAGAATCGAAAAATATTTAGTATAAGTTGTTGCCCTTGTTCTTCAAAACGCGTTCAATTTTTAGCACGTAAACGATCTAGAAGGTACAAATCTTGGTGGATTTTGACGAAACTTGGCATGAGTGTTTGTTATCACCCAAGGATGAACCCTATTGAAAATCAGAAAAATCGAAAAATATTTAATATGAATTATTGCCCTTGCTTTTGAAAATGAGTTAAATTTTTAGCTCGTAATCCCCCTAGAAGGCACAATTCTTGGCGGATTTTGATGAAACTTGGTGTGAATGTTCGTAATCACCCAAGGATGAACCCTATTGAAAATCAGAAGAATCGACAAATATTTAGTATGAGTTGTTGCCCTTGTTCTTGAAAACGCGTTCAATTTTTAGCTCGTAAACGATCTAGAAGGGACCATTCTTGGTCGATTTTGACGAAACTTGGCATGAGTGTTTGTTATCACCCAAGGATGAACCCTATTGAAAATCAGAAAAATATTTAGTATGAATTATTGCCCTTGCTTTTGAAAATGAGTTCAATTTTTAGCTCGTAATCACCCTAGAAGGCACAATTCTTGGCGGATTTTGATGAAACTTGGTGTGAATGTTCGTAATCACCCAAGGATGAACCCTTTTGAAAATCGGAAGAATTGAAAAGTATTTAGTATGAGTTACTGCCCTTGTTCTTGAAAACGCTTTCAAATTTAGCTCTTAAACACTAAAAGGCATGATTGTTGCTGGATTTTGACAAAACTTGCTTTTATTATTCAGTCCCGCACGGAAGATTGAATATTTGCCTTCTAGAGTTTTCACGAGCTAAAAATTGAACACGTTTTCAAGAGCAAGGGCAATAACTCATACTCAATATTATTCATTATCGCCCTAAAGAGTTCAAAAGAAGTGTATGACTGAAGGTTGAATATTTCATATTGGTAATTGTTACTGTACTGCTAAATATTTGTATTCAAAATCAAAGCTGCCAGTGGGCGTATATTACCTTGCCTGACAAGCTATCTATGAATAAAAGGTAATATGTATTGATATATTTTTTTCAAGGAGAAATTAAATTATTATTTTGTATCAACTTAAGATAATATGGTCAAAGGTACTGGTACAGAGTTTGCCTCAATTTAAAGTTCTATATATCTGAAATCTAACTAAGTCTTTCTACAAAAGAGTTGGTTTTAAACGTCGTTAGTAATACATTCTATATTCACTGCAGTGAGGTTTGAATATTTTCGGATTTTAATACATACACCGAACAGATAAAGAAACGTCGAATTTCAAGACTTTAAAAAGACCACCGGCTGCGTTCTGTGAGGTGCCCGTGGGAGAAAGTTGTAAGTGATTCACATGAATCGAAATGCAGATGTAACATGTGCCAGGGTTCTGTATAAAAACCACCTGATACCTACAGAGAATTCAGTTTGTGACGACAGCGATTATGGCACGTCTTACCTCCCGGATAAAGTACTCAAGTAATTGCCAATGCTTTTAACTGTAGTGCCAGAGCCATTGAAAGACTTCGGATTCGTTACAACACCACAAACAACACTAATGGTTGTGCACAAAGTTGTCGTTGTTAAACCATCCGCCAAAAAAGGTTTACTGTATGGTGTACCGCAGGGATGCGTATTGGGCCCACTCCACTCTGCAAGATGGTTCACAGGCATGGACTTCCATCATGCAGATGATACCCAGATATGTCTTTTAAACCCTCTGTAAATTATAGTTTTAATTGTTGTAAATCCGAGATTGAATGTTGCATTGAAGATATCCGATTTAGAATGAAAAATACTTTCCGTAAACTGAACGATGATAAAACAGAATATATATTTCTTGGATCAAACAATCTTGTATCGAAAGTGAATCTTTCACCCAAAACATACCTTTTCTGGTATAATTAAGTCACAAGTTTTACAATTTCATCGAATTTTTACAAGATCTTCTGATTTCAACCAAGCCTGTACGATTGTTTTCTCAAAACTGAAAGAGCGTGGGTACTCTAAACGATTTTTACGAAACATAAAAAATTCCACCTTAGCACAGATAGCAGCTAAAAACAGACTTTATGCCGAAGTACCTCCAGGTTTAAGAAGGGCTCCGTGTTTTGCCAGTAGATGCAAAACATGTCCCTTTATATCAGAAACTCATTATTTTGTAAGCAACTCTACGAATAAAAGGTACCCGATCCAGGAACATCTAACATGTGAACATTCGAATGTAATATATTTAATTTCATGCAAGAAATGCCCCAAACAATATGTAGGAGAAACTAAGAATAAATTACGAACTCGTTTTAATGCTCATAGGTCGGACATCAAATTACAGAAAGACAAGTCTGTTTCTAATCATTTCAACCTCGACGACCATTCAATAGACGATCTCACCCTAATCCCAATTGAGCGTATAGAAATTGACTTGCCCGAAGATGAAACTACTAAATTCCGTCAATCTAGGGAAGCCCATTGGATTGAGACATTGAATACAGCAAGACCTATAGGACTAAATATTCATCATAATGTAGGCATAGCACCCTTTGTTGTCCCGTTCTAATTTCAGATCAGAATAAGAACAGAAGAAAACCCAATATCAAGACTCTTAATCCTAATTTCTAAATAAAGTGTCTGCTCCACCCTTGGTGGCTAATTTTGGGTATCAAAGAATACAATGATTCAAGAAGCTACAATTGCTGCCATGTTTGATTTGAGAATGACCATCAAAAATCTATCAGCGTCAATATTTCTGGATCTCGATCTGCTTTAAATCCCGTCTTGGTGACTAATTGTAGATTCAGGGGAAAAAATCTTATGATTCAAGTTAAAAAGCTAGAACTGCTACCATTTAAAGACGTTCAAATCTAGGTGCTTAGCCTTATATTTCTGTACAACAATGCCACACTTGAAAGGGGTGTCCTAAATACACGTCTTTCTTGTTTTGGCGTCAAGTGATACATGTGTTTTGTCTATTCAGTGCGGAGTTCAAATCTTCGAGACAACATTCCGACCTTGGCATCCGAATGGTGGTATATGCAACGGATGGGATAATTGGGATATAGACATACTTAACACTACAGTGGACGTTGTCATTCTGGTCATTGCACCAGCGCGCCCAACAACAACTGCATTAACCCTGGCTTGAGTTCGCGATAGGCATAATTTGGCGCTACTTAGCAGCATTATTTGTGCAGATCTGGGTCAAAGGTTCTTAAATTGTGATACAGTATTTGCGATCTACTCCGCTTGATGACAGCACCGAGCGGCTTTGACCTGTCGATCAAACGTTCCATTGCAACGTAGTGGAAGTTTTCTTTGCCCATTTTGAGGACATTTTGTTGTCTATCCCCACCAAAACATCACCTGACGTAAAAGTGACTTGAAAGACATGTATTTGTGGTATCGCTCTCCTGTGTGGCTTTGGTGTCAAGACTAACAAAATATTAGGTTCATCACCTATACTTTACTTTGCCGCCATCTTGAAATTCAATAAGGCGACAGTTGTGACCACTCATTGGAAGTTTCCTTCATCCAAAAATACAAGAACGGGTTTATAGCTGACTTAGACCCAGAAATATTGACACTTATAGATTTTTGATAGTTGCCATTTTGAAATTCAAACATATATGTCCCTAGCGGACCGCCGTACAAACCGGTTTCTTCCAAGTAGATACACTTACAGGTCGGTAGAGTCTACATTGAAAACCTAGTGTACGTTAGGTATGTTCAGAGCAATAGAATTGGTTCATTATCACCGATGTTTTTACAATTTCTTCCGTATCAGAAAGTGTACGTTCATAAACTTCGAATGAATTTCACATAATGTTAAAAATTCAACAATGGATTGTAAAGTCCTGAATTTATCTGCCACGTCGCTTTGACCTACATTAAGTATTAAATATGTAATATGCGTAATTGTAAGCTAACCTTACAAAATTTTACCGGATATTGCGATATACCATCACCTAAATATTTTGTTGAAGAAGAACTCTGATGTGTTTCGATAAATGTTATTATGAATTTGGGGAATTTTGTACTTTTACTTGCGTGTATAGTTTACATCGACCTGTATAAACCGACCGTGAGTATTAAGAAACTGATTAGGGAAAAGTCGTGGTATTACGACTCGTAGGGTATTATTTACTAATGAAACTTAACAAATCTGTTTAGTCTTGAACAGAATCTTGAAAAAGCAACTTCAAGAAGTCATTTCGTAGCTTATTCTTCAACAAAGTTGAGTAATTGTGACACTTTTTTAGAGTTAGTAGAGTTACAGGTTTTTAATTGTCTTAGAAGTATTTTTTTCGCTTTTTTTGGATCGAGTTAAAAATGCAAATCATAAAAAGTAATTAAGTTTAACATTTTTATAAACAACACTATATTTTACATCTAGTTCTATGTTGATGGTAAAGTTGGTGACAATTGTAGTGGAAATGATACATCAGCTTGTGGAAGTCCATCAACACCATACGTGTGTAAGAATGACTACTGTATTTGTGAGAAGAAACTTCATTATCAAGATGATGGTGGAAATTGTGTTGCATATAAAGGTAATAAATAAATATCTAAAACAGCAACTAGGTTGGTCGAACAATAGACAATCTAAGTTAAATAGGTTTACACACTATTACTCAACTGTAACATACAGACATTTACCTATATATGTAACTGGATATGACAAAGACAGTTTCTCAACTACTATAAGGAGTGGTTGAACCACGGGTTCCCATACCTAAGAGGGCTCCAGAATAAAATACAAATTTAAAAACAAATAGCAAAAATATGTATCTTGAAAGTTAACACACACAAAAATAATTATTCTCAGTTTATGCTGGGGCCCTACCAAGGGCAATATTATGTCCTAATTTAAGAAGATAGCTTGCCACTGGAAGATTTGATTTTGAATGAAAATATTTGGCAGTACAGTAACAATCACCAGTATGAAATATTCAACCTTTTGAGTTGAAGTTTTGTCAAAATTCGTCAAGAATCGTGCCTTTTGGTGTTTTGGTGCTAAAAATTGAAAGCGTTTTCAAGAACAAGGTCAAAAACTCATATTAAATATTTTTCGATTTTTCTGAATTTCAATAGGGTTCATCCTTTGGTGATAGTAAACACTTACACCAAGTTTCGTCAAAATCTGTAAAAAATTGTGCCTTCTAGAGTGTTTACAAGCTACAAATTGAACGCGTTTTCAAGAACAAGGGCAATAACTCATACTAAATATTTCAATTCTTCTGATTTTCAATAGGGATCATCCTTGGGTAATAACAAACAATTATACCAAGTTTTGTCAAAATCAGTAAAGAATTGTGCCTTATAGAGTGTTTACGAGCAACGTACATGCGTGAAAACAATATACGTCCCCCATTTCACGTGGGCGTATAAAAATGGGGCCCTATGTCAGTGGAGCAGTAAAAGTTTTCACAACTCACTGTCGAAGTTAGAGCCTTCAATATCATGTGTGTCCAGAATTATCCGCGTTTGAAAGACCTTATGGAGACTCGTTATATTCAAGACGTAAATGAAGACGCAAACCAACCCACGAAAGTGGTGGAGCATGGTCTTAGACTGCATTATATATATTATATATTGAAAGACATGTATATCCAAACATATTAAAGGGGAAAAAATTGAAACAAACAACTGGTTGGTAAATGAAAGACTCAGAACTGATGATTGATTGGTTTCTATTTTCCTAGATCCTGTTCCACCATCTAAAGTTGAAATAGTGGACCAAACAGCCACTAATTTAACTGTTACATGGACAAAACCAGCAGAATACCCTGGTCCTATGGTGTATTTTATATACATTTTTGAAAAAGAAAGGCGAGACAGTGAAGTAGCAGATAACATATTGTATACCGCACCTATCAGCAACAACGGTAGATAAACGTTTTATATGCTCATAATTCGGAGGTGTAGTGTCCCCCTTTTGTCCTTAATGGATTGTGAACGCGATGGGACGAACAGTTTTGATCCGATTTTAATTAAACGTGGTATGCATATGTATAATGGCCGGGTCTATGATTATGGTCGATTTCTGAATTATGGCTTTGAAGAGAAAGCGGTTGATGCTACATTTATCTTTTTAAAAATGAAATGAAATTGTCCGCTGTGTATTTGTTTAGTATTTCTGGTGATGGCATTTTTTCCCTGCAAAGCAATATTAGCAGTTAGATTGATTTCCCCCATATTCATTCAATGCGCCACAAATTCACTTTTTTAAAATTTGTATTAAAATAGTTTATATTGACCCTTTTTCTTCCTTATTTGAATCTCCACATATATCAATTACGAGTTTTAGAACATAACCACGAAGCTGATGTTGTCTTCTTTGCTAGAATACGGACGAATATTGTCGTCGCACCCCTATCCTCTGTCCGTCACATGTGCTTGTGGACGCATTAGAGACTAGATTTTTATTCATTTGATTATTTTTTTTGTGAGATCTTGAACGAGTTTGATTTTTTTTTCACGAATGTCCGAGGAATAGTTATTGGGTTATTTGTCCTTGCCAAAATATGTCAAATTTGACGTGTGAACGAAATCCTTGTGTGAATTTTTATGGTCAAAATTTCAGATGTTTGAGTTTTGCACAATTTTCCGATGAATTTTAATCTTGCATGAGAGAATGGCCTTTTTTCAACTGTTCGTTTTTTTACAGCTTACAACACTACCAAGTATATCCACAGTAATCGTATTGTTGGTTACTGGACCTACAGAGCTGCTGTAAGGGTATTTCTACTAAATGATGAAAGCTCGAATAATTCATACTCAAAGCAAATCATGACACCCACAGCTCGTAAGTTACAATTTGTCTTTTCATTGATTCACAACTTTTCATTCAGACTAATTGTCGATAGTAATTCACAGTCAGTGATGACCCTCAAAGGCCCCACAATTTCAAACTATTTACTTTCAAAGTGCAAAAAATAGAGGATTTAAGCCCTTTATTTACAAAATAAATTCCCCCACCCTTCTTGAATAGATTCAAAAAAATTGGCGGTTGAACCTTCAAATCCAAAATTCTGCACAGTTAAAGGTGTGTCTATTACTTTTGGTCATTGTTGTTATTTACCTGTAATCGTGTATGTGTGGGTTTATTTTAGCGGCAGGTACAGTTCATTCATTTCGTGTTTTAATTGTGGGATTTAATCGTTCCGATGCTAAAGTTCGATGGAGATGTCTTAATGAGAAGGAGCGCAATGGTATTATAACAAACTACACTGTAGAAATAAAATTGAATGTAAGTTGAAGTTCCAATTCTTTATGTTTTTGTGGTTTAAAAGCTACATATTAAGAGTTTCTTATAGTCTATAACGCATTCATTCCAAAGAAAGATTTCATTTTGAAGTTCTTTACCAATATAAATTTAGAAATTGTAAAGGAACATAATGATACTAACATGACAGGTGGTTATCTTTTTAAACCTGATTGATTGAATAACCTCAAAACTGCCTGTATTTTGTACCATCAAGAGTTTAAGAACGCCTGTGAATTGTTCTCAGTAATGCCATGTTTAGTTATCTATTACGAAATGGACCAATAAGCTAGCCCCCGATCTGACTCTTTATGTAACTCATTCATGTTCTCTGTACTAATTGAGAATTTTCAAAGTCAATAATCGATGAATTTTAATACAAAAAAAGAGAAGGGAACATAAAAATGTTTTATATTTTCTTTTATACTAGGGATCTGAAGACACTACTTTTTATACAATTCCTAAAGATGAAAATATCAATAAAGATTATTATTGCAAGTATGAAAAAAGAATTGAAATTAAACCAGGGAGTGTTTATACATTTACCATAGTAAGTATATTATGTTTATATTATTTTTTACACAATGATAATGTTCACTGTCCAAGATACATTTATAGTTTCTCACCAGTAATACTCTCTGATGTTTATTTACATAGATCTTGTTCGATTTCCCTGCTAATAGCAGATTTTGGCGTTTTTGAAAGGTCATATAATACGATAAGCAGGCGACTTATTGTTCGGAGGGGCAAGTAATATATCCGGAGGGCCAATGGTGTATAGTGTTTAGTTGCAGTAATGGAATTGGTCGGTTGTCAGAATTTTATCGGGAGGGCAATCCATTTTTTCGGGGGTCATTTCCCCCTGTTGCTACGGGCCTGTTTTAAGGGCTTATTTCCATCAAGTGATCAGGACGCGTATTCTAAAACAATGATCTTAGCGCTAGGATATCCCAGAAACAGTGTTAGAAGTTAGATTTCGGGGAAGGGAGGGTTTGATTCTCCCAAATGTACAGGCCTAGGGTGGAGCAGACATCCTAGCGCTAAAATCGTTTCGGCCAAGATGACCAGTCTTTTCCATTTTGTATACGTTGCTGATACTTTAAAAAAACATCATTTCTCAAAAGACAATAGTTTTGTGTTATTTTCACTTATAAATTATTATGCCAAAATACAAAATGCTAATGAGAAAACCCAAAAGGCAGTGATGAAACCACTCTTTTGTCATTTCACTTTTGTCCTATCTTCAACCATAATATTGTGTTCCTTTACTTAACTCATATTATGTCGTATTACGTTATGTTTGCAACATACTTTATTATGTTATTATATTATTATTATGTTATTATCAAATATTTTTCGTTTCAATCAGCGAGCAAACAATGAAGATTATCTTGGTAAAAAATTTGTTGAAGAATATACTGCAGAAGAAGCTAGTAAGTAGAAGTTAATTTCGCATTTTCAATTCAGTCTTGTTTAACATTCGTTTTACAACGTGATAGCCATCGGCTTAATATTGCTGAAATACAGTGGCGGAGAGGGGGCAGCCGCCAAAATCTCATAACTTAGGTGTGTGAAATTCGGGCAATCTCAGCTATTTCGCTTCCTCTCGCCGCCACAGCTGAAATATTAGAATCTAATTCTGTAAAACGTAACATAGGTCATGACGAATCGGGGTGTGGTTTAGACACGATGAACACAACCAACAAAACCTTGATTTATGATCTTTTTCAATAATTCAGATAAGTAAATTGAGCCTCAAACTTTCACATGAATCGGTCATTGTTAACTGCCTTAACTTTTCAGAGACATTCGCCATTATTTTGAACTGGGCTTGCATGTTGACATGTAATAGATAATGCTAATGTAACATTCATTGTAATTTCAGCTCCATATTTATCACCATTACATGAGGCTATTCTTAAATATGACCCAGTATCTACTACAGAAACTACTGTCACCTTCCAGTATTGTTCAAAATGTCTATTAGACGAATCCAATGGAGCCATTACATATTCAGCTTTAATAATATGTCATTTTAAACACTGTAACGATAGAAGACTAGGTATTATAACTGTCTTCAAATTTATCATCTCGCTTTACATGCTTTATGTTCTTAAAAGTATGAGATGTTAACCCTTTTAACATCAACAACTGTAGTTAAAATTGGCAAGCTTGTTAATTTTTAGATCTTATTAAGTCAATTTGTCGTATTTAACAAGTTGGCTTAGGGAGCGAAATGACTAATATTAGATTGTGGAGTTCTTAAAGGGATTTTTGAAAAGGTTTTATCGGGGAAACTGATGGTATCAAATTGCACCATACCAATTTTAAATCAGACGTCTGTGGTTTCTGCAATTCCACTAAAACTAAGTGTTAGGCCATACTGGTTGTATGAATAACTGGATTGTAATGTATATTGATAACTCCAAGTGGTTAAGGGGAACCTTTTTGTAAGGTCATGACATTTGCTGCTGAGTGAAGAGAGACAATAATAAAAGACAATGTTAGACGGGTCGGGAAAACATACCCTGCAATCCTTTCAAGTTATTCTTGGTTATGAATTGTTGCGCTTTACGAAATGCAATTTGAACATGAACTATTTCCTCAATTTTTAGAAACAATTGACGAACAGGTAATACGAAAGTTTATCACGTGGAAACAAGCAAAAGAAGCTGATTTTAATTCGCCATTTTTAGTAACAAAGGGAGATTGGATAAAACTCTCTAATGATTCGGGTAAGTCAACAACGTTCCAAAACGTGTAAATGATTCAACGAGTAATAAAATTTTCGAATGATTTCTAAGGTAACTGAAGTACGTCGACATTGGTTAGCCTTTTATTTGACCTTATTGTTGGATTAAACCCCAACGAATTCAAACGTACCACTAATTTAAAAAATGAATAGAATTAAATGTGATTGGATATCTGAAATGCTTCCAAACCTGAGGGCACTAGAATCACAATTTTTATAAATTTGAAGGAGATCTAGTAATCTTGATGAGATATTGGGATACGGAAGTTACGACCTAAAATCATTTGTTTAAGTCGACATCGTTCTAAGTTCATTTTATCTTTATACTTTCAAATGAATCAATTAAGTTAACTGCATCAATGATATTAAATATATTTTATATTCTTTCTGTAAACCTTTTCTGATTATGATTTTATATGAAAACGAACACTACAAGTGACAAATGTTTTTATATTTTTTCAGAATTTTCCACCTTTACGGCGGGCAATGAGGATGGTTGTGATGAAAAACCGACTGAGGAAATTTGTAATGGACCTTTAGAACCAGGTACAGCATACCAGTAAGTACAGAGTTACACCTGCTGATATGCAATCGTTTATTATATATTATTCAGATATTTCAGCCTACTTACAATTAAACTTTCTTTACTTTACTTTTTTACTAGCTTTTGTTCTTAATATAGCCACTTCAGATAGGGTCTAACGACAGCCCACCCAAAAATATCTCGTTCAAGAGGACAATCGTTAGACCCTAACTGAAGTGGCTACATTAAATATAAAAGCTAATAAAAACGGAACGAAAGTTTAATGTAATGTTAATCAGACTGCAGATATTTGTAGAGCTTACTTAATATCGGTCACTTATTGTTATTGGTACACAATACTCGTGCAAAGTGGTGTTCGCTTACAAGGCGTCAATTAATGGGATACTCCCACTTAGAATGGACATAAAATTTAAGGTCTCAAATTTGGTGAACAAGTGTATATATTCATCAGTTGGACTTGACTAATTTTATTGAAACATTTATTGCATTTATTGGATTATAGGGGGATTTTGTTGTATATTTATGTCACCAGGTTAGTCCACTGATGAAGAAAGACTCATCTTGACAAAGTTTAAAAATTTATTTTTTGGTCCACCTAAGCGGTAGTATACCTTTAAGCAAGGATGCTGAGAGATTGGATAGTTTGCCTACCTTATACTCCAATTTCACCAAGAAGTGTTTTTTCAATCGATTGAATCCAGAGCAATGGATCATGACGGCGGGACGAACAGGGCATCCTAAATTTGCTTTTAAGGCCGATCATTTCAGTTCACAGGGGAGCGGATACCGAAAAAGTGATCGGCTAAAAGGATAATTAGAGTTCAATAGATGCTATATATGTAATTATACTGAAAATGCTTTTAAAATGTATTATTCAGAAATATAAGACGTATTTATAACTCCTTTATGAGCTGACCTCATCAGAAAATGTATGAAGATTTCATGTAACTGTCCTTTCTCAAAAGCCTCGTATTTTCTATTTCTAGAGCGATTGCGTTTTCGTGTACCAGTGTTGGGTGTTCATATACATATCTAGGAGGTTCGGGTTGGTATAGAACGCAAGGTAAGTGTGATCATACAGCATCTTGACGTGGTCTTTATTGACAGACTGTTCAGCGGACATGAGCCAAGGAAAACTGCACATAGACACAGTTGCGTTTATAGGAAACATCAGGTGAGGGGAGCGAGCAGGGTCCACAAAATATTCCAGGTGGGCCACGGGCCATCCTTTCACTATGTAAAATAAGAGTGAAATAAAAAATTTAGTTTGGTTTTAGAAATGGAGCTTTATTTCTAGAATTTACTTCACTGGCAATTCAAAATTCACCAAAGCCGCCGCAAACTTCATGACCGCCGGCAAGCTCATGTCAGTTAGACTAAATTCAATGGTTTAAGAGATTGTCCAGCATGCTAACGGTTTATAGCAGAAGTTGAAAACGATTCTGGGAGACTAATGGTCGCCCAAACTTCCAATCACTGGTGGCGTTATCCACCTGGAACTGGTGGTGCAAACAGGGGGAAGATCGACTTAATGAAATGGGACCATTTTATTCAGCGCATTCTAACACATTTTATGCAAAAACGGGAAACGGGATTTTGAAATCTCTTAGAAATGAAGTGGGGATAGGCTATAAACTACTTTTCTTGGGGTGCATTGGCGCTGCCATTGCTTATTGCAGTTCAGTTCCCACTTTATGCGACCAAGAAATGTTATATACAACAAAAGGTATTGAGACTGGACAGATATGGCTTTATTCCTCCTGGACTTCGTCTATCTGTAATCTTACAAGGTGAACAAGAAAATCATCTGAATTAGAAAATTGTTTTATATATTTCAGATAAAGATAGAACGATACCAATTGTGGCAGGTATTTTGGGTACAGTGGCTGGTCTGATTCTGATTGGTGTTGTCATTGTCTTATATAAAAAGTAAGTGTATAAAGCACATGAACAATTTAAATCAGATCAATTGTTCTAAAGAAAAACAGGGTGGGTGATTCTACACTGTTGGATTGTTTATGAACTAGATGTTGATCTCTTCATATTTCAATTTTCACATTTTGTACTTTTTTTTATACCATTGTGATTTATATTTACAGAGGAAAACTACCATGTTCCAGTAAACAGCGTCCCTATTCGGTGACTCAAACGGAACGTAAGTAAAAATAAACTAGATGCAGTGGAATAAATGCATATATTACAATCTGAACATTCATTAACCTGGATATTCTCTTTGAAATAATGGCAATAAGTTTCTGGTAACAAAACAAATAACAGGACTGGTAGTACAATACTGTTGCAACTCTGTCCATTTACAATTTGATTCAAATGCATATCTAAATGATTCGTTCCGTGAGTTGTTTTCTGTTTGTGATTCCACTGGTTTGCCATCCACCTGAAGGACGAGGCTATTTAATTCGGTTTACGAATGAAACGTTTTATTTATTATTGCTCAACACTGACATGTAATATTTCCAATTTTTAGTTTGTTGACAATTCGACTGAACATAACTGAAGAAAGAAAATCCTCTAATCATGAATGGCAAGTGTAGAGTAAAATCTATCACATGTAAATTTTCATTTTAATATGATTTTTCTTTCCATTTAATTCTCTCTTTTCCAACTTTATGTTAAAGATTTTGACGTTTGTGACGTTTGTTTTACAGTGTTTAGCCAATGAATCAAGCTAGCCAATGAATCAAGCTAACCGGCTAAATCACAATTAGTTTGTCTTAAAAAATGTATGGTCTTTGTTTATCACATTTTCTAACTGGACAATAATTAATGATTAGATTTTAAATTCATTTTGATATTTATGAAGACTGTTTGTTTTTCAGACGTGAAGATGTGATATGATAATAATTCAATCTGAGTACACCTATCTTAAATTGTGTAACTAACCAATATTTCAAAATAGCATCTCTTTTGTTTGATAATCTGTAAACGTAATAGCAGTATGCAAAACAGAATGTGAAAATATAATCTTTACTGTGAACATGAAAGTGAAAATGTAATCTTTAATGTGAACATGAAAGTGAAAATGTAATCTTTAATGTGAACATGAATGTGCAAATGTAATCTTAAATGTGAACATGAA
>NW_008708846.1:1975397-2007652 GCF_000327385.1 Lottia gigantea
GTGAAAATGTAATCTTTAATGTGAAAGTGTAATCTTTAATGTGAAAATGTAATCTTTAATGTGAAAGTGTAATCTTTAATGTAAAAATGTCATCTTTAATGTAAAAATGTTTTCTTTAATGTAAAAATGTAATCTTTAATGTGAAAATGTAATCTTTAATGTGGAAATGTTATCTTTAATGTGACAATGTAATCTTTCAAAATTTTAAATGATCTTCAGTGTGAATATTTGAATTTATTATGAAATCTAGAGCTCAGGAGACATTATTGTTTTGTTAATATGTAGTTTTTGTATAAAAGCTAATATGTATTGATATATTTTTTTCAAGGAGAAATTAAATTATTATTTTGTATCAACTTAAGATAATATGGTCAAAGGTACTGGTACAGAGTTTGCCTCAATTTAAAGTTATATATCTGAAATCTAACTAAGTGGTAAGCTTTGCACTTTAAAAAGTCTCGTTTATGATATTCAACTGATAATACCGGCTGCGTTCGGTGTAACAGTTGTGAACCTGTGGAACTGTGAGATGCCCGTGGGAGAAAGTTGTAAGTGCTTCACATGAATCGAAATGCAGATGTAACATGTGCCAGGGTTCTGTATAAATATAAAAACCACCTGATACCTACAGAGAATTCAGTTGCTTTGTGACGAAAGCGATTATGGCACGTCTTACATCCCCGACAACGTACTCAAGTAATTGCCAATGCTTTTAACTGTCGTGACAGAGCCATTGAAAGACTTCGGATTCGTTACAACAACACCACAAACAACACTAATGGTTGTGCACAAAGTTGTCGCCAAAAAATGTTTACTGTACGGTGTACCGCAGGGATGCGTATTTGGCCCTGTTTTATTTAGCATGTGCACCACTCCACTCTGCAAGATAGTTCACAGGCATCTCTTTTAAACCCTCTGTAAATAATAGTTGTAAATCCAAGATTGAATGTTGCATTGAAGATATTCGATTTTGAATGAATAATACTTTGCTTAAACTGAACGATGATAAAACAGAAAATATTTTTCTTGGATCAAATAATCTTGTATCGAAAGTAAACCAAAATGTATCTTTATCTGTGTGACTCATGTTATATCCCCAGTTCTATCTGCTAGAAATATTGGGGAGTTATATTCGATTACCCTTTGACCTTGGAACCTCATGTAAATAATGTTTGTAAATTGTGTTATTTTAACCTTGATTTTAATCTTGATTCTAAATTCTTATCAACATTATCAATTCAAATTGACATTTGTTAACAAAAATCATAATTTGTACTGAAAATGAACATTCTTCGATAAACATTCGGTTTTCCAATGATTATTGAATTAATAGAATTTTTGCCAAAAATATACTTAATTACAAATCTAGCTCAACATAATATCTTCAAATGCAAAACGTCAAACACAAAACTCTACCAACAAATGTTCAAATACAAATGTTCAATAACAACTCTCGCTCAACATATTAATGGTTTATCGACTTTGAATCCTACCAATAGAGTTAAATACCATGATCTTACAACAGGATAAGGTCAATTCTTATGGGCAGTTGAGCGTTAAAGAATACGCGAACCTTCGATACGCATGCGTGTTATTTATTATACATCCGGTTGTCTCTGAATAATAAGTCCTACTTACTTGTATTTTAGTCAAATATGGGTTGAATATTCCACTATTTGCTGGAATAACAATTGAAGCCTATTAATACAAGATGCCAGGGGGAAGGAGAATACTATCACGTATTCAATCTGCTAATTCATACACATCTTCTATACATAAATCATCTGGAAGTGGAAGGTTTGAAATGCTCAGACACCTGTCAAATCCCTTGCTTGACTTGAAGTTTGAACCCTGAAAATGAAACACATCTGTCAAATTTCAAATCTACACACTGTCACTGTTCTAACGTATAAGCATTGGCATTTTTCTACATCTAGTTAGATCAAATGTTCTGGGATTGTCAGAATATTACTTTTTTCCCTTTGAAATAACAAATGAAATAGCCACCTCAGCTTTTGTTTCCTCTTATTCTTATTTATAATTATAGACAGACTTCTACAATGTAGCTAGTCAAATACTATTAATGAATGCTAACGCTAGAATGACCTTGCATTATGTATTGTTGTTTATATTTTTAGCAACACAAAGGCATTCTAAGACCAACAGTGCTATTTAGAAGCAGATATTCCAATTCTCATGAAAAAGATTGATGAAATTCAATATACCAACGAACTTGCGATGACAGTAGCTATGATTGAGCAAACCACTTAATCCCCAAATACTTAAAATTGCTATTTTTAAAACTGCCCACAACTCGAAATCTTTTGAATTTGCAGACTTTCAAAAAAACTACAAATTTCCATTTAACAAAATTGAAGTGCCCCAAATTTCAGGACTTTTGAACTATGAAAATCTATGAAGCAAAACCAGTGATTATTCTTGTACAGTTGTTAATTGAACGTTATCATGGTTACAGAGGTTTGCTTGTGCAACATTTAAGATACATATATAAAAATTACTTGTCTCTTTCAGTCATGCAGAAGAAAGAGATCCAAATGTTGTTCCATTAGCATCGATGGTGGTTTTACCAAAACATGCACAGCTACCTGAAATACCAGGAGATGGGAATCTATATTTTGAGTCAATGTTATATATTTTTGGCATAATAGTCATGTTTCTTCAGTATATCAACCTTTATAAAACAGTATGGTGGTTACCTCATTCCCACTCTAATTATGCTTTAGTAAGTTTGATTGTCATATTATTCATTACTACTGTACTTATGAAATTATTCAAAGGGAACCTTTATTGCTGCTGTCCTAGCAAAATTTCCCACATTACATGGTCTTGCCCCTTTTCATAAGGTGCAGAACAATAGGACATTAAACTTCATTAATTTCATTTCATTTATAATGAATTACAAATCACTGTGACACAAGAATTTTGGGTCATTCCATGTCAAATCACCCCCAAAAAAGTAAAAAGTAAACCGTACCCCCTTTGATTTTGCTGAAATTTGGTTTATATGTTTATTTTGGCTGAAAAAGCTGATATTCAAAATTTTAGCTTCATCGGACAAACGGTTCCAGAGATATACGGTTTACCTCATTGGGTGATTTGACATGGAATGACCCTCTTCAAAGCATCCTTAAACATGCTTAAACTTCATTAGCTTGTGAATCAAATAGTCGGATTTGTGTAAGTTGTTTTATGATATAGGTAACAATTTTTTTTTCATTGAAATTGTTAAAAACTTTTTATGACAGTGGATGCTAATCACTTCTATCAACTATATTACCAAATATCACAGTTACAAAGTTATGAGTAAATATATATAAAATCTTTGAAGATAAAATGTTAATTTTTATCCCATTACACCATATCGTGATATATACTGTATCGTGACCCTTGTATCGCGAATTGTATCGTATTGTGACATGATTGACCATACCCAGCACTACCGGGTATATCCACATTCACAAATTCCAATTTCAACATTTTTATACGCCCACATCTCTGTGTGTGGACGTATATTGTCGGCACCCCTGTCCGTCAGTCCGTGCGTCAACATTCAACCGATTTTGATGAAACTGTTATAGGACCTAAATTGAAAGATTTGAGAAAGTTTAGTTTACTTCTGATTAGATTTAAGGCTTTAGGCCTCTTACGTCAGTTTTGAGGAGTTATCGCCCTTTAACCTCTATTAATTGCAATCAATTGCTCGTAAACACTCTAAAAACTAGATTTTTTGATGAAATCAAATGAAATTCGGTATGTGTATACATATTCATAACGCGAAGACCAAGTTCGAATTTGAGCTATTTTCGACCGTTAGAAGTTATTGCCCTTGCCCCAAAATCTTGAATATTTACCATCCGCATGCCATGGTGGGCGTATATAGCTGTGGTCCACTATCTTTATATTTCTATCACTTTTTGTTGCAGAATTTCTACCTTATTGATCCGAACTTAGTATCTTTCCTGGCTATTATAATGTGTAGAAGAGTTGTTGCATGTTTTTTACAAGAGGTATGTATGTTTGGAAAAGCATTGAGAGGCCTGTGACCAGTGAATTCTAGGGCTGCAACGATTAACCGTTGAATCGATGAACCGCGATTGGTTCTTTCTTATCGATGCATTGCGAAAGAAAAAAATAATCGCGATACATCGGCCCGATTCTCATAAATATAATAAACTCCCTTTAATGACTTATAGCACTGAATCCATGGTATTTTAGAAATTGTGTCATGTTCAAATGTTAAAAAGTTGCTTTCACGTATTAATTTGTCTTGAGCATTTTTAATTTTTGTTCCAAACGATAAAAAGAGAACATATTAATATGCCAAGTGGAAGATAAACGCATGGGATCTGATAAAAACGTTTTCTTTTTCCAACGTAATATGTGATTGCATAGTCATGAAATAATTCCAATTAAGATATTTGCCAATGGTTTGGTATTTTATTTATTTTTTTGAAGAAATTTGTTAGTCCTTGTGTGTAACAAATGATAAAAAGTAAATTTTGTACTTCTATGCGTGCCAAAATAATATAAACTGTGTTAAAATGTTATTTATTATCAGTTTTCTTTTTCATTCCCTTTTAATCAAAGAATCGCGATTTATTATCGCAATAAATCGTATCGTTAAACGAGTATGGTTCAGTGTATCGGATCACCACTTTAGGAATTGTTGCAGCCCTAGTGAATTCCATATAGCTGTGTGTCTATATATATCGTAATAGCTAAATGCTTAAGACTTGAATCCATTTTATAATCTTTTCTTGTATGTATGTATGTGCTACAGACTGTACACTTTAAAGATCTCTTGACAGTAAGAGTAAACTAATGCTGCTGTCCTGGCAAATTTTCCATCATTGCACAATGCTAGGCAAATTCTATCGTGCAGATATATTGCTGTTGCCCCTGTCATTCCGTCGTTCCACAATTAACTTGTCACGATAGAGACCACAGTTTTTGACTGATTTGGTCATTTGAAATTTGATGTGTAGTTTTAATATCGTCATGATCTTAAATAAGTTTGAAACTTGGGAGCATTCTATTTTTTTGTCAGAATTATATTGTAGGATTATATTCACATGATCTTGAACAAGTTCAATGTTGGGTCTGATAAGACAAATATTGATAGAATAATGAAAATAGGTAAAAAACTGTATTTGGTGCATATTAAAAATAGAAAATGAAACTGAATATTAAGTAGTTTCAACCTTTGACAGTTTTGATCAAATTTGGTGTGTAGGATTATATTCACAAATTAATGTACAAATTTGGGTATGATTTGACAAGTATGAAATTCAACACTTGATATACTGAAATTATGTTAAATGTTCCTTGCAAACATGATAAAGAGGCCACAGTTTTGTCAGTATTTGTCAGAAAATTTGTGTAGATTGTATTCCTTATTTGGATATGATTCGAAAAATATTGACCAGAGTTTACACTAGGGTTGGGCAATATACTGGTAATACCCAAATATCACCATATCGTGATATATTTATTTGTCAAATGTAAGTCCAGATAAGATCATCTACACAAGTGGCTTATGAGGCAACAGTTTTTATACGCCCACACGTCCGTCCACATTTGTTGTATGCACGATAGAGGCTACAGTTTTTACCTGATATTGATGAAATTTGGTATGCATGTATATATTGATGAGATCTGGGTTAAGTTTGAAATTGGTAATAATCGAATGAATTGTTTCACATATTAAACCATTACAGACTTTGTTATCATTTCTGACAGCTGGTAGTGGGCATATGTTACCTTGCCTGGCAAGCTATCTTTGTCCAAATATTATAAAACTTGGTTTGTAGGTTTATATCCACATGATCTTTGAGAAGTTGGTTCTTTGGATATGATTCGACACAAAAGGCTTTACAGCCCTTAAAGGGCCTATCGTACCTTAGTCTCAGAAACGTGACCTTTTTTGTTCAGCTTATCAGTAATAGTGCTCACAGCTCACCTTCAAAATTTGAGCCTTCAAATCCATATGTGTCCAGAATTAACTGCGTTTGAAAGTTAAAAAGATGAGTCATCTTTTCTTGAGAAACTGCCATATAAAGAAAGGACAACTCAAGAAAAAGGAAAAGTAATTCCTAGTTTGAGATGTTTTTGAAGGAATTATGCATACATTTCTTGTGCTTCTGAAGACTATTTACATATTTTCAAGACTCAAACCAACCACTGAAAATGGCACATTTGTCCCTTTCATTTGCTGGAATTTATTGAGCTACTGGGCATGTCAGCTTGGCAAACGACTATTTTGTTTTTGATGATTCTACAAACTTCATACTTTTTCCATGATTGTGATAAATCATCTCCCTGGCAGAGAGGGGAAATAATAAATTTTTTTTTGTTTTTTATTTCAGACATTTGTAGTGAAGAACAAAGGAATTTTATATTGGATATCCATGTTTTTAAAATGTGTTATTGTTTTATGTATACTAGCTCTATTTTTATACACCGGTTATCAAGTAGTGACTAAATATTCCCCTTTATATTGTTTATTTTTAACTTGTCCGTAAGTATAAATCTGTATGATTAACCAATTCTTCTCTAAACAGACTCGTTCGGGTGGGACAATAAACCACGGCTTCGTGTGCTACAGACTGTGCACGTTAAAGATCCCCGACAGTTGGAAATCGAAAAAGAGCAGGCTAATGCAGCTGTCCTGGCAAAATGTCCCTCATTGCACCCTGCATGGCGTTACTTGTCTTCATTAGCCCACATGGTGCAGAAAAGTAGGATGTAAAAGTCCATTCATTTCATCTCTTTAAACAGGCTACATCTCTGATATGAAATTTGCCCTCAGTTGAGTGGACTTTTAGAAAGGTTTCACTGTAGTAGTTGTCAAATTGTATATAGATGTTATTAATAGCGATGTGTCTAGCAGGAAGAGTGCTTGGTATAGTGTGTTCAGAAGAATAAAGCTTATGCAACTTAACTGCAGTTTAACTTAAGCTGGCTTAAAACCTGCTTTGAAATGTTAAAGGGACAGATGCACCATTTTTTTGACCAATCATGACTAAGTCTCAGAACAGGATTTTTATTTTAGATAAGCCAATCAGTAACAGCAGGATTTTTTCTACTGTTTTTGGAATTATTTTTTGGGGGGAGAGTTTTTTTTAATTCTGCACTTATATTCCAATTACTTATTTACAATAAATTCTGTAAACTGTTTTGTATTCTTTATTTCAGTTTAGTAACTTATTTCTTTTTATTTGGACCAAAATTCAAACCATTGTATCACAAATACTATGCCTGGCCACGATATACTACTACTTGTCCAGATAGATATACACCAAAACCTCGTAGTAAAGAGGGGCCCAATAGAGACCCCTTCATATTCCATAGCTGTACACTGACACCAGATATAGTACGTGATGAAGTTGAGGCAATGAAACAAGACTTTAATTCCCGAATGAAACAAGTGCTGTTTAACTCTACTCTGACGGCATTTTACATGTCTTTTGTACCACTTTGCTTTGCCCAGGTAATTATTACTTTTTTTGTTTTTTAACTTATGTTTAAGGTTATTATGTTATTAAATAACTAATATACTAATTTTACCAATCCAGATAAAATTTACTACAAGTGACTTGTTAGAATTGTTTAGAGGATCCTATTTGGACAAAAACTTCACCATATATCATGATAACTACCAATATATATCACGATATGACCATATTTGGGTATTTTGTAATCAGGCGATATTACTAAGAATATTAATTCCTATACCAGTATTTATCGTGGTACCGGTATATTGCCCAGCCCTAACCAGGCCATTGCAATTCAGTCTGCCTTTAGTGCCTTATATATCAATATTGTTTCATTTGTACGGAAGATTTGACTAATTGAAAGTTACAATATTTCAAGCCTCTGCATCATTGAGGATTAAATAACTTCAATTTTATTATGCACCAGGGATTTTAAGAGGTTTTGTAAAATTTTGTATGTGTATGTGTACACTGATAGCATCAATTTGCACCATTCCAATACCATTCAGATGTCTGTGGTTCCTGCGATTACACTAAGTGTTTGATGACGTCACTAATCCTAAAATATGCTTTCTAACATAAGGCCCTTGGTGTTTTGTAACCTCATCAAACACTTATAATTAGTGCAACTGCAAGAACCACATCTGATCGAAAATTGAAATTTTTGTAAATTGATCAGTGTCCCTAATACACATACAAAAATTGATGATACCTCTTTACAATCCCTTTAAGTCATATAAACATTTTCTTTATCAGATGGTAGAGCTCAATATCAGCTATCCATAAAACCCTTGGAATATACGCTTTGTTTAAATGTCAGATTTAACTAAATAAATTAATATTATCTCTTTGAAAAAGTTCAAGAACTAATCAGAGATTTAGCTATGCATGTTGAAAAATTAATGGGATTGTAAAGAGAAGTTGTAAGAAAAAATTATAATCGGGGACATGGATAGCATCAATTTGCACCATTCCAATTTTCAATTAGACATCTGTGGTTCCTGCAATTCCACTTAAACTAAGTGTTTGATCGGAAAATATGCTTATATCATAAAAGACCCTTCACAATTAGTGACGTCACCGAACAGTTAATTTGAGTGGAATTGCAGGAACCACAGACATCTGGGCGAAAGAATGTATGTTATCAGTGTCCCTGATACATATGAAACCTCTTTACAATCCCTTTAAAACTTCTGACAATGATCTCCGATAACTTTTGCGTGGATTTGCTAAGGAAGGTGTTTTGATGTAACTTTCCACAACACAATTATCGCATGTCATGTGCATGATCATATATTGATACTTTGAGAAACTAATTGTATATCTGGTTATGGTGTATATAGATTCTCTATACAGATAATTATTTTTATTTGGACTCTCAGAATATTCAAAATAACTGTGAAAACTGTTGGGTAAGTGGGTACTGTATTTTGTGTCAAATCTGATTTTTTTTATATTTCCCGAAATTTCTGTGTCATTTATTTTACTTTAAGTGTAATCTGTTACAGATATTCCAAGCAATGTCAATTGTGTAGTCAAATGTTTGAATATTAAAGGGGTGGGCCCAGTCTCTATGACAGACCGTTTAAATTAAATTTTTATTTCATTTATGTTTTTATCTATTTCACATTTAAAATCATCCTTAAATAATGATTTATATGAATAGCAAGTATGAGGTCATGGCTTTCCCAGATTAGTACTGGAAATTAGAGAGTGCTAGACTAGTACATCCTGCCTCTACATTTACCTCTTGGTTTCATTAAAGGGATTGTAAAGAGGTTTTCTAATTTTCTTTATGTGTATCGGAGACACTCATAGCATACATTTGCACCATTCCAATTTACGTCTGTGGTGCAATTCCACACAAATTAAGTGTTTGATCACGTCACTAATTGCAAAATATTCTTCATACATAAGGCCTTCGTAATTAGTGATGTCATCAAACACTTAGTTTTTGTGGAATTGCAGGAACCACAGACGTCTGATTAAAAATTGGAATGATGCAAATTGATGAAATCAGTTTCCCTGATACACATAAATTTTTTAGAAAATCTCTTTACAATCCCTTTATAGAAGATCTGTTTTTAGAAATGAATTTCTTTTTTTTAAATTGTCCTTTGTTACGGTTTTTACCATATTTGAAGGAAGAACAAGCATATTCTTTAACTCAAAATTGATTACAATATTTATAAGTGTATTTTTCCCTAATTTTGTGAAGTTGACAAGGAAAAATTTAGGGAAAGGGAGTGTTTTTTTTATAGGCTTTACCTGTGCATGATAATTTCGTTTTTCAAGTTTAGTTTGCATGATTTGATTTTGTCATTTCTTCTTTTAAGTTTAAAGATGGCTCCTCACTTTCTATCTTAAAAAGTATTAATAGTAGATAGTAATTGAAAATGTTGAACCCATCTTTAACCAATATGTTCTCGTTGAACTTGTTTGTGCTATGATGACAAATGTTATTTTAATCTATATTTGTGAGTCTTCATATATTGACAAATGGCACATATGCTATATCAGTATATATGATATTGAAATTGTTATGTGATTTGCTAATTAACTAAAGAAATTAAAATAAAGTTTGTTATGATGAATCACTTTCAAGTTCATTTCTATTTATATGGTTAAAAGGAATCATGATAATACTCATATATTGGGTGGCCCAGAAAAAACAATGATAACATTAGTGACACCATTTTGAAATACCAACCTTTGTCCAAACTCATAATGCTGAAAAATAATTACACCTCTTTGATAGAAATCATGCTCATTATAGCCAGGAGTTTGTAGTGGCCATTCATCTTTTGAACGAAATTTCAATTTTCAGGAAAATGTTGTCCTCATTGAGCATTGGTTTAATGAAAGAGGAAAAATTACTACTCATTATGTTTTTTACAAGGAATTTTAAAAATGCTTGTAACTGTAGTTTGGTGAAAAGATGTCTTATATCCCTATAAATATGATAAATTATAATAATAGCTTTGATACTTTTGGAAAAATCCTAAAATGAAATGTGTTAAAGATGGGTTCCCTTATTTTCACTTACGAAACTGAAAATACTAATACTTATATGAATAGAAAGTAAAGGTGTTTTAATGACTTAGAAAAAAACCAGTTTGTCTCACATGTCCATAATTAATTCATATTAGCTAAATTAGAAGAGAATTACCAGCAGAATTCTAATGAGTGACTGATCGAGAAAAGTTTTTTGTTTTGTTTATCCAGACTGTACATACATTGACATTTATGATTGGTTAAAACTCTTAATTATATGCAATAAGAACATAATGATATGATTAAGAATACATGATAATTCATTAGAAACACCAATGAATCAAATAGTTTGCTTAATTTGACACAAGTAATAAGGAAACCCATCTTTAACGTTTGTTGAAATACATCAAATTAGCAACTATATTTTTTTAGAAATTACCACAATTTCCTTCATAATGAGTAAGTATTCATAGCAATTACTATATCTTTCTTTCAGAATACCTTATATTATGATACTTGGTGGGTAGGACAACATGTCAGCCTTACATGGCTCAGTTCCTTTCTGATGTTAATATGTCACTTCCTGTCACCAAGATATCTAGATCTACTACATAAATGTGCTTTACATCTGGGACGTTGGCAGAAAGTGGAAGGAAGACATGCTCATGTTCCCCACAATGCGTAAGTTTGATTTGAAATTATATAACTTTCATATATGGTACAATGTTGTTAACAGTAAATACTTGAATTAAGGTTCAGAGATCTAGTGGAGATGTAGATGAAATAAATTAAAGTTTTATATCCTGCTTTTCTGCAACTGATTGTGTTAATGGGTAGCACCATGTAGTTTGCAATGTTTGAAATGAGTCTACTCTTTTTTGATTCCAATTGTTAAGGAATCTTAAACATGCACAAGGCCTTGGTTCATTGTTTCGATTAGACAGTTTTTCTGCATAATCCCCTCTGACCTATGTTACTGACAGGGAAACCAGATCATCATATGCAAGAATTATACTTGGGACCAGTTTAACGCCATAGTGAGCCCTTGAAGTATTGGTTAACAAGTGACTTGACAGCTTTAGTCTGTAAATATGTTAGTATGAAACAAATTTAATCAAACTGACTCAGTATACATGGAATGCAGTCTTTTTATGTTAATTTATATATTTAATTAAAGTAAAGGTGCTTAACCCAGTAATTTACAGTGTGTTTAGATCTTCAAGCTCGATTTTTTGTCCGTCCGTCCGTTCATATTTCTTGTAGGCACGATAGAGACTACAGTTTTTATCCGATCTTGATGAAACTTGGTATGCATGTATATATTGATGAGATATCGGTCAAGTTGGAAATTGGTAATGAACATTTTCAGAGTTATTGCCCTTGTGTATACATTGTACAATCAGACATTGTTCATATTTGAATTTGATAACTTGATGAACTGTTTCATGTTTTTGCCTTGACTTTTAGATGATTTTAAGATTATTTGAAAATTTATTATAAAGCCACTAAAGATTTTGTTATCATTCTGACAGCTGGTAGTGGGCGTATGTTACCTTGCCTGGCAAGCTATCTTTTTAGTAGTCTTAACGCAGCAGTTAAGATTAAATTGTCTTAACATGCATCTGCTTTGAAGGTGGTTTAAAACCTGGCTTGAATAGTTAAGTTTGCTTATTTTGGCTGTTTAAATGCATATTCCTTTCTTTATAAAATTATTTTCAGGTGGTCTGAATTACAAGTATGGCCACAAGGAGCTCTAGTAAAACATGTTCGTGGGTTGTTTAAAGCTGAAGGTATTAATGTTACTGCTGAACCAGGCAATAGTTCTCATGGTAGATTTTATGTAAGTTTTTATTAGTGCAGCTTCGAGAATTGAGAAATAATTTTTTTTAAATACTAATCATTAAACCCTTTTAAAAAAGACTGAAATTATGTCTATTTCTACTATGTCTAAGGCTACTATTTCTAGCCTTAATTGATATATCGGATCATAGAAAAATTTGGTTTTAAATTGGCTGGCAGATTCCATTGATTCCAAATACAGTACTTTGTCTACTGATTTTGTGTTTTTTGTGCTAAAATGTTTATGTATACAATAAAAACGGAAATTAGTTTATTTTCAATCAAGTTGTTTGTATGAACCTTGATTCAAAAATAGTCCCTTGCATGATTTGTTTATGTTGAGAAAGTGATTGTAAAGAGGTTTTTAACATTTTGGGAACCAATCCAATATCCAATCAGACGCTGGGGTTCCAGCAATTCCACTAAAAGTAACATTTGACGTTACAAATCACCAAATATACTTATATCAAATAAGGCCTTTTACGATTAGTGACATCATCATACACTTAGTTTTAGCGTTAAGGTGAAATGAGAATTTAACAATTTTTTATGATGGTACTGACTTGTTCTGTGCTATAATAAAGAAAAAGCTGCTTTGGATGAATGTTCTTTTACCCACTGGGTCTATATGAAAATTGAAATTGCAGGAACCACAAAAATTGACATTTTGATGGTGAATATTGATGCTATCAGTGTCTTCGATACACATAAAAGATTTAGAAAATGTCTTTACAATCCCTTTAATATTTTGAAACCAGTCCCCTAAAACTAAAGTTGATAGTTTCAACAATGTAGTACATTTTTCTGTGGGCAGAATTCGCCCTAAAAGACTCAGCTGGTTTTTAATTTACCATTTTCATTTCTTTCAGTTTTTATTCAGTAAACCATTAAGAGTGTTACATTGGTTATTAATAATGACATTTATGTTGGTGATTTATCAGTTCTTCCGCTTACTGCAGTGTACCGAATGGAGTCATATAATGTCTCTAGCTTTAATACTCTTCTGTAACTATTATACCTTGTTTAAATTAATGAGAGACTGGATCATCATGGGGAAATCATATAAAGAAGAAGACAATATGAACTCGAGTAGCTGAATAAGATGAATATTGTGAAGTGCTTATTGAATAAGTCTTTGTACTTAGTTGGATGTAATTTATGGAGATGCTGTTTTTGTTTCCTCTTTTATTGAGGAAATTATTTTCCCTTCCTAAATATTCATTTATCATAAAATGTTTTAGAAATAAATTTGGTAATTTTTTCATTAATTGAAATATGCAGCAATCCAAATACATCCAAAGTCATTTCATAGAAAATAAATTAATTGAAAAATGGAATTAAATCAATATTTTGTGGTATGCTAGGGAAGTGAATATATTATGTAAGCCTACTTATTGATGCCATGAATCATGACTCTGTTTGTTGTATCTTTGTTAAATTGTAATGTGTCCTATATCATGTTCCATGTATTTGAAAATATGTGAGTAATAAATGTGCATTTAAAATGATTGTGTTAATACAATTTGATGTACCGGGTATGGAATATCCCAGACAGTGAGTTAGACGCTTACCTAACTTTAACAGGGTTTCCATGATGCAGGTCAGAAGGGCTGACATGAAATAGCAAAGCAAGGCCTTGTGTGCTACGAACTGCAGGTTAAAGATCAGTTTTGTTCAAGAAAATCCTTAAATCTTGCATACACACAAAATAGCCGACATGTCTCGGAGAGCTGTGGTGGGTTGTCTTCGTTGCTCAGTGCTAAAAACATTCGGTTTGGACCTGGTAAATCCAACTGAGGAATAATTATACAATTATTATTAAGAGGTAATTTTCCTTTAAGATGAGACGGTTTTTTTTTTGTTAATTTCGTGGAAGCGTACAGCCAGAAACCATATTGAATACATTACTGACAGAACATGGAAATGGGAGATAACTTGTAAAGTGCAAAAATTCTCATATATGTTTCTGTGTTTTGGAATAATTAATTAATAGCCAAATGAAATCGAATATTGTTATGTTATGTAACAAGGTTTACCTGTAATAAGAAAATTAGTCGTGGCATGGCACCTTGGCTTTATCCATTTACGTTTCTTGGTAGGTAGGTAGGTTCGAATTTTCTTTGATATTTTTATTGCTGTGTTTAAAGTTGCTTTCAACCAAATGAAATTTATTTTAGTTTTATACACATTGTAAACTCTCATCCTGTTAGTTCATGTTGGAATTTAAGTAGTTTTGAGACCCTTAAATGCAAGGCCAGTCACCGTGGTCTAAAATTAGAATTATTTGACCCCTTAACAGTTCGTTTACGAATATTAGCCTAGTCTGTGTTATCCAGGTACAATTTCATAGAGTTTAACTATCGAGGGAGAATACTCTGCAATTCTGGCCTTGAAAGGTTATACGGTAGGCATGATTTACAATTTCTTATTATGTTTCTTCACCAAAATGATTATTTTAAAATTGATCATCATGGCAGACTTTATTGTGGAAATGGTAAAAAAACAGTTTTAGGGGAAACGCACAAAAATGATGGTAGCCTACGTATAGGTAGGCTATGGCACAATGGGCATTTGTAGTAAAATCTTATAATCAAATAGTGTTTAAAATCATCTTTTATTTCACTGATTATAACTGGATTTATTGTAATGTTATGCTAATATTCATTTGAGAGAATCGATACAAATTATGATCAAAATTGAAATAATACAAATTAATTGTTAGACCAAGTTCAAGAGTTCAATATGCTGATAAAAAAAAACTATTAGAAAAGTAAATTTGATGTTTGTAACATATTCGACTGAATTAGTTCCTTTTGATCGTGGTCATTCAATATTTTATATATATGATTGACCACCAAGACAATTCAACACTTGTTTCATTAAAAATATTAATTGGTTTTCTCAAATGAGTATACAAATAACTTTAACTGTAGTTCTCTATTATTCCACTCATATTTATACTGGAACGCTAGATTATTTCAACTAGCATAAGTTAATACTTCAAAATATAATCCATCTATATCAGCACCCCACCCATGACCCCTTTTGAATAAATTCTGCGTACGCCACTGCAACCCCCACCCCACCCACTTTAATAAAATAAATATGAAAAGCTTATTCTTCTTCTTGTTATTTCGTGTAGGATTTTCATCATGTTAAACAAAGATCGCAATTGCTACAAAATTTCCCATGAAACAAATTGATAATGACATTTTGACTGTTGGAAGCGGACTGTTTTTATACGCCCACGTTATAATGTGGTCGTATGTTGTCGTCGCCCCTGTCCGTCCGTCGGTCCGTCCGTCCACAATGGGCTTGTGAACGCAATAGAGACATCATTTTTTCATTTGATTTGAATGAAATTTGGTGTGAATGTTTATAATGATGAGATCTTGGACAAGTTCGAATTTGGCGATCTTTCGATGAACGGTTTTTGAGTTATTTCCCTTGCCTTATGAAAAACGCGTAAAAATTTGGTTGTGAACACAATAAAGACTACCGTTTTCATCAAATTTCAATGAAATTTGGTGTTCATATTTATAATGATGAGATTTTAGACAAATTCAAATTTGGCTATCTGGTTTTTTTTTTTATAAAATTAAATTTGACAATTTTTCGATC
This sequence comes from Lottia gigantea, assembly GCF_000327385.1. NCBI lineage: Eukaryota > Metazoa > Mollusca > Gastropoda > Lottiidae > Lottia > Lottia gigantea. The sequence goes on from NW_008708846.1 coordinate 1,991,366, forward strand.
AACGGAATTTGAGTTATTGCCCATGACAGTAAAAATGCATAAAAACTTGTTAGCGATAGAGGTGACAATTTATGTAAGAAGTTTATTAAATAATGGTGTGTGTTTGTTTAAATCAACAATATCTTGCACAAATTAGATTTTTGGTGTGATTTGACACAGATAGGTTACTGCCCTTGATATACTGAAATATATCAGGAAAGTGGGCGTATCTTGCTAGGCAACCGCTTGTTGAATTTTAAATTGAAATGAAATGTTAAAAATTTTATTAAAATTGATTTGTCTATACGTGTTGCGTGTAATTTTTAATCATGTTGAAGTAGAATTTTAATCTAAATTTTTTCAACCCACTTTAACAAATTTCATGAAGCAAATGCCCATTGTCCCTTCAACGCAAAAAGAGGCCAAAGGTTATATATTGAAAAAAAAATTGCATATTATTTATGGGTGGTCGATTTGAGATACAATTGGAGAATATCAAATTTTTCCACCGAGCGCTTCTATGTCTGGGCATTTAAGGTTTAAGAGCAGAATAAAGTAATAGTTATGAAATTTGGCATAGGTATCTCGTTTTAACCGCTATCCAAAGTTTAGCGTATCTGAACGACGAACCCCATTTTTTCATTTTACAATCACAAGGAGTTGATGGGCCACAGACACCAGCCTGCCGATCCGTCCATTACACTTAGCTAGACCAACTTTGATCAATATGACTGCCGTTAACATGATCTGAACCAAATATTGACATAGAAGTCATCAAAGTATTCTGATATATGTGGTTCCTAACCACTTGACACAATTCTGAGCCCTCAATTTAGGCCTATCAGAATCTTCACTGTCTGGAAGTGTGTCGTGGTTGTCTGTTCAAACGAGACATCATTTTAGATCTCTTAGGTCCATTTTAGATGTTTTTCGGGGGAGTTTGGGATATATCTTCTATGCTATAGCAGAGATGCAACATTTGGCTCATTGTTAAGAATTTGTGTGGTCAGATGTGAAGTCTTAAGCACATAGTATAGGCACGTTGAAAATTCTCTGTCCCATAGGATCAACCAATGTCGCGTAATGCTTTCGTTAATTTTATAAACCAAATTAACAGGTATATATATAGTAAATTTAAATCATATCCTATGAAAAGACATCAACCTACAACAATGTTAAGATGCTTCCTTAATTTCACGTATGATCTTATTGTATAATAATATAACAGTTACGAAAAGTCGTCAATCACCGTTTTTGTTGGCATGGCAACCAGTTAGCTAATATTTCGCATAGTAAATTTCTATTGATTTTGTACCAATCACTGCCACTGTTTGCCATTGAAGACAATTGTCGTTGTTTTATTTTTAAGAAAAAAATTGCGAAATTTCGAAATAGAAAGGCTAATATCTCATCATTGTTAAGTAATATGTATGACATTTTTTTAAAACTTGAAACGTTGATATACCTACTCATGCAAATTATCATGTCAATCTTGCTAGAAGGTAGAAGAATGATCAAAATGGTAGAATTTGGTTGTCAGAACGACAGTAATAAGAGGGTAAATATGGTTTTATACTTTTGCAAGATTTATTTTTCACGGTAAAAGGTATATGATAGTTTTAATTGATACAAATTTCAAGTTACCAAATATACTCTCCTATTAAAGGGATTGTAAAGAGGTTTTTAAAATCTAATATATGTATAGCATATAGACACAGATAGCATCAATTTGCACCATTCGAATTTTCAATCAGACGTTTGTCGTTCCTGCAATTCGACTTAAACTAGGTGTTTGATGACGTCACTTATCGGAAAAAGTCATTATCACATCAAGCCCTTCACGATAAGAGAATTGAAATGGTACAAATTGATGCTATCAGTGTCCCCGTCACACTTAAAAATTTTAGAAAATCACTCTACAATCCCTTTAACCTTTCGGATACTGCAAGAGCACACTAGTGACAAATGTTCAGTATATTTGAGTTTCGGACTGTATTGTACTTTTTCATCCATGCAAAGAGAATAAATGGACCGTAAAGAGGTCATAGATGAAAGATCCATTGATATTTAAATTAAATGAAATCAAATTGTATTTTCGTCCTAGTTTTCTACTATGAACTATAATAATGAAAAATATATTATTGTTCTGTTGTTTAACGCTTCGGCTAACAACCTTCTCCAGAAATTAGTAGTTTATGATCACATATTTCCCCGTCTTTCCTTTATTTATTTTAAGTAATATATTATTAAAATATTATTGATTCTAAACTTAAAATAAGTAAGGAAAGACGGAAAAAATGTGATCATAAACTATCGAAGTGTTTCTGAAGAAGGCAATTACCTGAAACGTTAATGCTCAGTTCACACCAACGGCGCTTTGATCGCGCTTTAAAGCGGCGTACAAAGCGGTACCAAAGCGTAACAAAGCTCGACTAAAGCGCCAGGGTCGTAATAGATCGCTGGAAAGCTTTGAGCAAACTGGATATTCGGCAAGAGCGCCCAAAAATTTTAAACTGTTTAAAAATTTTGGGCGCTCTGTCACGAATTGATTAAAGCGCCGAGAACGTATCAAAGCTTAACAAAGCGTAACAAAGTTCAGCAAAGCTTGACTCAAAGCGTAGGAAAGCTTAACAGAGCTTTATTCTAAGCGGGGACCCCAGTCTTCACGGTCTGTCACCACTTGATCAAAAGCGGCATGAAATCGGCCATTTCGAAATTTTGCGTAACAGAGCTTAACAATGCACAACAGAGCTTGATAATCGTACCAGGGCGTGATTTAAAGCGTCATAACCGCATCAAAGCTTAATAAAGCTTATCAAAGCGTGATTTAAAGCGTAACAAGGCCTGATCAAATCGGGAAATAATTCGTCCCCAAAGCGTAACCAATTCGTATCAGAGCGTAACATTACTTAGGAGAGCGTGATATTTTTGGAAAAGTAAACAAAAAATGATGGCGCTTTGCTCGCCGCTTTAAAGCGCAGCATTCGCCGTTGGTGTGAACTAGGCATAAACAACAGGTCAATAATATGTTTTTAATTGTTTCCCCTTTTATGAGAATTTGTGATATGATATATAATGAAGTTCTTTTTAATCATACGCCAGTTATCTTGAAGATAACCACAAACTTGCATTTACATTTACAACGCATTTACAACGCAGTTCATGCGAATTATTATACCTGAATACCTGATTATACTTTGAAGCATAAAAAAAATTTTTTTTAGGTATGGATCTGTACTTTTTTATTAAATAAACTGATCTATGACCTCCGAAATCACATTGCCGCTTAGATATTCAATTTTGCTTTGGACAAACAAAATGACGTTTGTCAGTACGAAACTACACATGATTCGTACATGAAATTCCACGTAAGAACCAGATGTAGCAGACTCGATTGTTCGGAGGGGCAAGTAATATATCCAGAGGGGCAATGGTGTATGGTGTTTAGTTTTAGTAATAGAATTAGTCTTGTATGGGGTTGTAATTTTTCACATTACATCAGTGAAATAGATACTATTATGTAATAATAATATATTATGATAATATTTTTTACATTTAGGTCGATGTTAGAAGTACGAATTTCCATTTTAACATCCAAGCCTCAAAATTACAACACTTCTTTTAAGCCTATGCCAGTGCCTTCTGTTGTATTATTCAGAATAGTAACTTGTTACCATTCAACCACTCTAATCTCTTCCTCTAAATCTTTAATATTTTTTCAAAACAAACCCTGTAAGTGGTACATACTGCTACATGTCTAACCTGCAAATTGTTGATACGATATATTAAACAGAGATTCGGACTAAGGTCATTGGATGCTTGGTAGAAAACAAAACGAAAGTCAGTCAACCATTAAAATTGTACAGTATATCTTCCGGGGATTGTCTCTTTTATTCGACCCTATTATGTGAACAGATAAGACACTGGAGTGTCCATTTGAACTCTGTTAACGTGAAGAATGTGTACATGTATAAACTACATTTCATTATCTAGACCTAGTTGATAAGAAATAATACCATTGGGATAGCGAAAGCTACAGCTTGTATTGTCCTCATAGTGAATAGATGGACAGAAACTGAATAAGAAGTTAAACGAAAGTTGACCTAGGATGTATATGGTTGACTTTATTACGTGTTGTATTTGTTAATGTGGCGCGTTGAATAGTATTTAAGTTTATTGGAGCGTTTTTGAAATATTGGTTGAGTAGAGTGAAAACTGTTAGATTTTTAGTATTTGATCGACACAGCCTATTATAGACGGATAAGAATAAGGAAAACGTCAGGCAACAGACTCAGAGATAAATATCATAACACGTGCTTTACTATATTGTCTCTTTCGAATCGATGTAACACGGAATAATCGTCTGCTTTAGTAAACCGTCTGCCACAAGTTGTCCGTCTGGCACACTTCTCACATTTCCAACCGATTTGAGAAGAACACGGCGTTCTAATTTATACTGTACAGTGTATAGGTGGCTGAATTCTTCTTGACTTGATGCGAAAGCGAGGCTGTGTACGGAATCGTCTATTGGATTTCTATTTACCTATTATCAGATCATAAATATATGTGTGTTTCTATTTCCTCACTGACCATGTGTTTTAGGTTTACTGATGTCGTCGATTGTGATTAGAAAATGAAAATTCAGGATATATCGTGTCGTCAGTATGGTGTAAATAGTTGTTTGTTTTGGATAATATCACGTTGTGATCTGTGTCGGTCGGAATCGCTTTTGTGGGGGGAAAAACGGAACCATGAACAAACGTAGCAAAAATAATCCCCCTGTTTCAGGAGAGGTAGTCATTCTCGCCTTGTGCATAGTCTTAGTCATGATTACCTTATCTCAGATATTGGTAGTTCATCACAAATTTAACGGTAGATTTCACGGTAGTCGAAATCCCCGTTCCAGGAACATTCGAAACCGTCAGGAATTACGACAGCTCGAAAAAAGTATCGCTACATTAATGCGTCAAAATGTACCAAGCATAGAACAACACAGTGAAATGCTGCGTAGTGAAATTTACGCCAGTCGGACCTCGGATCTCATTCTCAGGGCCATGCAGGAAGCTCGGAAACCAGCGGAAACGACTTCTTCTGTGGATAAAAATGACAACATGTCTGAGTTGTATAATTATGATCAAGACAGTGATGGGAATCTTGTAAATATAACTATAGATGTACCAAACATTCATTTTCGTAGTAATAGTAGTGGATCAGTAACGAGAAAATATCAAACGCTATTCCCCTTTTTAAAAAACAAAACTATCCATATGGATGTTAAAAAGCCACAAAAGAGAGTGAAAATCAAACGATTTTGTCCTTTAGAGCCTCGTGGATTGCGTAAGTATTAATTGTCTTATACAGCTCTTATATATAAGTACAATAGTCGACATATTAGAACAATTCAAGATGCCTGAAGCTATATATATCGTATATGTCAAGTTATACATCCTTTACATGTTAGACTTACTATCTTTTAACACACCTGCAGTAATTTTTAAAACAAAGTTAGGCGATGCTGAATATTCAATAGCAATGAAGTTTGCATACTCTTAAATATGTCTGATATTATCTTAGAAATATTTATAAATATAATAATAAGGTCAAAGTTCACGTTATGTAATGTGTATACTACCAGTTATTTCTGTTAAGTGTTCTTAAAGGGATTATTAAAATTTCATTGATTGTTAATACAGCAAAACATAACAAAGTTATACTAATTTCAACAAAAGATGGCCAGCAGATCTTAGGAACTCTACTACAGGCTTCTTTGTCTGACTAGGCGTTGATTGATGGCATTGAATTTTCGATTTTTTTCGAATTATCATTGAATTCACCAAGCTGTGGATATTATTCAGTTGTGCACACTTCAATCACAGACAACAAAGCAGCTCAAATGAGAATTAGCCCTAGCTGGAATTAGCCCAAACGTGAATTAGCCCAAACGTGAATTAGCTACGTGAATTAGCCCAAACGTGAATTAGCCCAAACGGGAGACACCAAGTGATGACGTCACTAATCGGGAAGGGCCAAATGTGATGAAGCATATTATTTCGCGATTAGTGACGACATCAAACACTTATGAAAATGAAAATTGACTATTTAGAAAACCTCCTTACAATCCTTATAACCTATTTAGTAGATTTGGTTTCATATATTTCTGTCTTGCCTGCTTCAGAAAAGCGGTTTAGTACTTTTGATAGGGAATAGAACTTTTTGGTACCGTATATAATAATAAATTTTACGTATGTAAACAAGTAGAATGACTAAGTTCTTTGAAGAAATCTAATGATCGAGCCTCCTTGTTATTATTACAACATGCTTTGTGGTATTTATGAGGCCTAAAACGAAAACGAGCTAAGCTGCTTACTTAACAAAAAGTACACACCTTTTTAACTCTTTTGAAATAAATTCAGTTTGATCAAGTAGATACATTGATATAAATAGCACAAGTATTTTTTAGTATAACTTAAGACGATTGTGGTCATAAAAAATTGCATACTGTCCTTAATTGTATGAAGCGTTCTGAAGTGTTCTCTACATAATGATACAGAAATTTCTTTTATTGAAGATAAACATATTATATTTTATGACGAGTTTATCAGTTGTCGAAACATTGACATACAATAGTCACACCTCAACGCCATTTTAGGGACTACCAACAAACAGGATTTCCAGAACTTTAAAGGGACAGATGCGGTATTTGCGGAAGTAAATCATACCTTGGTCTCAGAAACGTGAATAAATCAGTTATATTGTTCACAGCTTACCGTCGATATTTGAGCCTTCAAATCCATGTGTGTCCAGAATTATCAATGTTTGAAAGTTATTTAAAGATGGGTTTCCTTATTTTTAAGTGTCAAATTAAGCAATCTGTTTGATAAATTGCTGTTTCTAATGAATTATCATGTATTTTTAATGATATCATTATGTTCTTATTACATATAATTAGGAGTTTTAACCAATCATAAATGTTCATGTATGTAAAGTCTGAATAAACAAAGAAAATACTTTTTGACCTTTCTTGATCGGTCACTCATTGAAATTTTGTTCATTATGAATTAATTATGGACATGTGAGACAAACTGTTTTTTTTTCCAAGTCATTAGAACACCTCTGCTTTAAATTCATATAGTATTAGCATTTTCAGAAGTTTTTGTTTTTCAATATCCGTTAATGACGTCATATGCATACAGTAGACCCAATCATTCTGTCCAACTTCATCTTTGCACATTAAAATTTATTTTTTGAGGTCTATTTGAATTATGCTATTTCCGTACAGTTTTTGTAGTTCTGAATAATATTAACGTACATTCAAGGTTCAAATCAACCCCTAGAAATGCTGCATCTGTCCCTTTGATGTGCCAGTTTTGGTTAAAACACGCTTTTCATACTCCAACATACCGCCGCCCATTTTGAGCATTCTGTCCACATTCATTGCATTTGTACACATGATAGAGACTACGGTTTTTTATACGCCCATATCTCTCTATGTGGACGTATATTGTCGGCACTCCTGTCCGTCCGTCCGCCCGCCCGTCAACATTTGCTTGTAAACGCTCTAAAAACTAGATTTTTTGATGGAATCAAATGAAATTCGGTATGTGTATACATATTCATAAAACGAATATCAAGTTCGAATTTGAGCTATTTTCGACCGTTAGAAGCAGAGTTATTGCCCTTGCCTCAAAGTATTGAATATTTACCATCCGCATGCCGTGGTGGGCGTATATGGCTGTGGTCCACTATCTTTTTTTTTATCTAATCTTGATGAAACTTTCTATGGGAGTATAATTATTATGTATGCACATATTTATTAGATCGTGGTAAAGTTGATGTTATTATCAAGCTAGAGGAACATGGGTTAAGTTTGGCAATTATTGGACTAAATGTTTTTGATTATTGTCCTTGTTTTGGAAAATTGGCCTTCCAGACATGAAAGATCTATATGATATTTTTGGTCCGATCAGAATGTAAATGAAACTTGTCTATCTCGGTCAAGTGTGAAGTTGGAAATTATTGGATGACAGGTTTTAGATTTATTTCCCTGGAATACTTTTTTTTAATATTATTTTTATCAGATCTTGACGAAACGCAGTATTCATTATATATTGAAAAGATCTCTTGGCAATGATTAGGTAAAAAGGTTTTTTTTTTCATGTATAATAACATATACAGCTGTACCATACATCATTATTATTAAACTATATAACTGTACCATACATCATATTAAACTATTGAAATAAAGTCTAGAACAGCATACAATAATACGGAGCCCCAATTGTAAACATATTTATTTATTATTTCGTTATTTCGTTAAATTAATAAATAAATATGTTTACAATTGCGCCTTAGGGGCTCCGTACAATGATGATATTTTTGTTCATTTATATTTGACTACATAATATACTTAATTGTGTTTGTAATAATACTACATAGACGTCATAACATGATAACAGTCAACTATAAACGCTGGAGAAATGAAAACAAAACAATACACTGTTTGATATACATGTTAAAATTTTGTATATAAATAGATTGGTATATATAACAAAATTATTTATTAAAAATGTTACTTATTTGTACTTATTTTTCTCATATTTTGTTGTATACAGGTTATGATAATCTATAACTGTACTCCCCCTCATAACAGCTAAAGTATGTCTTGTTGGTGTTAGTTCTATCAATAACACTATCCGTAGGTCATGAATTTCTCATTTTAAAGGAATAGGACATTAAACTTAAAAAACTTGGTAAATAAGAGTATAAAGGCATCCGTTGGACTAGCCAGGTGCCATAATAAAAGAAATATATTACAAGTTTTATAGATTTATTGGATTATAGAGGGATTCTTAACTTCACGTGACGATAATAAATTTAACACTTGCAAAATGGGACAATGATAGTCAAGGTGATTCAAACGATCATAATGAGGGTCATTAACCGAGCAGTGATGTCCATATGGACTCTTGTATGCTCCGTTATGCGAACATCAACAATTTTTACGGAATAAAGTCTTGAAAGGAAGCCAAGAGAGTCCAAATTAAGTACAGAAGATATTTCATGAACTGACTCACAAAGCAAAGCTATGTGAAAACTTACCGTACATCTATCCATACACATCAAAGAACGGAATCGAGATCTACTATCCTTATATGGATGGCGTTTAGCATTTTCTTTTAGAGTAAAGTATTATAGAAAAAACTTTTTTTTTTTAAATTAAAACCTCTTAATCAATGTAACAGCTTTTATTTACAGTAGTCTATGTATGTATATATCATTATATTTACTCTGAACATAATCATTTATAACTTGAAGTAAGTTTAATTACATCAACATCTGTTATTGAAATGGTGTCCACGTGGAAATGTAGACGCATATTGCCTTCAACATTACACAGTTTTTTTGATGAAACTTTGTATGCATGTCTATATTGTTGAGATACCTTTCAAGTCCAAATATGTTAATTTTTTTCAAATTTGATGAATTTGTTTAAACATCAAATTACCAGTGTAATTGCTTAGTGTTCTTAAACAAACAAGGTACCTAACAGCTGAAACTAGCTTGGTTAATTTCAGGCGTAGATAGCCACGTCCAGACAGCCTTACTATCTTCATCAATATGCCTGCTATGGTGCTAAAGGCACACTTGCAATTTACATTGGCAAATTTCCCTCTATTTCCCAATTCCCTTTTCCAAATTTCTTCAAGGGGTGCACATGGACCACGGTTGAGAAGCACTACGTAAACTCGACAGTTTGTATACGACCCTGATGAAACTTAGTATGTGCATGTATATTTATGTGATATTTGTCAAGTTCGCAATCGGTAATTATTACATGAACATTGCCGACTTAGTAATGACTTGTCCAATGTTACTTTGCATGAAACTTGGAAATGGTGGCGGCGTCAGCCTCTCGAGACTCGGGGTACAATTTGAGGGGCAGACTGACTCAATGGAGGGACTACTGTCGAGGCTGAATTTTATCTGCGGCAATTCTGTGTAGGAGTTATTGCAAAAACCTCCTATGAAGCGCCTGAGAGGGTTGTAGCCAAATGACACACCCTTTTTAGCAGGCCCCTTATCTGTAGTAGAATTGCATAATTGCGTTCATTATGTCGTAATATGCATAACCATGTTGATATCTAGTTTGAAATTGTCAAAGATTATTTCAATATTTTTTTTATTAAAGTAAATATCCTGAACTTTATAAAATTCTTTCAAATGTCATATTTCAGAGTAGTGTGATTAGAGGCAAATTAGATGTATTTGGGTAATTGCCATCGATATATATCAGAGCATTTCATACACAAAAATACGCCTCAAAACTTAAGAGTCAGTTTTCACAATAATTCAAAATATGATATAGTCTGGCTTTATCATGTCAAAATTGGGAAGAATTAGGCTAAAAGTCCAAGAACAATTTCTCTTCGTTTTTTTTTTTTAACTTTACCTCAAGGGGACATTTTCTGAATGACATTACATGTTCATTATACAAATTTATATTTACGAATAAAGGGAAATTTGTAAATCTGTAAAATAAATTGTCTATTCGGACTCGGCTCTATATCAGTCCATTGTTCAACATTTTCAAAGGTGGAATATCAAAAGTAACAAAACTTTACGCACATTGCACGATTCCACTTATTATTGTTTTTTTTTTCATTTATAACTCTTGCAGAAATATGGAGCACCCGAAAATTGATCGTTTCTTTTCTTTTTTCTTAATCTTGTAATTGATCGTATTGTTGATAAAATCTACAATAGGAAATTCGATATACTGATACTTTATGATTATCCAGTATGTAACCGTTTTACATTATGGCGGAGTCTTAAAAATGGCGAGTTATCAATAAAATTTCAAATACGGATAATTATGATGGGTACATGAGCTGTGAGTGTTACTAATCTTTTAATCCTCCACATATTCTGTGTGTTTTAAGTTACTGTTATTGTTGTGGAATGCGGCTACTTTAAGACTTCGGATAAGACAAAAAAATGAGACTCGGTCTGCTATTTTCGATGCACTCTTCACGGTCTGTCTTTGAATTATCCTATCATTCGGTCATATAGATATTATTTGATATTATTTAAATTATTCACTCAATTATTAATAAGACCGCAGGACATGACCGGACTTAAATTATCATTAACATTTAGATTGTTATGGATTCCACCAGCTGTTGTTAATTACCATGTGACCCATTTGTTTCGTCACGTTTGTTTCGTCACAATATTTATTTCATTTAGCAGTGCAATACAAATAGAACGATATGAAATGACGATAATCGTTAATCTGTTTCGCCTGTATTCACAGTTACAAATATAATATATAAAAAGTATATATAAAAGTTTGTTAACGATCACTTTATCAATTGTTCAAGTGTATCAAAAACCTGGCTCAGCACAGGATGAATCGTCAACACATCTTCTAATATGCATCCAGTCTCTGATTAAACTGATTAAATCGTTAGTTTTTATTCTCCCTTGACCTAGTAAAACGCAATTTGTAATAGATTTACACTGTGAAGATGATCCTGGAGCTCTCAATCATATCTCCTGGGATGGCTCTCACTCATATATCCTGGAGTGGCTCTCAGTCATATATCATGGGTAGCTCTCAGTCATATATCATGGGTAGCTCTCAATCATATATCATGGGGTAGCTCTCAATCATATCTCAAGGGGTAGCACCAAATCATACATAATGGGGTAGCTCTCAATCATACATCATGGGGTAGCACCCAATCATATCTCCTGGAGTAGCTCTAAATCATATCTCCTGGGGTAGCACCCAGTCATATCTCCTGGGGTGGCTCTCAATCATATATCATGGGGTAACTCTCAATCATATCTCCTGGGTTTGCTCTCAATCATATATCCTGTGTTTTCTGGGCTACACCTCTTGTAAGTTTCTTTGGACCACACCTCTTGTTTTTATTCTCAACTCGGGAATTGTTCTGCAAGGTGGATGTTTTCTGCGAAAGTTTTATCTTTGACAAGGATATGAAGGACCAGTTTTTCATAATTTGAACCCACGTGCATTTAAATCTCGTTCTCCGCAGTGTTCAAGTATATACTTAAAATATTTCGATGCTCAGTGGCAAAACAAGTTTAATTGGTAAATGTCACTAGTCTGTTGCTAGTTTGTTGTGTGTTGTGTAAACTATTTTAACAGTGACATGTATAATGTCAACAGAATTTCTAGGATGGTTACCGACTTTACTAAATGTAATTAAGCTATTTCAGAAGCATACACATTAAAACTCTGCTCTTGATATCACATTGAGCGATTTTATCCCGCTATTATGTTTCTGTGACACACCTTTCCCCTTTTGAGTTGGGCCATAGTCTGGGAAATTATTTTAGCATGAGAATGTTATTAAGACATTAATTTCTTTGGATACATTTGTACAGTTAAAGGAAAAACGAGAGCAATATGTCACATGAACATTACAGTACACTACGTGTCGATTGGAACAAGTTTTTATGATTTTTGTGATTAGGCCGCACACATTGTAATTGCTTACTATAAGAACCGTCGATGCAATTTTGCCTTAATTTACAACATTACCAATCTTTTTGTGAACTGGTACATGTATATCTGAAGCATTAAACATAGAATGACACCAGTTTGAGCATATCGAGTAAGTTAAGAATATCGCCTATTCAATTCATAAGTTCTCGACTCTTTAGAAATGACCAAGTAATTATTAATAGTGAAATTGAGCCACATTATATGCATGGACTTAAGCTATTGTGAAGATAGGTTATTGAGTTCATTAGAGAAAGGAAAACAAAAGAATAAGGATATACAATGTATAGTTCACGTATGTACTTTCAGTCAACATATTATTAAAAATATAGCCCAATATAATATACATGTTAATTTGTATCTCTATATCGCTATACAATTGTATTGAGCACTGTTTTATTATTGCAAATAACGATTCATTTACTTTTATGTCACGTAGGCTTATTATGATTTAATTTAATACTATGCTTTTGTTCATTTGGATTTGACGTGTCGAGTTCTTAGAAACCGGTATAAACAAATAATGTGCAGTCTTAGTAACTTTGACTATTATTCATTTTCTGTTACTCCCTTCAAAGGGTGGTAGCCGTTTAGTTTGACGGTTAATGTAATTGTAGACACATACTGTCGGTGTGTCAATTTTTAAGTGATACAGTTAGCTATAGTTAAGATCACTATGACTGCACCTGTTTCAAATTGCTGTACACGTCACATTTGTATTTTGTGGTTTCCTAAGAAAAACTAATTTCAAGTTTATAATAGTTTTTGATAGCTGACTGGCCAGTAAAACTCGTTTTCTATTTTAGTTTTCCACCTCCGTAAAATATTCTTGATATGTACTTCATTTGGTTTTCAAAATTATCCCTCTTTCAATCTCTTCATTACGACAAGGATATACGTATAATGCACTCTCTGAAGCGCAAGCGCACACTGGTACTTTAAGAATATCCGACAAAAGAGATAGGCTGGTCAGGTTTTTTTATCTAGAAAAAAGTAGATCTAACTGCTGACTTATAGGCTAGAAATGGTCTGCATACTACCGTGCTTTTATTTAGCATAATATACAAATCTTATCAATAACGTATTTGAGGTACGGCAGCGCATTCGACAAATGTTTCATACGCTGGGTATGATGTGTGACAGAGCCTTAAGTACTGAATTGATTTCACATATTATATTTCTTAACCCCTAATCTGTCAGCAGTAGAGATCTAAGTAAACATGATAATTGGTTTAATTGACTAAGAGCGCCAAGCCTGTTTTATCATAGAAGGAGAAGAAGAAATATTTATATTAATGTGTCACATACTGAATACATTTTAAAACCAAAAACAACCATCAAACATTTAGAACAAATGTATGCAGTATCCGGCCTCCAGAGCCTACGAGACACAGCGTTACTAAAAAAAGAAAATAACACACAAACATTAACACAACGACTCGTCTCAATACACCCTAACACTCTCTGTGACCTAGGCTAGTGCTTTCATTGAGACTCGTCTCAATACACCCTAACACAAATATAAAATCGTAGATAAAATGTAGCGCACAAAAGGTGCGTCAAATCATCAAAACTTCCTTAAGTAATATTAATAGATTTTCTTCGGTTGAACATCTTATTACATGTTGCGGCTAGGACATGAACATAGACCTCATTTCGAAATAAGTGAATAAACTGGTCGATGGGGTCCATAGTAGCAAAATCTGGACAGAAAGTGACGGCTAGATTCCACAAATTTACTCCGTCAGAGTAAAACTCACACTGAGTAACAAAATGAACTTCGTCCTTTAAGGTTGAATGTGTACAATAATATTACTTATTAACTATGAGATAACAAAAGCTAACGATTTCCGCGATTATCGAAGGAAAACAAGTATTGAATTAATTTCTTGTTTAATTTCTTATTCTCGATTTTAATTCGGGATTATAATTTATGGGAAGAAGAGCCTTAACTTCACTCAAATATCTAATCTACAAATAAACCTAGCTTCACCATCGTCTGTAACCATCCTCTGTAGAATACCAATGCGTTTACACATACCGGATTTTCTATGACGTAGTGACCAGTAACTCTCTGCGCGACGCCTGGCCTATATGGACTCAAACCGTTAATTCATTTGCCACCTGTTTCCATGTTAAATCACGAAATTCAACCTTCAATAACTTTTCCAGAAATCTCGTTGAAAACTTTCCAATATGTCACATGAAAGCCAGGCCAATACTTAGTTTCTGGACAAAAATTCAATATATCATGACCATGAAAATCTTGAGCTAGCCAAACTGATAGTAGACCTTTACATTTTATCAACATCCGCTTGACTGTCACCGACGAAAAAACGACTATTTTTAGAATTATCCTTCCACATGAAAATCTCTCTGAAATAAAATGCAATTTCAGACATCAAATTCCAAGTCTAGACCAAAAATCAGTCAAAAATAGGAATGCAGAAACCCAAAAGGCAGAGAGAAAAAGGATTTCTAAAAATAGCCTGGACTACATTCGTACAATCATTTACATAAATAATTTTAGTGGTCTGAGTCCTATATACTTTAATTACGAATACTTAAGATTAAAATATGTGTTTCAGGCATTACTTTACTACAAGTATTTCTACTATCTGTCATGTAACAACGTTAATTTTATCAAATTTTATAGACCCCCATGACAAGAGGTTTTATATTTGATTTAAATGAAAATTTGGTGTGATCATTTACATTGATGGAGTCTTGGCTAAGTTTTTGAACAATTTTTCATTGATCGTTAATTTGAGGTGTCATGACCCTCTCCATAGTTAAAACCCTTCAAAATCTGGCCTTTGTGAACGCAATAAATGCAATAATTTCAGATCAATTTTGATTAAACTTGTCGTGATCATTGAAGTTGATAAGATCTTATACGAGTTCGAATCTGATGATTTTTTCGATGCCCAAGGTTGGATTTCGGGGAAGGAAGGGTTTGATTCTCCCAAATGTACAGGCCTAGGGTGGAGCAGACACTTTATTTAGAAATTAGGTTTCGGGGAAGGGATGGTTTCATTCTCCCAAATGTACAGGCCTAGGGTGGAGCAGACACTTTATTTAGAAATTAGGATTGAGGGTCTTGATATTGGGTTTTCTTCTGTTCTTATTCTGATCTGAAATTAGAAAAAATAACTCGCCCGATGGGCGAGAAGTATAGTATCTGTTATGTACTGATTGTTTTTAGTTTACTATGAACAATATTATCATTTAAGTTCTTATTTTTTGAATATGCAACTATCATTTTCTGCTTATAGACATGGGGGAATTTCTCTTGAAGGCTCTTATAGTGGGCATGAACTATCTTGCTTGCTCGATTGCTGGTTGTATTAAACGGGACAACAAAGGGTGCTATGCCTACATTATGATGAATATTTAGTCCTATAGGTCTTGCTGTATCCAATGTCTCAATCCAATGGGCCTCCCTAGATTGACGGAATTTGGTAGTTTCATCTTCGGGCAAGTCAATTTCTATACGCTCAATTGGGATTAGGGTGAGATCGTCTATTGAATGGTCGTCGAGGTTGAAATGATTAGAAACAGGCTTGTCTTTCTTTAATTTGATGTCTGACCTATGAGCATTAAAGCGAGTTCGTAAATTATTCTTAGTTTCTCCTACATATTGTTTGGGACATTTCTTGCATGAAATTAAATATATTACATTCGAATGTTCACATGTTAGATGTTCCTGGATCGGGTACCTTTTATTCGTAGAGTTGCTTACAAAATAATGAGTTTCTGATATAGAGGGACATTTT
>NW_008708846.1:2007702-2059920 GCF_000327385.1 Lottia gigantea
AAGCTGTAGAATTGCATCGTCGGGTCTGTTTGGATCTGGGTTTCTATTAAAAGCTTTACGAATTGCCGTTAAACCAGTAGTGTTATCGATATTGGTATACATAGAAGAAACGTCGATAGAAATTAAAATAGCATTAGAGGGAACTCGAAGATTTTTTATTTTATTGACAAAATCTTTAAGGTAGGCGCGATGTTGGCATGCTAGAGGTAGTAAGAAATGATCAATGTATTCTGACACTGCATATGACTCACTACCACAGTCAGATATAATCGGGCGGCCTTTCGGGATTTTATTCGAGATAAACCACTCCTTGGTTGGATTCTTATGGATTTTAGGCAAAGTGTACAAATGTCTCTCGCGACAATCAGGTTTGGCAGACAGATAGTCATATTGTTTCTGTTTGAGATAACTAGTTTTGACTAAATCGGCAAGAATATTATTAATCATATTAGCAGTTTCTTTGAAAATTGGTTTCGGTAAAATGGCATAATGTTTAGGATTATTCAGTTGATTCTCTGCTTCTGAAACGTAATCCTCCCTATTCAGAATGACACAACATGAACCTTTGTCACTCTTTTTAATAACAATGCTATCGTCTTTTTAAGTAAGTTTAACGCTTCACGTTCCACTCGTGTGAGATTAGGCTTTTCGTGTGTTATGGAAAGATTCACTGTTTGGCTATTCATACTCGCAAATGCTTTCAATATATCAGGATGGATGGCGGCCTGAGGGGGTGTCCACGTGGATTTAGGAATAAACATTGTTCTAGCACCACGTGGGGGGTGGTTTCGAAAAAAATATGTGCAGCTAAGATTTCGTTGAAATCGTTCAATGGATGGTCGGAGATAATTCAAGTTAGCTATCTTTGGTGTGGGAATAAACTTAAGTCCACGGTCTAAGATTGAATGCTGAAGGGGTGTGAGAATTTTGCGGCTCAAGTTAACTACAGTTTGGCCTAGCGGTGGCCTCTCAGTATTTTTATCCCCAGTAATTAGTTTAAAGACTTACTCGATGCTTGAAGCTGGTGTATCCAAAACAAATAGATGTTGTTTGCTGTTTCTGGAGACCAATGAAGATTATCAACTGTTTCGAATTCTTCTTCGTAGGGTGGTAAGATTGTTGCGCTGTTGATACTAGACTCCATCATCATGTTGTTGAGAGTGCTGAGATTCTGTTGTGCTTTCTTCGAGATTTTATTTGAAATGGGTATACATGTGAAGAGGATCTTGGAGTTTGGGAAGGTTTTTTTGGCTGTGGCGATTAATTTCTGGGCTTGGTTAAAAGAGGTCTTTGGTATCTGATCACGGTTGTTGAGGCCTACATGAAGAATAATGGTAGTAGGTTTGGGATCGTGGTCATATGATTCCAGGATTGACTGATGTGATGGATTTGGGCACCGGGGTAAGAATGTATTTCAGTGTCTGAACTGGTTTTGGTAATTCGATTCAGGTTAGATGATCCAATTATTAAGGTAGATTTCTTTAGAGCAGGTAGTTTCCATAATGATTTGTCCTTGGTTTGGTGATAATACGGTTTGGTAGCGGATATAATGGTCGTCGACGGTGTGATTGGTACTGGTTTGGTAGTTGTTAGAATTGTAGCATTGGGAACGGACTGGGATCTGGTTCGAAGAGGGGAAGGTCTGGATACACGTCTCGACTTGGATGGAGACTGAGGGGTGTTTTGCTGGTCCAAAAACGCAATGAAGGAAAAAAGGTTGGCGGATCCTGGATCACGTGGTGAAGATTAAGATGGTGTGGAAGGGGAAGACGAGTCTGAAAGTGAAAAGAGAAGGGGTGTGCCCTCTCTACGAGAGCGTTTACCTATGTCTGCTGGACTAGGAGTAGGTGAACTTCGGGCTCGTTTAGGGGTTTGGTTCGGCAGCGTGGTGGCTCTAGATGGTGCAGGTGTAGTGTCCATTTCAGTTGGTAGAGATATGGCTACTCTGGTTTTTGTTTCGTTGATTGTTTGGTAGAATTTGGAGATTACAGCTTGAGTGAGACGTTTCCCATAGGAGCGACGATCAGGACCTGCGTGACCTTACAGAGCCATGTCCGATTGAGGGATCTAATATTCGCGTCGACAGCTGATGTTTTCATTGCTGGACGGATAAAACTATCCAACTCCAAGACTTTGCGTTTGAAGGTAAACGCTGGTTGGCCTTGCTGTTGAAGGGTAAGGATTGCCAAATGATGGAGGCACTGCAAAACTTGGAAGAACACCTTCACAAAGGGTTCTTCCTCCTTATGAGTGGGGACTGGTTGGCGTCGGTGGGCTGGTAGTCGTTTCTGTTGTTGGTCAGGTCGATGGTTACCTCTTGATTGGTAGGCTGTGTTGTAGGTAGGTCGGCGATGGGGTGGGATATAGCTGGATGGGTTGGTTGGTGGTCGGCGATTGGTAGGTGGTAGAGGTCGATGGAAGACAGGGCCGTTGTAGGGTACGTGATATTGGTTTGGTTGACGATTAGTGTTTCTATTTCTGGCTTCTTGCCAGTGGTTGTTGTAGTTGGGGAGCATAATGAAAATAACTTGGGGTTAGAAGGGAATGTACAGCGGATGTAACAGGAGGAAACTGTATATGGCAATTGACACGAACCGGTTTTCGAAATATTATCCTTTTTCAAGTGTCGAGGAAGAGTTTTCACTGTTTAATCGGTTTTTATATACCTCGATTTATGATCATTGAACATTATGAGATGTTAAAAGAGTTCAAACCTGACGATTTTAGATGAACAGTTTTCGATTATTTTCGATCAAATTTATCATCGGTAAAGAAAAAATAGTGAATTATAAAAAGATAATACATGTAATAATATGTTTGTTCATGAATCAGAACTACATGTATGTATTATCAGTGAACACCGACACATTAGATTGATTATAAAGTTAATATTATGTCTTTATCACAACCATGCTTAAATCTAGGAAGTTTTGTGCACGAAAATCGAAGGAAAAATGTGCATAATATCTTTTCGATTTCCTAGTCGCCTTATGATCACTGAAATATTGTATGGGAAAGTTCTATACGAAACTAAGTCTGGTTCTTACATGCAAATAACACGCACGAACGTTGTTCGTTTGAATCTCTTCCTCGACTTAATAAGCCAAATTTTTATAAAGGTTATGATATTTCAACTAAGCATTCAAATCACATTTAAAGGTTTAGAAATGACTTTAATGTCATTTGAAGGGTTTTGTTGAAACATTATAGCCTTTTTTAAAAAACTCGACTTATTCAGTCCAAGTTATTCAAAATGGTTGTGAACTATGTTCGTGTGTTTTTTTTATGTAAGTTTCTTATGAGATGATCGAGACTAGTTAATTTATTGTCACGTTTATTATTTATTCCACGTGCCTTTTAGGTGATTTTATGAAAGCAACTTTCATTTGTATATATTGATGATCACCCAATCCTCATATACCACTACCAGTTTATCATATCATTCATTATCTGACAAAATCATATTGCACCATTCACCTTCATAGTTATACGTCGTTTTATCTGCATTATAATCATATCAGGTCAATGTAATTTTATCTACGAAATATTTATCTGCGTTGCAAGACCCGGAAACTCGAAGATTGATTGACGTCTTTTTATTGCATATTCGTAATATCCATTTATTCAGACCCATCTATGGGTAAACAAGTGTGATCTACAAACATAAGATTGTTTTTTTTTTAGTTTAGATAAACTATGATAAAAGCATATCATATAACTCTATCTCACCCTCTATCTAATATATTATTTTGCTTTGTCGGTCTTCATATAGCTATGAATTTTTCTGTAGAAAAAGCACAGGGTCATCATACAAACTCGCAAATAATCAAAAACAAATTTGAATGCATAACATTTCAGGAGGCTAATCATTGTTAAAAGGACGGCATGCAAATTTTTATTATTAAAACATCGTCTTAATAGATATGTCTTGTGTTGGTAGTTTATTTCCCAACCTACTTATTTACAAAGGTTTCAAAGCGCGTTTCCCTTGCCAGTGAGTCAGGTAAGAGGGGATGACAAGGAAAAAGCGTGTAGTCGTTGGGATGGGGCAGTAAACATATCGAGTCCCCATGTGCTAAAGGTTGTGCACGATTAAGATATCTCGACAGTTGATAATCGAAAAAGATAAGGCTAATGACGCTGTCCCGAAAAAATTTACCTCATTGCACCCTGCATGGCATTATCCGTCTTCATTAGCCCTAATGGTCCAGAAAAGTAGGACGTAAAACTCCATTCATTTCATTTAAATAATATATCAAGCATTATCTTTCTTCTCTTTTCAGTTGGTTCTGCAATGGCCAAAGTGAATCATAGTGATGAACATGTGGAATTTAGTGACGTTTTAACATCTAATCCAGATATTATGTCTGGTGGCCATTGGAGGCCTACAAATTGTGTTCCTAGATACCGTGTAGCTATTATCATACCATATAGAGACAGATTATCACATTTAATAGTACTTTTAGCTCATTTAATACCAGTATTAAAAAGACAAGATTTAGATTTTAGGATATTTGTGGTTGAGCAGGTAAGCCAATATTTCTTTATTTTAACATGAAATAACTTGCTAGAAGTACTATAACCGACGTGGTCTGTCCGTCCCTACCAGTGCGCAAACGTTATTTAATGAAAATAGTTAGTAGAGAAATTAAAGGTACACTACCTCTTAGGATGACCAAGATTGAAATTTTAAAACTTGTTTAAATTTTGAGTCATTGTTCATCATGACTTACGAGTCATAAGAATACCTCTATAATCCAATAAATACATAAAACTAAGTAATAATTCATGGAACTAGGTAATTTTGCAGCATGCTTAGAAGCGTGTTTCAAGAATTATTCAGTTTAATGGATATTATCGTCTTATATAGAGATTCTATTCTTAAGTCATAGTTCAACTATGAATATATAACACATTCTAAGAGGTAGTATCCTTTTAACAAAAAAGTCACCCCTTTCTAAAGGATTATTGCTATTATCTAGTTATTTATGTAGGCATATGTCACCTTATCCATTTAGCTTTCTTTACGTTTATCAACTTGTGTAAAATTTACTATAGTACAAAATACAACTTCTCTGAAGTTTACAAAAAATTGTTTATCTATAGTCACTCCAGTCCTGGTAAAAAATTTGCAAAATTTGTTCAAACCAACATAAACCTAGTAATCCCAGAAATAATGAGCGTAAATACAGTCAAAAGTCAACCTTAATTATTTCTGTCAATTTCGTAAATGCATCAGCTCAATGACGTCTTTGTCATTGTTTACATCAGGGAATTGTATTTAGAATTGGACTCTTGATACTGAAATTGTGTCCTTCTTAATTGGAAATCGTTCGAATGGCGTGGGTTCAAGAGCCCTATATCAGTAACAAGAGCACATATCAATCAAAAAGGAATTTAGTTTCAAATGGAGTAATCTTAGAACAATAATTCAATCTTCAAATTCACATTTTAAGAAAAAAAAGATGTGATAAATGTGGTTTTACACAAAAGCTTCAAGACCAAGTTCACCGTTTCTCTATATTATGTTCATTGTTTCTAGGTGTTATTTCAAGATGAAGATCATTGTTTCTAGGTGTCGTTCCAAGACTAGGTTTATTGTTTAGAGGGGTTGTAAGACAAGGTTCATTATTTCTATGTGTCGTTCTATGACGAGGTTAATTTTTTCCAGGAGTGAATTCAAGATTTTCTTCATCGTTTCTGGGTTGTGGGTTTCAAGAAAAGACTCATTGTTTCCAGACGTTGTTTCAAGACAAGATTCATTGTTTCCAGACGATGTTTCAAGACGAGCTTCATTGTTTCAAGATGAGGTTTCAAGACGAAGTTCATTGTTTCTTGACGTTATTTCAAGACGAGGTTCATTGTTTCCATGCGTTGTGTCAAGACAGGATTCATTGTTTCCAGACGTTGTTTCAAGACGATGTTCATTGTATCAAGATGGGGTTTCAAGACGAAGTTAATTGTTTCTTGACGTTGTTTCAAGACGAGGTTCATTGTTTCTAGGTGTTGTTTCAAGATGAGGTTCGTTGTTTCTAAACGTTTCAAGACGAGGTTCATTGTTTTTTGGTGTTGTTTCAAGACGAAGTTTAGTTTCTTGACGTTGTTTCAAGACGAGGTTCATTGTTTCAAGATGGGGTTTCAAGACGAAGTTCATTGTTTCTTGACGTTGTTTCAGGACGAGGTTCATTGTTTCTCGGTGTTGTTTCAAGATGAGGTTCGTTGTTTCAAGATGAGGTTTATTGTTTTTTTTATGTTGTTTCAAGACGAGGTTCGTTGTTTCTAAACGTTTCAAGACTAGGTTCGTTGTTTCTAGACGTTGTTTCAAGACGAGGTTCGTTGTTTCTAGACGTTATTTCAAGACTATGTTCATTGTTTCAGGGTTGTGGGTTTCAAGACGAGGTTCATTGTTTGTAGATAGGCCCGTGAGTTCCAAGTTCAAAGTTCATGTTACATGAAGTTTCAAAGCGCAATGTACATATCTTTCCATGCACAGTTTACAGCCTTATTGTTTTTCTGAAAATTGAAATATGTATGTATTTAAAGCTTTCGAAAAAGTATTCAATTAGTCAATTCTATTTTACATTTGTAAATACTCATATACAAGAGTTAAACCTCGAGCCGCAAGGAGTCGGCCTTCAAGATTGTAAATACTTATCCAATCTACGAGTTCTTTATAATTTGTTCAATAAATCAATACCCTTGCTGATTTGAGGAAGTCCAAATCAAGTAGTATGGAGGTACTGCAGCTGTTGTTAACTTCTTATTTGTTACAGCCAACTGTCAACATTAAAATGATCTGAGAATAACCGCCAGCTGTTTCTGTAGTTATTTATGAAATTATCGCCATATTTTTTCTACGTCGTTATCTTAATCCTTTTGGCAATATTAGTACCAATCGTTATAAGATCGTGCGTTTTAAAGGCTTGCTTTATCTTTCGGTTATGCAATTAAAACAATTTTGCCTGCGCTAATGCATTCTATATGATTACTATAAACATCAATATTAATATCAAATTTATCCTTTCATTCATGACACAATGCTTCATAAAAAGAGTCATTTGCTATTAAAAACAGGCGTTAGTCATATGTATTGAACTGTTACCAATTAACATCACATGCTGAATCGACATGGCATTATGAGTATCAATAATTAATCAATATTAGTTTATATATCAAACAAACAGTTATGTCGACTGTCTGAGTTGATGTCTGAGTAATGCATTCCTCTTGCTATCACCTTTCTTTTTCTATCTACCACATTTCTCTTGCTATCGTTCACCTTTCTCTTGCTATCGCATTTCTCTTGCTATCGCATTTCTCTTGCTATCACATTTCTATTTAAAGAATGAAAAGACATGAAACTTTATATCTTAATTTGCTGAACTTGTGAATATCTAGACATCCTGCAAGAAATGTAACAGTAGAGAGCAGGATTTTTTTTTATCATAGGCCATGTGTTGAATTCAAGACGATCGTCATTTAGCCCTAGACTTATCCTGATAACTTTCATATATACAGGAATAAAGTGAAGTATGACTCAGATCGACATGACATACATATCATGTCACCGAATACCGAAAATATCGATGAAAAATCATTTTGAAAATATTTTAATGTGCACGACTCTTTAATTTAAAAGTAATAGCTTACAAATATTAACTTCTATATATTTCACATTTTATCAATATAACATTAGGACATTTACATCCCGTATTCGGTTCATGATAAGATAAAGTATCTATGACATTATAGGATCTAAGTTTAGACGTCAATGACATAAACAGATTGATCAAATGACAATGACGATTTCCATGTTAAATCCGGTATTATATTTAGTTTCTAGTCTTATTGTGTTAAAGTTTTAACTCGATGACATTTTCCGTATCCAATTTGCACCACCTATTTTCTATCCGATGTCTGTGGTTCCTGCATCCACTAAAACTAAGTGTTTGATGACGTCACTAATCGCGAAGGGCCTTCTATGATAAAGCATACTTTGCGATTAGTGATCAAAACTTAGTTTAAGTGGACTTGCAGGAAGGGTGTATGAATTTTGACTGAATGATGATCAATTACTGTATTGCGAAAACCATAAACTTTTTTTTAAACAGTTTTGTTTTACTTAACTTTATGTTATGTAGCATAGGTGGTTAGAGGTGTAGCATAGTAGGTTAGAGCATTGGTTCTTTGACGTCATTTGTTTGGTTACCTCATACATAATATGGTAGTTGTGGGTTCTCTCATAATTCCAGTCGACCCAGCTGTAAATGGGTACGAATACTCCGGGAAAGATCAATACCAAGAGCTTTGGCCAAGGGCCGGCTGATCCTTGGTGAACCTAACTGAACCTAACTGTTAAAATCCTTGTAAATTATAGAACATTATACCATGTCCAACACAGGTAAATTAAGATATGTAATCGCATATATATCAAGGTTAGAAAATGAAACTTATTTGTAGTGTAATTCTGTTGACCTTGGTTAATTTTCATTTTTGGAAAATGTAAAGTATTACAACAGCTATTGGTTGCTACAACTGCAAATACTTTAAGTTTTAGTATTTGTTATTTTGTGCATTCAATCGTTGTACTCGACAGTGTGAATAGGTTTATTATCTGAATGAAAGTGAGTGCATTTAATCATTATTGAAGAATATTACTTAAAACAATAAATTTTTACAGGTTTTTTTTATTTATAGCAGTTAAATGTTGCCATGGTTTCCTGAGTGCTGTTTAATATAAAACGACTAGAATATATTCTCAGTTGTATAAGCAACTAGATCTTAAAGATTGTCACAGAAAAATACGCACTCTCAAATCAAGTCTTTCATTAAGACAAAATTCACGAGAAAACCAAAGTTAAACCAAAGAGTAGGCACATCTTTTGTGGCTATCAAGGGCGACTCTTGTACCCTTTTCAAAGAAAATATCTAAATGTCCAAATATAGTCATGTAGTTAGTCTAGGGTAAACCAAAAAATGAAACGGTCTCTCAGAAAGCATTAACTGGTTTCTGCCATTGCTGTCCTAGTCGACAGTAGAATTTATAACACAAATATATTACAGCTGTTAACAACCAACACTGAAATAAGCAACAAATTGTGATTTTAAAACGATGACATTCGAACACAATCGTGATCTCTAACTACTGAGTCTATTATTTGATGTGAAATATTTGCCTTGTGGCGATGCTAAGAAAAAATGGATTAATACGTAGTTGACCAGAAAAGTCAAAGAAATTTCCTTGATCAGATTATAAACACTAACAACCAGTAGAAACAAAGTGGTGAGCCCAAAGAACCATCAGACATGATTAACGTCAAGTCACGCCATGGAGAGATTACTGACAAACCATATAGAAGCAGTACATGATATTAAATTGAATCCTCGTAAAATTAGCCACGAGGCTGTAAATCAATTTCAAACTTGATAATGTCGTAGTTTCTCGTGTCTAGTGAATATACATGAACACAGTAAGAAGGTCCTTTTATATATTTTCTGAAAAAAACCCACATGTTCTTGTCATAATGATAGATTTTAAACTTTAAAACTTGCGGCCTTTTCAGAGAAGTGCTGTAACATGTAAATGTCCAAAAATAGTCCTGTAATTATTTGTCTATATGGTCAACCAAAAATGCAATGTTCTCTCAGCACAAATAATTTCAGCTGTCAACGAACTACTGTATAGCACGAGGATTGGCTGAAAAGTTCTTAGCCCAAGTGGGATATCCCAATCTGAGTCGGATTAGATAAAACATTTGTCATTAACAACTTGAACTAGTCTCTCGAGTCGCCTATTTCTTCTCAGCCAGAAACTGACAGTTTTGTAAGGAACGCCGATTTAAGTCAGCCGATATTCGGTACTTTGGAATGATCACAAAACCCCAATTAGCCTGTTATTAGTAAAGAAATAGTTAAAATCTCTATTTATACGCAGAGATGCATTACTTAAAGCTCTTCTTGCTTTTCTTAAACCGGAAAAACGATCTTCAAGATATAAAACAACTCTAAAGCGTGCTTGATTTTCAAAATGTTTTCTGTAAATATATGAATATTTATTTAAAATGCCAAACAAGTAGATTTGCTATTTCTACTTCATTACCAGATGATGAGCCAGGGTATTCATTTGGTTTTCTGAAAAGACTGAAACTTTATATTCTCATTTTGCCGGATTCGCTCGCGCAGCGTAGCAGTGGAGAGCAGGTTTTGTATCCCAAGCCTTGTATTGAAGGACGATCGTCACCTAGACCTCTGATTTGAATTTAAATTATGAATTTGTTATTTGGGAATAAATGCATAATGTATGGACATACATACATCAGATCTTATTAATTAAAATTCATTTAGGCCTAAAAGAGTATATCCGTTTTTGCCGCTTTATCTGATTTGTTTTTTTTTTTTTTTTTTTTTGCTGGTTAACTGAAAATATCTGATTAACAAGACAATTGTAGCTGTTAGTCAGTCTTTATAATATCATATCGGGTATAGGGTCTAACTAGAACATTACTTGCATAGTCTCCAACACAACAAGAACTCATCAGTTTAGAAAAGCATTTTGCTCTTTAGAAACGTGAAAAATGGTGCTTGTTTACTGATAATTTATAAGGTTAAGTATCTTACTGACGTCAATCCACCGGGTGCCTGTGGTATTTTCTATATTGATAAGTATAATAAAATAAGCAATAGATATTGATATGAATAGCTAGTTGATAAACCCTAGGGAAACAATTGGAACTTCTAGATTGAAATAAATGTCAGGAACACGTCTGCTTCTAAATAACACGTGTCTCTGGATATTCAACTAATACATTGGAAATAGTCTCTGATATCCGGACCTAATTGACTAATGTGGTGTTTTCTACAATTCAATTCCAGAAGGTTTGAGACCTTTTTTTTCGAGTTCGTGTTCATTTTTTAACACGATTTGGCCATGCCGAAAGAAATGAATCTAGTCGAATGTATCTTAATGTTCGATGTTCAAACTGATAGAGATGAATTGGAAAAAATGGATTGCCCAAACGAAAAATTTTTGTCAACTGACCAATTCCATTATACTGCACCTAAACACTATCCATTGCCTCTCCGGATATATTACTTGCCCCTCCGAACAATCAAGTCTGGCTAAACAAAATATTGCTGTGTACCGAAAATATAGAATGGAATTGCTTCCATTGTCAATGAAGACTTGAATGATGTAAAAAAAATATTTAATACATTGACTAACATTTTCAAAAAGACTATGTTTAAAGTTGAACCTTAGCATGTTATAGGCTACAATTTTAACTGATTATTTTAAGTGCATGAAATGTTTCTGCTTATACAAAGCTAGGATCTGTGTGTTTTTTACTACAGTCTAAGACAAAATTATTTTCGATTGAAAAAAAAATAACTACTTCTTCTATTCATTAATAAGTATTGTCAATTTGTCAGTCTAGAAGGCACCGGTATGTCTTGTTAGTTCCAAGTTAATTTGATCAATTTATTAACGCTTGGTTATTTCCTCTGCTATATTGGTTGACCACTGACATCATTGTCTAGTTTGTCATCTTGGGGAATTATCAATTGATCTGGTGAAAAGGCTTAGAGTTCCTCACTCTGGTATAAGCCACAATTCATAGCTTCCATATTTATACCAGATATATCGGGGACCCAGAATACCATAACATTGCTCATTTGTGAGGGTCTATAGCACAGTCGTTTAGAGCGTTGGATCTGAACATGTCGTCATTTTTTGGGGTTACTACAAGCAAATGGCGGCTATGGGTTCAATTCTCGATCGGCGTGTGATAGTCCGATGACCTTGAATAAGTCTTCTTCACTCATAATTCCAGTCGACCAAGCTGTAAATGGATAATCCGGGAAAGATCAATGCCAAGAGGTTAGGCCAAGGACCAGCTGGTAGAAAGGATCCTTAACTGTGAACTAAAGTTGTTATCCTTGTAAAGTATAGGCCTAGGCCTAGTTGTTTCTTCCTTTTTCTTTCTTTCTTTCAGGATTATGCATAAGAACCACAATATTTTGTCTTCATATTTACAACGATGAAACACACCATTTCACCAAATTACAGCTTTACAGGTTGAGCGACTTTAAGATACCAGCAGTTTCAAATTTAAAGTTGAACACAATATTAATCTGTTTTTAAGAGTCGCGAAGTTTTAAAAAAAACTGTTTTTGAATTTTTTTTTTTTTTTTTTTTTTTTTTTCATTTGTAGTCTGGCGAAGCAGGCTGTCTGGTTTTTAATCAGGTTTTGCTCTCACAAATTAAGAAGCATACAAAATGGCTTCTCCATTATACAAATATACAATGTACAATAAAGGTCAACGTTACAATGGAATAAACAAACCTTTTGAGCAAGAATCTGAAAATAATTATTTGAAATGAATAGCGTTTTATATCTTACTTTTCTGCATCTAATTGAGAGACTGACAATGCCATGCGGTGTGCAATTAGGGCATTTTGC
This sequence comes from Lottia gigantea, assembly GCF_000327385.1. Taxonomy (NCBI): domain Eukaryota; kingdom Metazoa; phylum Mollusca; class Gastropoda; family Lottiidae; genus Lottia; species Lottia gigantea. The sequence goes on from NW_008708846.1 coordinate 2,020,161, forward strand.
ATGGGCAGCTTTAGCCTGCTAGTTGCACAGCCTGTAGAACAGGCCAGTAGACCAGGCGCTTTTTCCATGTCAACTCCCCTGATCTGCATCACTGACAATGGGTTGAAAGAGCCTAAGGTATTATCTCGAACTATGGGAGCGACATGTCGTATCACGAGACTATTATTAAAAATTTATGTTGCAGAAAAGTGGTTGGCGTCTGTGCGATGTCCGAAAGTTGATTTTCACATCGGAATTAATCATTTATTTTTATGAGAATTTTATGGGGTCGTTATGGCAATTGGCTTTAAGTTCTTTGTTATGTTATGGGATTTATAGTGTGAGATACATACCACAATCAATTTGCACTGATCGGCAATTAGTGGGAAGAAAAGCGTCTGATCGAATCATCCAGAACATGACAATTAGATAGATTCTCAGAATAATAACTATTTACTTCCTGACCATTGGGAAATTTTAAACAAAATTCCCAATTGCATCATACTGCATATTTATATAGCATTATATCGGCTAGATCAGCATATGCCTTTTAGAGGAAGCCTGTATTGAGGTCAAGTGGTCTTCATCATCACCATAAAACCTGGTAACAACCATCACATACGACTATATAGTATCAAACCTAATTAATGTAATCAAATCAAACCAGATAGGTTTCGTGATCTATAGTCGTTAGCTGATGACTCGTTTATTCTCGTCTGGAAACTTCTTATCTTGATTCTATCTTACGGCCTTACACTATAGTGGTATATTTTTAGGGCTAATTTTACCTAAGCCAGAGATTATTGTAAACAGTAGGTTATATCGATGAACCACTAAAATTGTACCTTCCATAACAGTTGTAGTACCTCGTGGTCAAGGATCTTCACAATGGTCAAGGTAAATATGAAGACATAATACCTTGACCATTGTGTAAAGATGAAGGCGTAATACTTTGACCATTGTGAAGATGCTTGATTAAAACGTAATACCTTATCCCTTGTGAAGATGCTTGATAAAGACTTAATACCTTAGCCATTGTGAAGATGCTTGAAAAAGACGTTATACCTTGTCCATTGTGAAGATGCTTGATAAAGACGTTATACCTTGTCCATTGTGAAGATGCTTGATAAAGACGTAATACCTTATCTATTATGAAGATGCTTGATAAAGACGTTATACCTTGTCCATTGTGAAGATGCTTGATAAAGACGTAATATCTTATCCATTATGAAGATGCTTGATAAAGACGTTATACCTTGTCCATTGTGAAGATGCTTGATAAAGACGTGATATCTTATCCATTATGAAGATGCTTGATAAAGACGTTATACCTTGTCCATTGTGAAGATGCTTGATAAAGACGTTATACCTTGTCCATTGTGAAGATGCTTGATAAAGACGTAATATCTTATCCATTATGAAGATGCTTGATAAAGACGTTATACCTTGTCCATTGTGAAGATGCTTGATAAAGACGTAATATCTTATCCATTATGAAGATGCTTGATAAAGACGTAATACCTTATCCATTGTGAAGATGCTTGATAAAAACGTAATACCTTATCCATTGTAAAGATGCTTGGTAAAAACGTCATATCTTATCCATTATGAAGATGCTTGATAAAGACGTAATACCTTATCCATTTTGAAGATGCTTGATAAAGACGTAATACCTTATCCATTGTGAAGATGCTTGATAAAAACGTAATACCTTATCCATTGTAAAGATGCTTGGTAAAAACGTAATATCTTTTCCATTATGAAGATGCTTGATAAAGACGTAATACCTTATCCATTTTGAAGATGCTTGATAAAGACGTAATACCTTATCCATTGTGAAGATGCTTGATAAAAACGTAATATCTTATCCATTGTGAAGATGTTTGATAAAAACGTAATACCTTATCCATTGTGAAGATGCTTGATAAAAACGTAATACCTTATCCATTGTGAAGATGCTTGGTAAAAACGTAATATCTTGACCATTGTGAGGATGCTTGACCACTTCAATTGTTCCGGTTATTATTATTAAAATGAAGATGTTATACTTTGACCATTGTGAAGATTGTGGTCAAGAAACAATATGTTAGCATATATAGGAACTATTGACGGGATGGGTTAGAGGCAATCCGAGCGCCCCGGCTCCCCTTTGCGGATGTTTGTAGGGCATTAGTCATGGTAGGGGTTAAGAATGCCTCTCTTGGAAATTCTCCTAATCTAGGAAGACGGAAAATACATTTAACGCGATTTTGAAAGTGAAAGTAGAATGAATTTTTCAATTTCATTCCACAGAAAATGCATAAATAAATTGAGAGGTTGAAATTGTGAATAAGAAAAACATTTACATATGGGCTATCAAGATGAGACATTCTAGGTCTAGGAGTACAAGACACTATTTCAGCCACTTACTCCGTCATGGATTTTTACTTCATTAATTGAAAATGTATATGTTCAGTCGATAAAGTCTTCATACTGTAGATTTTATAGAATGACTTGAATACCAAACCATTATCGATCGGTCTATTAGAGTTTCCAGTCGAGCATGATGGTTATTCAGTGTTAAAAACACTGACTCGATTGTAGTATATATTTATAGCATGTCAAATAATTTGTTTGCAGTAGAAATGTCTAGAAATGTTGAACTCGGTAATTTCCGTATAATGTCGACATTTTCCGTAAATATGAACGTCTTCAAAATATATTTTGTACGTGTACTTAGTATTGATTAGTCTGTTCCATATAATAATTTTACCAATTGGACATTTTTTTTGCAAAGTCCACCGTTTAGTAATAAAAGCATGTAAACAAAATGTCTTAATCTCTGCAGTATATAATACAATATGGCGGCTTCTTGTATACTTTTGTTCTAGAAACCGGTTATATCTTCCTCGATCGTTATCAAATTATAGTTATTCAAAGCAGTCATTCGAGGCATTATATTAGTTCTAAAAGGAAGAAAAAAAATGGAAATAAATATTTTGAAAAAGGGACTCAAATTGTACATTTTGAAATTGTTGGAGGCTGGTTTGCCCAAGGGTTGAGATTTCCGGCGAAGCACGACTCCGAGCACTTGAGGCGCGAGTCTGCGAAAACACTACTTGTCTGTCCGAAGGTTTTTTCGGTCGCTGCCAAAAGGATTCAGGACCGACCGATTTATGTTGAGGCTTACTGCATTTAACATGAATTAAGTATAATATCATGGTTTCGTTTCGAATGCTTAGAAGTAGATCCCATCCTAGCATAAAACACTGAGCTCATGTATGGCAGCCTTTCGAACTGCACAACTTGATTATTAAATTATTGAAAAGAAAAATCCGATTCAGTTCGATTCGGTTCGCTTTGCTTTCGTACTACAATCCCATGTTGATAGCCGCTTTCGCACTACCGAGAAAGGTTATCTTTTTTTTAGTAGCCCTACACAGTTCACTTATTTAACTTCAAAATTTATCAGTATAAACTATGAATATTTTCTGTTTCCTCTTTCTTTGTGTCCTTTATTAATCCCTTACTTGTGATTTTCAAATATTTATATTATTACTGTCAGAACTGGATAGAACCGAATTACTTTTGCAGTGCAAAATTGGTAAATGTAGTACTGTTTGTAATTATATAAAGCAATTTTGTCCAATTAGTCGACCAAACCTTTATCATTTGGTCTGGGTCATCACGACATCGACCCAGAACAAGTTTGTCAAGTTTTCTGCCACCATTAATTAATACATGTAAATACGACAAAAATAGATAATCCTTTTTGCACGAACAGGCAACTGAAATATGTGTTTCAAGTGTTGAAATTTGGTCACAATATACAGATAGTTGTTATTTTCATAATTATGTTCCATTTCATAAGTCTTCAGGGCATAAACAAAATGCAGAAATCGCATAAAAGAATGCTTTTAATATGCCCTTGATCACATAAACAGATTTCTTCAATTCAGCGCATTTTTTCAGGGATATATAGATGTTCCATGTTGCATTTTTGACATAACACAATACATTTCTAAAGTGTGATTTTTTATTTTTTTTAGAATAGTCTACTGAAGACTGGACAAGAACTTTTTCCTCGGCCAATGTTTATTTACCTAGCATCAAGGGTATCGACAGGTCGAGGTTCCTTTTACAGATCAGATCTGCTGTTGCACTAATGCTAAACATAACATTGATATTGCTTTCTGGTTTTAAGCATGGTTTTTTTAATTTTGAAAATTGATCTGATTTGATGATTGTAAACGTTATATGAACAAGAAAGACATATATACAAGTATACCAACATTTACAGATCCCATAACAATTAGTTCATGCCCACTTTCATATTATTATAACAGTCAAATGGAATGGTATATAAATGGACACAGTATTGTCATGATAACAGTATGGAAATATAGTGTTATTATATGATACGTGATCTTGAATTACAGAATTTAACCCCTGGGAAATTAATGGGAACTACAATGTTCTTACTTTACTACTTATCACTGAAATGAAGTTTTACTTCTATATACATGATAAGGCACAGTTAGACCGACCAAAATATAACATTGAACATCCCAAAACAACTCAATTTTGAGTCGCACCGCGACAGCCTTCTGTCCATTCTATTACGAGATTTCATAATACAAAAACCCTGCATTCAAATTGACAAGAGCTGGTCCCATGTCGTCGACATTTGTTTCGGATATGCAATCGTTATTAGGACAGTTAGTTTCAGAAAGAGAGGTTACTGTGATTAGTTCAAATATATAAGCAATGTAGAATTACTCGGTCGCAGTACATAATTTTACTATTTACTATTACCATTTAAAACAATATCTGACAACGTTCTTTTTTCAAGGTGTGGAAATGATCATCCCAACCGAGATATTCTTATTTGAATATACTGTGTGAAGGTTTAACAAAACACAAGACAATAATATTATGCAATATAACACACTTCTTTAATAAGGTTGGGCACAAAACGTTTCAACACAATATACACGTGTCGTCATCAGATGTAATATTCTCCACTTTCTTCAAAGTGTTCACCAGGTAGAGTGTCGAATCACCGTAATGATTTTTGAATTTTTTGAAGGTTAATAAAAAAAAACAGAAATGTGAGTCACTATACCATCATTTATCTAATCTATCTTATCACGAATCTAAACAAAATGATTTCCTTGTACCCAGTCATTTTAGATATTTCTACCGTGATTTCATCTAATATGATTGTAAATAAAAGTATACGTATGTGAATGGTTGTAATTATAATGAGTACCATGCTTATCAAGGGAACAAGCACGTCGTTAATCATGTTTAAAACGAAAATATTGAAACCAAACGAGAGCATTAATAATTGGTAATCTCTTCTGAGCCCGTACATTTTTATCTGACAAGAGCCCATTCGGGACAATAGCCAAGAATAGAAATAGACCGTTACTTAAATATTATTTTATTATCACTAAGATCAAAATGGTGTCAAGTAACACTTTCATCTGGATTGTCTGCCCATTTCTGTCTCTCACCAGAAGACATAAGACAAAATAGTACGGCACCAATGAAATAAAACCCAACTGATATATAAAACACCCATTTCCATTGATCGTCTCCCTGAAACAATGTGTTAACCAGTTTATATGAAAATTTATTTCATATAAAAATACAATTTATCACATGCATTTTTAGAAACATTCGAACCAAGTGCAATACTACGATGCTTATTTGGATACGAATTTCATATAATGTTAAGGCATTTCGCTACTCACTTGTCAAGCAATTGCTCTTTCCTCTGTACGATGATGTATGAGCACCTTTTCATGTACTGTTGCAACAGGTAAGGAAATATCATTACATTTCGTAGTGAATTACAGAAATAAATTAAAGCTGTACCTTTTCAACTATGTACCCTGTTAATGTTGGACTCAAAATACCAGGAAGACAAGCCATCGTGTTGGCGAAACCCATCACTAAGCTGGAATACTGTGGAGCAAGATCAAGAGCGTTTACTCCTGTACCAGCTATTGCAAATCCGCCAATGCCAATTCCCATAGATAAAGCGATCACGAATTGTACAATTGTTTGGCTATAACATGCCCACATAATGAAAATGATTTGGAGTACATAAGCTGAAAAATAGATCATTTTTGTGTTAATCAGAAAATCTTTACGCGCGAACTAGAAACACCGAATACATTCTTCTTTGGAACACATCGATTGTAGTTTTATGGAAATGTCAACCCGGAATTGTGCAATGTTGCTCTCCTGCGCCTACGACTAAAGCTTTGTACACTTACCTCCACAGGTAAAGAATTTCCTCACCGTTGTTGTACTGATGCCACGGTTTCTCATACAATCTGCAAACGGACCACCCAACGCAGACGTCACTGTCAATAAAAGATATGGTAGAGGCGACAGAAAACCAATCTTAAAATATATGTTCGTATGTCACTATGTTATGGTGTTTTCAAAGTTCTATAATTATGCAGCTTCTTATCTCTTCATTTAATAGAATTAGTTCGTTTTGTGTTGCAATATTATATTCCATCATGTTTACCACTTCAAATGAAATGGTATTTGCGATATAAAAATTTTATCCAATAAATCTCTAAGATCCTCAAACCTCAAACAGAGATCGGACAGAAAATCTGAATGTGACAAATAGAAACTTTAAGGCTAGAAAATCACTTTACATTCCATGAAAATGGGCCATGCACATAGCTTCGTTTTTTCTACCTTGGCGGTATGGAGGTATACAACGTTTACTTATCGGTGACCAAAAGGTTTTGTTGTTTCTACAATAAATACAAATGTATTGCACATAACAAACCTATTAAAAGCTGCAAGATCATAGAGTGAAGGCTTGATTTTGGCGTTTTGGAATCGATTTAATCTAGTTCATAGTTGTTAACTTTGCATTGGTTGTACTTTGCAATTACGTTTCAAAGTCCCTTTTTACAAGAATAGTAGGAATAACCTTTTTGATATCTGTATTATAAATATCGTCTAGATATGTCGGTAACTCTGCTATCCAAGTGAATATACCCCAATTCTCAACAAAGAATCCAATACCTATAGCCCAAACTGGTGCTGAACAAAAAATCTTCCCGTATGGTGGATTCTGAAAATTGGAATATTTTAGTGCTTTAACATGTAGTGGAAAGTATATTTCATTAGATTTTTAAAAATCTTGATAATTTCCTTTCAAAGTAATTGGGAGTGTTTAATTCTCTCGTGTACAGGCCTAGTATGGAACTTTATGTAGACTCTCATATTGGGTATGTAGACTCTCATAATGGGCATGGACTATCTCACTTGCTTAATTTCTGATGTTATTGAACGAGACAACAAAGGTGTAATCAGTGTCTCAGTCCAATGGGCTTCCCCAGCTTGGCGGAATTTTTTTTATTTTATTTTCTGGTAGATAAATTACTATGCGATCAATATGTTGTTAGGAAAAGATAAAAATATAAATATAGGTGTCATTGAAATTGGTAATGCTATAGGCTGATTTGGAAACTGTCCGTTACCTCACTTTTGCACATCCAACCTAGATTGTCCTCTATATAAATTTGCTCTTCTCTTGATATTGACGTATGTTCGGATGGTTTTTCTGTAATGAGGTACATCCAGAATACAAACCAACAAACTTCCAATCCTCCTATAAATAAAATTATAAAGCAAAACAACAATTAGATGCCCAAGCTAATGTATTAAAAATCGGACAACACTTTTCTGTCTCCATGGTAATCATTAATTTACAATAAGAGTATTTGGAATGAAGGAGATGGTAGATTCCCAATTCCTTGTGAGAATCAATGTCATTACTTGAAAGATATCCTTTAATATTTAATCTTTACAGCCTTTGATCATCCAAGATAGAAATATACATTAAAATTGTATACAATGAAGTATCAACCTACCAAAGAAATAAAAAATTGATGGCCATCTTGCCTGGCTACTAGCTAGTAGACCTCCTATTGGTAAGCTAATCACGTTACCAACGTATGCCCCTGGAACGAGAAACAGCACTTACAGTGTTTCAGCTACCAATATCATTTTTTGAAGACAATCCTGTGTCCTGTTCGCTTATAATTTAAAACTGTGCGTTAACTAGCAGAGATGATAGTCTGTTTCCAGGTCATTATACTGTATTCTTCTTACTTGCGTTCAAGGACAGCGGCATTAGTCTGCTCTTTTTAGATTTCAGGAGGAAACAGGGTTGAAAAATCCGAAGGTATTATTTCGATCTATGCCGGGATTGAAACCCGGACCGGATGAGGTTAGCGAGAAAGCGTCAAACTCACTGGGTCACCTCGGCTTCCCGCTACTCTGTTAATGGAAATAACTTCCTTACCCGAGAAGATAAAACCTGACAATTTTGATTTCTCTTGTGACGGAATCCATTTTGATAATAGTTCCATCATACATGAATAAGTGGAACCCTACAGAATAACAAAACATATAATGATTCTAATGCATAAAATAAGGTTTGGCCAATTATTGATATACGACCCGAATAACATCAATTTGTAGTATTCATATTTCCCACAGAATTAACCAATTCAAATTGTGACAAATTAAATGCTTGGGATTTAGAGGTTCTATAGACCTTTAATTTTCGTAACGACTTGGTGCAATAAGGTATTTCCAAAATGGACGATTAATTAAATTGAATGATTAAGAATTTCTGTGTCGGTATTGAATATGTATAATACATTAAAATTATCGGCTATGAAACCAAAACCTGTGACCTTGGCGATTGAGATACGATATTTTTTGTAAAAAATTAATGTTTAATTTAAAAAAAAAATGCAAAACAGCCGGGTACGATGTTAAGTCTTTGAAGAGACTACCACCTTTAGTGGCCATCTTCGAGTGACAAGATACGTTAAGATAGGATCGAACTGATTACGTTCACAAGCCGGGGAGATCTATTACCAACAGACAGCCTGGAAACATTGCCTTACAATCGTAACGAACCATTGCCTCATACTAGTACCTCTCCAAATCCCTGAAAAAATCTGAGAACAATGAACACTGATACACTCCATTGTGCTGTTACCGGCGTCAGTAATAATGTTATTCCTGTTAACAATTGACCACAACCAAATAAATATTTACCACCGTATTTATGGCTCAACCAACCTGAAAATTGAATAATTAATATAAGCAAATAATAAGGCCACTACCAGAGTATATTTTCACCCTATCTGATTAAAATCCAGATTTATATGTTACATTACTGGGACTTTTATTTCTTCATTCATGATCTGAAGAATTCTTTTGAAATCATGTTCAGTTTAAAGTTGACACAATTGATTCTAGCCAATAAAAATCTTTGTTGAAATTGGGTTGATTTTTTTTTTATCTCACAGCGAACAGATCATTGTAGTGGTTTAAACATTTGATGTCTAAGAACATGTTTTACATGATAATTTCGTCAGATCATGGGTGGCAAGTGTAATGAAACATTCAGATTAGCATTTTAATTGAAACACCACTACCGTATAATTATATGTTACAGTAACACTACACAACATTTTTGATATATATCATTATTAACTATCACTTAAAGATGGGTTTCCTTGTTTTTAGTGCCACATTAAGAAAAAAACTATTTTATTAATTCATGTTTCTAATGAATTATCATATATTCTTAATCATATCATTATGTTCTTATTGCATATGATTAAGAGTTTTAACCAATCATAAATGTCGATTTATGTACAGTCTGGATAAACAAAAAAAAAGATTTATTGACCTTTCTTGATCGGTCACTCATAGGAATTCTGATGGTAATTGTCTTCTAATTTAGCTAATTATGAATTGTTTATGGACATGTGAGACAAACTGGTATTTTTCCAAGTCACCAGAACACGTCTACTTTCTATTTCTATTAACAAATAAATGAAAATAATGGAACCCATCTTTAAAAGCCGGAAAATAATTGAAAAACACTTAAACACAATGTAACTAGGCAATTATTTACGGTGAATTAGTACATCTACAACTCGACCAAGAAATAATATAACGTCAACTAAATAAAAACGGTACTTGTTAATCGTTGCGTATTATTATGTGTTTATTATTATTATGCTAGCTGTCAGCCATGTGATTTAGAAATTCCAAATGAAATATATTCTCACTTAATAGAAATTTAGCCAATGCTGATTGGATGGAAGTGGGTTAGGTTCGAAACTGTATTAACTTATTTCTTTCTATATTACAAATATTTCCCAATAGAAAAGCCCTGCTTGTCTTGGGGATTTACTTTACAATCATTTCTCCTTGTTTGGTCTGTATTGTTCGTGGGAAGACGTCTTCATTTAATGAATACGAAAGAATAACCATGCCTGTGGACCTTATCAGTTGACTACAAGAAAATAGTTTCTACTTACTTAAGGGTATTTGTGCGACAATTCCACCATAATATGGAATTGATAATAGTAGTCCCTGGAGCTGTAAATCCCAATTTACATCAGCTTTCTACAAATATAAGAATAACTGACGGCATTTCTCAGAGATGTTAACTTTCTGGCATATCAACCAGGATAACGTTAAGGATCACACTCTTTCGTTTATACGACTATTGCTTCAAAAACATTCGCACTGATATGAGAGTAATTGATATGGAATGATAAACCCTTTGTGCCTTTGAAACTCTGTGAGCAGGACGCCTAAAGGTCCGGTGTCCAATCCTTGCAAAAGTCGAGATATACCAAACCAGATTCCCGTGGCAGGTAGAATGATAAGTACCTATAGTCGTTCGGATCAGTGGCATTTAGAGGAAACATCAGGAGGGATACAGACCATTCTTTCACCATGTAAATTTTAAAGTGTGGAGAGGGGGTGGGTGGGGTGGGGGGGGGGGGATTGGTAGGGAAGCTGCAAAGCCGGGCTAGCATCTTTTGGTAGGGGCATAATAAACAGTAAACATAGGCGTTCTGGTAATCTAAAAGGAGTGGGTTGATTTTGTCGCATGGCAAAATCGCTTCATTGCGCGCCTCCACCTTTATTCAGGTACACTTCAATAGGACGTAAAACACGTTATTACGACATTGAACGTGTTTCAAGAAGCAACTACTGTATACCTACCAGAGCTTTAGACGTTGTGTTATAAGAAACAAAACCTCCACCTGTCATAGGCACTATGGCCACACTTAAAATTGTTTTAGATGAATATGACAAAACTGAAAGAAAAGAAATTTTGCACCTATATCATAATTAACAGATTGCAAAGGAAGAAGGGATGAAATAATTATCTTGTTCGAATAAGCATCTATTTAAAAGCGAACATTAAGAAGACAAATCTCATTTACTATTCGCATATAATAGGTGGGTCATTATGCCAACTTTCGTTTTTAGTAGGATAAAACGAATTGTATACAGTTTGAAGGGATTGTAAAGAGGCTTTCTAAATTTTTGTATATGCATCGCGGAGCTACCGGTGGCTGCAATTGGCACCATTCCAATTTTCATTCTGACGTCTGTGGTTCTTTTAATTCCGCTAAAACTAACGCGTTTTATGACGTCACTAGAGGGCAACTGCATAGATATCAATAGTAGCTTCCGGTAGCTCTCCGATACACATACAAAATTTAGCAAACCTCTTTACAATCCCTTTAAAACTCCTAACTTACCGAATCCTAGAAAACCCATGAAGACAAATATATAACGCTTTGGTAGATAACATTTGGAAACGGGTATGTCTGAATAATTCTCATTCTGTAATTCTGTGTATGAATTTGGCATTTCTATGAGTATTTTAGGGTATTTTTTTGCCCATTTATAGAGACACCTATGTTTGCTTCCGGTATTTATAAATAAAATGGAATGAGTATCAAACCAGATTTGTTCTTAACAGAGAGCTAATCGACAATGTCCACTGATATTTCACTATTATTATGTTGGGTTACGTAATGTTTTCCTTGAAACTCTCACAGTATGGTGCTAATGACATTCTGCTAACGAAATCCTGAGCAATGTTCAAACCTTATGTATTTTTGTCAGAATGCCAAAATTCACTTTCGCAATCACAGGATTGGAGCAATGTCAAAATTCACTATCGCAAACACAGGATTGGAGCTATGTCAAAATTCACTATCGCAAACACAGGATTGGAGCAATGTCAAAATTCCCTATCGCAAACACCGGATTGGAGCTATGTTAAAATTCATTTTCGCAAACACAGGATTGGAGCTATGTCAAAATTCACTATCGCAAACACAGGATTGGAGCTATGTTCAAATTAACTTTCGCAAACACAGGATTGGAGCTATGTTCAAATTCACTTTCGCAAACACAGGATTGGAGCTATGTTCAAATTCACTATCGCAAACACAGGATTGGAGCTATGTTAAAATTCACTATCGCAAACACAGGATTGGAGCTATGTTAAAATTCACTTTCGCAACACAGGATTTGAGCTATGTTAAAATTGAATGTCGCAAACACAGGATATTGTAATATCGAAATTTACTGTCGCAAACACAGGATTGGAGCTTTGTTAAAATTCACTATCGCAAACACAGGATTGGAGCTATGTTAAAATTCACTATCGCAAACACAGGATTGGAGCTATGTTAAAATTCACTTTCGCAAACACAGGATTGGAGCTATGTTAAAATTCAATGTCGCAAACACAGGATATTGCAATATCAAAATTTACTGTCGCAAACACAGGATTGGAGCTATGTTAGAATTCACTATCGCAAACACAGGATTGGAGCTATGTTAAAATTCACTATTGCAAACACAGGATTGGAGCTATGTTAAAATTCACTTTCGCAAACACAGGATTGGAGCTATGTTAAAATTCACTTTCGCAAAAACAGGATTTGAGCTATGTTAAAATTGAATGTCGCAAACACAGGATATTGCAATATCAAAATTTACTGTCGCAAACACAGGATTGGAGCTATGTTAGAATTCACTATCGCAAACGCAGGATTGGAGCTATGTTAAAATTCACTATCGCAAACACAGGATTGGAGCTATGTTAAAATTCACTTTCGCAAACACAGGATTTGAGCAATGTCAAAATCAACTTTCAAATTTCCTAAATTTATTTTTTGGATAGCACGAAAGCACTCCAGTTCTTGCAAAGAGGTATATTTCATGAAAAGTTACTTATTGGTTGGTTGGAATTTCAGTTATGGTTGTCGGTTTGTGGTGGACACTTTTCTAGGATATCGTTCGGTTGTCAATAAACAATTTAAACAACACCTTTTAGATCTACAATAAATACCATATGGTTCAACTGACGTTCACAAAACTATAATAAATGGGATAAGAATCTAAAGTACGAGACGATGCGAATATTAAAATGGGTATTAGTATAAAATAGAAGATTATTTGAGATAATTATGCTCAACTGACAATAACGTATCAAAAATGATGCAGACTGTCTAATCGCTCATTATTTCCAATGTAGACCGAATGCATACATGCAAGCGTCATGTAAGCATGTTCACCTTATCTGATGAAGAAGTTGCTAATTAGCCATAATTGCTTATTAAAAGTCTTCACGATAAGCCAAACTTCTTTCCAGATCTCTCTGTGGAATTTAAGGGAGGTAATCTTATTGCATAGGCCAATAATTTTCAGTTCAAATTATGAGCATTGTTTTGAAGAATTGTTTTCATATTTGCAACAATTCTATGAATTCAATTCAGATCTGTTTCGTTTTGTATGTAATGACAATACAGTTTGTTTTGTTGTAGGGATTGGTCCAAGGTCTGTTTTTTTTTCTTGTCGTTTTGTTTAGTCTAGAGTCTTTGTTATTTTCTATTTTCAGAATGGTAATAAAATATTCAATAAAGGAAGAATAATGAATGCCGCCTTTAAGGAAGCCTTAAAAATCTTTGATTTTCAATGTGCAGTCTTTCACGATGTAGATTTAATTCCTGAAGATGACAGAAATATGTACACATGTCCTCAACAACCTCGTCATTTATCAGTAGCTATTGACGAAATGAATTACAAGTAAGTCAATCTTTTAAATGTTTCTTTCCAATACTGCTCCCTGTACAATACTCCCAGTCCACTATGGTGCGAGCTGCTATTATTCAGCAAGGTGGACGCTAGATCCTTTAAAAGGTCGAATACTTTCCAGATATTTTCGGTTGTTCGATCTGAGTGACTCACCCGAAAGCGTCTTAACCTTTGAATCAAAAATAAACCGGGTTCACGTTTGTGCACGATACAGGTATCTTGCCAGAAAGCAAAAATATCTTGCACACTGCAATACTCCAAGTAGATCAGAAAGTAGAAGATTCATTTCATTGCTGCAGTTTCTAAAAGACTTGCTTACCTTAGCACCCTCCTATTCCAGTATTCAATTCGGTCCCAACATTACTATTATATGGTTGATATCTGTAAATAGATCTGAGCCTCCATGTTGAGGGTGTTTAAATTGATCCTTCGTTGCATATGTTTCTTACAATAATATCGATCCTTTTATAATTATTTAAATTAGAAATTTAAATTACTCGCAAATTCAAATTTATTTAATAATTGTAACCTGCATGAATAATTGTATTGTTCAAATTCGTTCACAGAATTGTAGATCTTATAAAGAGATTGATAAAGTGTTCAACCAATTGCGGTAAAACATATCTTCGGCAAATCATTGTGTCTGTCATAACTATGCGGCAAGACTGTTGTGATATGGTTACATCGAACGCAAAATGAAATTGTGACTGATTCCAGTAGATTGTGACTGATTCCAGTAGATTGTGACTGATTCCAGTAGATTGTGACTATCCAGTAGATTGTGACTACCAGTAGATTGTGACTGATTTTTTCGACTACTTTACAAATAAATCAATGTGCTATTCAGTTATTAACTATATAAATTTATGTATATTACATAATATACAGTCAAGTAACCTAATTTCGTGGAAACCTATTATTCGTGGATTTCCGGAAAAGATTAATAATTTGCATGAGCAACCTTGCGCGACCTCCGCATTAGTTTGTTTTGATAAACATGGGTTTTCTCTACAATATCAGCTAGTAGAATGAATTCAGTAGTTTCAAGCAAGGTAAAATGTATTAATGTATACTTTGACAAATACAAAATGGCGGATTTCAGTTATTACCAAACGTCACCATTTTTTATCGGCCAAATTTCCTTATAATCCCAAGCGGTAATCGGAATTCCAAGTGTCGTCTGCTAGAATGTAGTTCAACGAATGAAGTCACGTGATCAACTAGCGGATTCAGTGTCAGCAGAAAATTTCTATGGAACACAAAGTGGACCATATTCTTTTGTTGTTTCAGTGACTTATAGCAATAAATCACGCTACGTATCTTATTTTGTCAGTCACTATTTTTTTTTTAAATCGTGGTTCTTTGAAGGAATTGTCACTAGTTATAATGAATTGATATTAAAGATAAATACTAAGAGAAGTTAATAATACCACCCGGTATCCATACCACGTGTTTTTCTAGACTTATTTATAGATCATTGTACACGAAAATAGGTGACGGATTCTGCCGCCGTTGCCGAGTTGATTGCTCATGAAATATGGGTCAAAGTGAAGGATTCATAAAGAAAATCGAAATAAACCAATTTTAATTATTTTGTAGAATATCTGAGGAAACATCTAAGACATAAAATTTTTGTTTTTTTTTTGTTTTGTTTTAACTTTGACGAAATTCGGTGTTGAATCCTTATATCCACGAAAATAGGTTACACCACTGTATTATGCAGAACATACTTCAATGTATTCATCTATAAAAACTGTTCAAATATGCATTTAATTTATGATGCAAAATGGCACTAATAGCCTAATACTACATATTCCACGCATGATAAAAGCTTGATTGTTGATTCTAAATCAGTAAAGGACATTCTCTCTTTAGGGCCCTTAAATTTAACTTTCCAGAAAGCTAAGCTAAAAGATTTTTTAAAGTAGTGAGCACCATGTTGTATTATACAATTACTTGCATAAGGCTTAAAGTAGTGAGCACCATGTTGTATTATACAAGTACTTGCATAAGGCTTTTCAACTAGTTGAAAAAAAAAAACTCACCGATGACAATTGGTGAATAAAATACGACTGATTTCGACTAATTGTGACGACTTCGGGGCCTAGTCCTGGGGTTTGTCTGAAATTAGATAAAACCGGCGTATACATTAATTAATTAACTACAGTAGTGTTATAACATACCCAAAAAGGATTTAGTTAGCTTTAAACGCATGTAAATAGGGATAAGGTCGACCTTGCAAGTCTTGCAAGATATTGGAGCAACTAGATATGGAAGAATATTGTCAATCATTGGAGACCAAAGAAATTCTACCACTGAAAAAATGCATTTATTTTGTATCGTGTGACCATCCGTTGCTCATGTTCAACTTTTAGCTTGAGCTGGCCTGTCGTCTTCCTGAGATGTGGGAACCATAATGTTTGTCGCGATTGTGATGTATTCGATGAGATGTTTTGAATCGTCAGTCGACATGAATCTACCCCACGTATAGAAATGTTGTGGGAGGTATTGTTTATAAAGTACTTTCGTGTACCAGCCGGTGACATATTTTTAATGAACCATTTAACACGATTTCACATGTTGTTGAACTATGAAGTGAAAAAAAAAAATGTTGATCGACTTAAATATGTTTGCTGGTTGCTTTTCGATTTAGATTAAAATTGGGTTTGATGCTCTATGTTTCTGTTCCTAGTTGGAAGGATCAGTAACTTTCATTTTCTGTCATCGTAATGGACTTCAAATGCTGAATTGTAGTCGTGATCGGTGCAATGCACATCCAGCCATGGTTCAAAAAGGATTCCATTGCATAGTCCTTTAATTATTCCCAATGAGGAAATGTAATTAAGATCTAAGAGTTTGGTAAAGATGATTACACCCTTTTCCTTTAAAGCGGAAAAGTTCTGGAGACTGAAGTTGACAAATGTTACCAAATTCACATCTAGAATGACAATCAGGTGCCAGACATCCAGTAAATATGTGGTCTTAATATAGGCATCAATCTGCATGTCCATCGCGTCCAATCCGGGAGCTAACAGCACCAGGTATTTCAGAACTCAAAGTCGGGTCAGCAAAATTACTGGAGGCACCATAGAAACTCCACTGTGTTGTTGCCTACTTTTTTCAATGATCAATTAGAATTACGCAACTACGCACCTTTTTGATAAAAGATAAAAGATATTAATGACGAATAGATGTTCATGCTGACTTCGATTGAATGTATATAATATGTCGATGTGTTCTCATTTGTTTCTAGTTTAAAAGTCATTTCTCGTTAATATTGTTGTCAGCATTGTCATGGAAACGCAAATGAATTACAATTGATTTTCAAGACAATAGGTGATGTTTGTCATTACAAATTTTTACTTGATATAGTATATGTTAACCTGACAAGGGTCGTCTGCAAAAAACACGTTTTTGAATAAAAAAAAAGATTTCGAAAGATATGGCCCTTTTGATATTGTAATAAAATTTACATTACGTTAATGAACAGATTCCATAGAGATACTGTGATTCCTGTATTTCTAAATAATAACCAAGTTATTCGGTAAAACAATTCCATGTCATAATCGAGACAGGTTTTCTGGGATTACAGGAACTCCAGTCGTTAGGAGACAAATGGTATGCACAAAGGCAAATGTAAGTTTCACTAATGAACTTACCAAGCTTAGAAAGGTCACTTAAGTGATTTTCATCATGTTTTGTATGTGTGGCCAAAGCATGTTTTGCATGAAAACTATGACTCAAAATTTCGAAAGTGAAACTAGAATTGGATATCAGTGCGTTAAATTTGTGATGAATTATTTTTAAAGATACTAATTAGGCTTTAATCGGTTCACTACATTTCTTAAAGCTTGGCAGATCTTTCGACATTATCTGTTACTTCCATTCAGTTGCCAGCTTCAGAAAACGTTTTCTTTGTTCTTCAGTAACCCATTTGTATGACACAAAACTTGTTCAGTGCTAAAGAGCAAAATTCAACTACACATTTTCAAAACATTTCGCTTACAGGACTGGTCTTTGTTGTCGCTGTGTTGGTGGTAGCTTGCAGATATTATTCCTTTTGAATATTGCGTGCGTTGCTCTGTCTCTGTGGGTGTTATTTTAAATGACACATTACAGAGGAGGAACATCTATCTTGCGTTATAAGAGACTCATGAACATGTCATTTTTAGTAAGAAATCCTGTTGATAATTTTTTTTTCGTTTTAAAAATGTAGGTTTCATTCTATTATTCCGATCTGACTCTGGCGATGGTTAATTATAAAGAAAGGCTGATGTGAATTTAACACGATATCCTGGAAGCTATCTTAAGGCTTAAGTCAGACAGAAAATAAACCTGAAAGTTTATGTCTAATCAAAGGGTTTTCGAGTAGC
The DNA here is from genome assembly GCF_000327385.1 of Lottia gigantea. Classification (NCBI taxonomy): domain Eukaryota; kingdom Metazoa; phylum Mollusca; class Gastropoda; family Lottiidae; genus Lottia; species Lottia gigantea. The sequence goes on from NW_008708846.1 coordinate 2,038,478, forward strand.
TTCATTTCGTGCCAGTGTTGATATATAAGGAATCAATTCCACCCATAGAGTGGACAGCAACCTCTGCACGTATTTTCAGAATAGATCATGTGTTGTTTTGGTACAATAAAATATTTGTGTTCTTTATTTTTTAGAATAAATCATGTGTTGTGTTGGTACAATATAATATTTGTGTTCTTTATTTTCAGAATAGATCATGGGTTATGTTAGTACAATGAAACATTTGTGTTCTATATTTTAAGAATAGACTATGTGTTGTGTTGGTACAATGTAATATTTGTGTTCTATATTTTTAGTATAGATTATGTGTTGTGTTGGTACAATATAATATTTGTGTTCTTTATTTTCAGAATAGATAATGTGTTGTGTTGGTACAATGAAATCTTTGTGTTCTATATTTTAAGAATAGATCATGTGTTGTTTTGTTACAATATAATATTTGTGTTCTTTATGTTCAGAATAGACTATGTGTTGTTTTGGTACAATATAATATTTGTGTTCTATATTTTCAGAATAGATCGTGTATAATATAATAATATGCATGATATTTGTGTTCTATATTTTCAGAATAGATCGTGTATAATATAATAATATGCATGATATTTGTGTTCTTTATTTTCAGATTAGGATATGATTTGTTAGTTGGTGGTGTATTAAATATGAGAGTAGAGCATTATAAAACAGTCAATGGTTATTCTAATATGTATGTTGGTTGGGGAGCAGAAGATGACGATATGGCCTACAGGTAAGATCATTGTCAATTACATTATAAAGGGATGTCACTATTACAATTTCCACCCGGCTTGCATGGTATCATAATATTGTCTCCATACGATTTCGGTATAGAATAAACAACCCTACCAGCGATGTTTTCAATTTTCCAGAATAGTGAATCAGCAAGTAAATAAGCAAGCCTTATGGTGCGGGAACACGAACAGTCCTGGTCGTGGATTTTTGTCGCTGACTCGAATTATGAGTAAGATCTCACTTATTCCAGCGCTTACACGATTATCGCATTGAAACTAGTTTGATATTTGTCGCCGATTGTTTTATCGTCTGCAAGCGCCAACATCAGATTCGTTTTCCTTTCAATTACACGATGCGCACGTGATTATAGACATAGTGGAAAACAACCGACTGAAGTTTTTTTGATTTCTCGTGTGCTCTGTCCAGTGTAAAACTGCACTGATATTTTGCCCTGCCGTATTCGGTTCGGACTGAGACCAACTCTTCTTGCGGGACTCGAAACTAGCACGGTGTCGATCCCTCTCAACCTGCCGCTTTTTCTGGCGAGCCGTACTCAGGCCCGGATAATTTTTGACAGTTTAAACGCGGTTTTTGTTTTATTGTTGTTAATAACTTAATTATTATAACATATATTCAAGGATTAACATTCTCTGCTGTTGAGCGGAACCTGTTTATTTACAAAGCACTTTAATTGTTAAATGCCATAAATGTATAATGTGTCGGCATCATAATGTAAAGTGAAGTATTAAGCACATTAAAATTAGAATAAAATTTAATATAATTTCCAAGTCAATGGAATAATTTCGCATTTTGAAACTAAAATCATTGTTGTTCCCCTTAACTTGTCATTTATGCTTGTCTTGACTGACATTTTGTATTGCTCTAGGCGACCGATTAAATTTTGAAAAATACAATTGTCATAACATTACACTGTATTGCGAAGGAATTTATCGTTTGAAACAGAAATTGGAAATCGACATTATTTTCTTTACGTCTAAACTAAATCTGACAAGCATGTTTTTCTCAATAGAATTCCACTTTACGTTCGCTATGACCTCATTAATCAACATTAAACCATATCGAGTCACCGTTGAACTGAAAAAAAAAATATCTTTATGTGGATGATAATGATAGATTTGATCTAAAATAAGATAAAACAAAATGTATTGTATTGAAATTGCTTTTGACTACATAGAAATAGTCAAATTGGAAATGGAAGAGGTACAGTTTTCAGTACGTTGATGATCGATTCAATAGAAAATAGAAGAAGGGAGTGGCGTTCGTACCTCATAATATTTATGCGTCTTTATATTCAACTATAAGGATAACCCCGCAATGTGTACCGCAACGTACATCGTGCCTCGTTTATAATGGGCAGCTTTATGTCGTCTTGGGTATAAGGGAGTGAAAGCCCACTTTAGGCCGACTTTCGGAAGCACATGCACAGGCTTCAGAATTCTTCTAAACTTGAGGAAGATTCGAACTTACGGCACCTAATCGCCGAGCAGACGACAATCGAACTCGCTACATCGTCGCATCCGAAGAAATGTTCGGAAGATATCGGAATTTTGAAGGAACGATTAGCACCCTGGACCTTGGTGAAGGAATGATTTTAAAGGGACCATTGTGCCGTTTTTTGACCAATAATGTTCACAGCTCATCGTCGAAATTTGAGCCTTTAAATCCACGTGTGTCCAGAATTATCCGCGTTTCAAAGACGAGACTCTGCTATATAATAGAAATAGGAAAATAAATTCCTAGATATTTTTTAAAAGAACTATGCGATTTCATACATTTCTAGTACTTCTAAAGACTATTTACATATATTCAATACCAAAATAACCATCTAAAAATGGCAAAATGTCTCTTTAATTGAAGTGTATTTTTATGACTCATTGGGCTTGAATTAATTTGACAGCGAGTTCCTGTTTTTAACAGATAAATCTCTGTGATAAAAGGGTTCAATTCTTTCTGGTTAGTTCAAGACCATTGGTGATGTTTTTATCAATTAATTTCCATTATGAGAAAACAAATTCATTTCAAGTAAAGCCTCTGATCACAAGGCACTCGATTTCAAAGAATATTGTAATCTTTTTTAAGTTGAAATAAATAATCAATAAATGAATGTTGTTACTTAAAGGGCAGGATGTGAACGCTCTCAAATTATATCGTTAATCATTAAATCTGACCTCAATGGAACTTGAGAAGATTTAAAGTGATTGAACTACGTCGATTGTTGTTTGACGCATGTGGTCGCTGATGTTCTTAGAAACGTTGACTAACTGACTAACTAACTTTCTTTTTTTTTTCTTTTGTTTGCGATAGTAACATATTGAAAAGTTATTGTTGAGAACGGAGTATTTACTATGTAATATTAGCCGTTAATCCGGTCATAAGGTTTCCGTTTTCGCACGTCTGTGATTTAAGATACGTTACAGTGGAAATTGTGCAGAGATCAATCGGATCACATTCAAGAAATCGGCATTCAAAGTGAATGCCAATACTGGATAACGTCAAAATTGGTTGCTTACTGAAATATGATGAAACAAGTGAAGAATGAAAAGTTGATATTATGTTTAATTACATTAGCGAGGCTCAATCATTAAAGTAATCTTTTAGTGGATGTTAATTCTAGATAACATCATTAAAAGTAGTCACTGACTCCTAGACTTTTGCTTTCATGACGAGGATCTTCGTCGAAGCTGTATGTAGACAAAGATGGGCTGGATGATAGAGGCTACATTAAAAAGACATTAAAAGTAATTAAATTGTTTAGAATTTAGAATAAAATATGTAGTGTAATTATCTTTTGACTTAATGTGGTCGTTTAAAATGCGACCATCTTCACAATGTCAAGTTATTTTGAACTTCAACTAATATCTTGACTTCATTCGACTCTTTCTTGTATCATGCAATGCAGCGATTTAATTGGCTTCGATGCTAGCGAATACAGGAAATCAGAGCCCTGAACATAAAGACTTTAAACATTTTAGCTAATGGTTTACAGACTTTCTGTCTGTCGAGTGGTCTGATTGGCTATAGTCGCTAACGTACAAGCCAACCAAAACGCTGCTTTTAGAAGCTCTCGTTATAAAAGGAAAAAGCATAATGATGTCAAGGAATAAGACGTAGTTCATAGTAGCTTTACATTATGAAGATGAATACGACCTGGACATCAATAGAGCTTGTTTCTGGTTACAAATTAAAGAGCATAATATAACGCCGAGGATTAAAAAGTCATTTGTCTGATAACTTTGCGAGACATTGAAGTAATCTACAGCATTGAAAATGTCCTGTTGACCCATGTGCAAATGGATACAGATAATCTATTGAAGATCTTTGCCATTAGGATTGGGCCAGACCAATCTAATTTTAATTAGAGGCATATCTGGTGGACGGGAATCATTGATTATAGTTGCTGTTATATGGGGTGTTGGGGTGGGGTTGAAAGGGTTAAAAATTGACACCTCATGCCGAGTCAAGAGTACTGACTGTAGTAACAGTATATTTGATGTTTTCTGAGTTATTATTGATATCACGAAAAACCTTGTCCGCCATGACAATTAATTAACGCCAATAATTAAAACTCTATACATGCAATAGTGTGTCAGTTATTATGATTTAAGAAAGAAAATCCAATATTTATGTTAAAACAATATTTTATGCTGATGACATGTGCAAAGCTACGACGAGGTACGGTGTCCGGTGAGGAAATATCAACCATGCCAGTTTATAGAGAGTGCATTTTGGGGGTTTCATTTATATTATGAAATATTGATATTGTATATAAGTTAATGGGGCATCGCAATCAAAGCCCACTGTAAAAAGCGACAAATTGTTCGCTGGTGGGTACAAATCATGAATCTTTGTGCTTCAGTATATTTAATGAAAATTATATATCCTCTGTGTGAGTAATGATGCATTGGATACTATTTATATTCGTCCTAAATTGCCTATGGAAGTCCAAATTGTTTATTATATGCACCGAACACACTGGACACCGCACCTTACCGATTATATTCCCCTGCTGAAATCATACAATAATTTCTAAAACCCCTAATAATAATAGCCTGCTTTCTTTTAAGTACTTGTGTAAAACAGAAATCAACATGATTCTGATTCGAAGCATATTGTTCGCATTTAATACTTCGAGTATGTGCCGTTTTACTTGATCTTGCATGTGTGCAGATGAATAAAAATATGGGCGTCCTCGATTATAGTCAATCAAGGATCCTGAAAGAGGCAATGGATAGAAAAAAGTTGAAAACCGCTGCCCAATTTGAACCCCTCTGTTCTTAGAGGCTGGCACCGCCATTGTAGCCATCATTGAGCTAATGTGGCAGAAACCAAATAATACCTTTACATTTTATTCTTTTGGAATTTTTCCAAGCTTTTTCATTGTCTGTTTGGAATAAAAAGAAACATTACAATTGTATTTAAGTCGAGATGGAATAAATTAGTGCTTCATGTTCAGCTATATTGTCCACAAAAACACTAGTATCTCTTCCAGTTTCACTATTTTAAGTAAATTTAAGACCAGTCCTTGACAGAAAGCCTATAAACATTATGGCTTCACGTCCACAGGCTTTCTTTGGAAGCCTCTGATTGGTTGTATTCGCTATCATGCAATCCAATCAAATCGCTTCGTTTACAAACTTCCATGATACAAGAAAGATGACTAGCCTACTGCAGTTAAGGTATAGGTATGAAGGTCGCAATATCTTGACATTGTGAAGATGCAACAAAGGATATTTTAATTCCTTCAAATTCACGTTACCAAGAACTGCCTCATCCAAATCCAAGGATCTGCAATTTTGAACAGCGAAAATTCTTATTGGCCGATTATAGTTACGTTGGCGAAAGAACATTTTTGCTTTTTTTGCAATGTATATGATCATGAAGATTTTTGTTTCCAAATTATTTCTCCGGTACTATGCATACTATCTATAATGAGTACTATTTGGTGTATTTTTTTTAATTCCAGGATATTGCATACAGGTTTAAAGATTAGCCGTCCACCAGAAAATGTAGCCAGATATAAAATGATTAGACATACAAAAAGAAAACCAACATCTTGGGGAACTCGGTAATTATTTTTAATTTTTCTGCATTTCTAGAAATGGATTGGTCATCTCTTTAATCCCGGCATAGGTCGAGATGCTACCTTCGGATTTTTCAGTCCAGTTTCCTTCTTTGTTAGTGATGTAGGTAAGAGTATAGCTGACATGGAAATCCTTGTAATATGTCCCCGAATGCACACTACATGATGTAACTCGTCTTCATTAATATAAACTTTTCGAAGAAGGACGATATCAGAGTCAAAGCAGGTTTCTTCTCCGTCAAGGTATAATAATAGCTTGACATTGTGAAGGTGGTTTAGTACATACATTACAATAATTCTTTCACGAGAATTATGAAAGTAGTTTCTATTCAGAAACGCAACTTCGCCTACGCGAGCTTCCTAAATGGTTTTGTTTGGTCGTCGATTTTTGTCGCCAACTCGAATCTTCACGTGTGCCCCAGCTTCTACAAAAAGATTTTCGCCGATTGTATTGTTGTCTGCAAGACAGATTTATTTTCCTATCAATTGCATGATCCACACGTGATTATCTACACTAAAAAACTCATTTATTTTACTTTTTAGGCATAAATTATTAAATACAGCAGTCAAAAGATACAAGATGGACGGTTTAAACAGTGCCAAATATAAATTACTGTTTATACATAATGAACAATTATATACTCATATTATGGTGGACATTGACGACGCGTAGGTTTTATTTAGGACGCATAATAATTGTTATGTATAGTTGTATTCAAATCCAGTTTTTACTTGCATATCTTACATGTCACAAATACTTTTAATTTATTGATGAGAGGTTGTTGCATATGAAGGGAATACGTGTAAAGTCGTCATTTTTTGTTTTATAGTGATATTAGTTTTTATTCCAGACGTATCATTTTAGCCTTTTTTTTCTTTTACAGACATTTGTGCTCAAATACATGATTTATGTGTAGATATTTTGTTGCTTGTTTGCAACTTTTATGATTAAGGTCAATATTTAACTTCCACGAGACTAATGTATGTTACGCTGGTTCCGGGTCGACTAGCGATTCAAAACATCTCTTCGCATGCTCAGACCTAAAACTTTACCAGATCAGCAACTGCGATGAACACTAATTACTAATAGGGATTGGTGGGAACAGTGACAGTCGATTAAGATCTATCGATTAAACCGATTGTTCTAGACGCCACTCTTATCGCAAACTGTGTGTGAATCCAACTGCCTTAAAATTCTGTCAGATTCATTGTCGACCTGAAACCATCATTATGAATTCCACCGACTTTGATTTTGGTTTTCTTAAATATTCTAAGTTTTTGAATAATCTTGGAAAATTTAAGTCAATAACTACATTCAACTCAATGAGCTTAAGTCACTTGAATTTTTGTATGTCATATTTGAGAATTCAATTGACAAAAAAAAAAACGTTTTTTGATGTGGAATTTCTATTATCAAACTTAGTAGGTCTACTGTTTGCTTAGACTGGGTGTATGTCTTGCCTTTAAAGAGAGCTTCCTTTATTGCAGTCATTGAGAATATAGTATGTATGTCATTATTTATATTATTTGTGTGGTGGTGAATACGATATATCTTTTCGTGTCAGTAACACTGACACCGACAACTCAATTTGATAGCTACTTAGATTGTATATGATATGTTTCAATTGTGTTTGCACTTTCAGTATACATTACTTATTTGTTTAATAATATCACTTATATCGGGTGGCCCAGAAAAAACGATCACACTTTTCATTTCAGGATTTTTCAACAAGTATCACAGCCAAGACCACGCGACTTTAACTTCATAATTCTAGAGATATTTGACATCTTTTCACCAAATTTCAGCTATATAGGTTGAACCATTTTGACATACCAGCCTTTTTAAAAATTCCTCGTCAAAAAAAAATGATGAAAGTAAATACTGTAGTTTCTCCTCTGAAATTGAACTAATAATCAATGAGATAATCATTTTCGGCACAAATCGCCAAAACTCCCCTTTTCCATGACCAAATATCACCTTTTCGGTCCCACAGAGAGATATTTTATCATATTTCTCTCTAATTCCTCCAGCGGTAAATTTTGTCAGCTGTAGAGAAAACACATTATAAACCATTGGCTAGCTATATCTAAATTCAGAAGGCCATTCTTTCATGGAAAGGGGTTTTTGGGCCATTTGTGCTGAAAATGTCATCCATATTGAACATTGTTTCAATTGTAGAGGAGAAATTACAGATGTTACTTTCGGCATTATATTTTTTGCCTATTATATCTATAGTTGTGAAGTTTAAATATTATGGTCTTAACCTTGATACTCTTTGAATAAATCCAAAAATGAAACATGTTATCGTTTTTTCTAAGCCACCCGATAAACCCAGAATACTTACATACATATCGCCATGCAGTATCTAGATTTAATCTTTTTTCCAGACATAGAATATCTAGTCATATTTTTGCACTGCGAGAATTATTGAATTCATGAGTTTAAGCATAATTTTAATCAAAAATATTAAATCTTGACATCAATTTTATTTAATGGCGTATTGTGAAATTTGTTAATGCCAAAAACTAAAGACAGATTCTTACTACCGCATATTCTTCTGGACAGTGGATGAAATCCGTTTTATATTTGATTGAACGGAATTTAGGTAATTATTTAATTATGTCTTTCTAAAATTTGAGCCCAGAGGAAAACACAGATCTACAAATAACACATGTAAAATGTAAGAAAACATAAAGGTTTTCACTTTTTAATTCTAGCTTTCCTTGTCTTTGTCAAATTTGAGGCATTCGTCTTCCAATGACCTTAGAAATTGCTTCTTAAATTATGCTTGTTTCGACCTCCACTCGAAATATATGTTTTAGTAGCGACATTTCTATTGACAAAGTCTAAATTAGAGTCGTTTTATATAATATAGTAAATAATGACTTATTTCTCCATCGATCTAAAGTACTAAAATAATAGAAAAGAATAAAAAAAAAATATTTTGATCGACAATGATATGTAAAATACTTCCTATGGATTTTATGCTAGTTGTTAATTTATGTTCCTGGAATTCTTTTTATTGTACTCACTTTTTGAAGCCTGTGAATGTTTTTTAATTATACCAAAAGTTGTTTTAGGGTACAATGTATATTAGTCCGAAACATCTGACTCTATACCAGCCTCTGATGGATATTTTGACAGTTGTCAGCTGGAGTAGAGTCAGAAGAAAACGACCCTGTTAAAAGTTCGGTTTAAATGTATAATAGAATTAATTTTAGTGTAGAGTGATCTCATGAACAGTATTATCATACTATAGAACGAGATTTTGGCACAGCTTACGCACATTTTACTGTGTGTGTAAGCTGTGTCAAAATTTGAATTAATTCAGAAGAAAATAAATTGTTGAGCTTTCTTTGTATTTTAAATCCTGGTTCCCAACCTCTTCGCCTTTCACCATGACTGCTATCGAGCAAATAATGGGCCGACTATACAAATTGTCCATTGTATACAGGCGCTGCTCAATATATTTAGGGACACGCCATATTTGTAACATTGTGCAAGAAATGCAAATTCAGATTTAATGTAAGATCATTCTAACTGTATTGGTGGTTTTACAAACCTCATGCTTAAATAGTCATTAGTTTATCGAGTGCATTTACAGCATAATATTATTTTCAATATTTTAGACTCGATTGATTATCGATATCGCTTGCAATCAAACGAGACCAAGATATGTCTTGTGCATTTATGTTATGTTATGTATATGAATGCTATTACAGTCGAGTGTTTCCAAGTCTGGTTATAATAAATTTCCAGTTTAGATTTTATTGTGTATGTTAAGACTTTTTATTCAAACATAATTTATTATGTACACAATATTATTATACAATGAACATAAATAAAAATATAGAAATCATGATCTTGATATATAAGATTGGAATACAATCATTTCAATGAACTTGGAAAATGTTCGGGTCGCAGGGTCCCGACTTCTTTAAGGGACAGGTGCGCCATATGGGGGGAGGGGGGGGGGCGTGGGGTTGAGTCTTGAATATTATGTAAATAGTCTTCAGAAGTACTAGAAATGTACGTAAATCACACACTTCCTTTTAAAATACTTCAAACAAAGAATTTTACTCACTATTTCTATGTATATCTTTTTTATATACCACAGAGTATTTTAAATTGACGAGTCGTGATTTTAACATTCAATCGCGGATATTTCTCAACGCACATGGATTTAAAGGATTAAATTTCGACGGTGAGCTGTGAACACTATTACGGATTGCTTAACTAAAACAATCTCGTTTCTGTTGACTATTGGTAACAAAAAAACGGGCTACCTGTCCCTTTAAATGCATTATGCCATCCGTCCAACACAAAATTTTGACTTTTTGGGGTAGGCGTATGCCAAGGGCTTACAGGAGATAGTTTATATAGAAGTTTCAATTCAGTATGAATTCATTTTACTTACATGATTTCATCTCATTAATTTATCCACACTTTTATAATAGGGGCTAACATGAAAAGAACGTCTACGTTTGAATGTGACCATGACCTGATGTTCGTGTGCTGTAAGTTAAACATACCTGGACATGAAAAAAAAATTAATGCCGCTATCGTGGTAAAATTTCCCTCATTACACACTGAATGACATTGGCCGTCTTTTTGCAGTCGCACAAAATGTAAGAGAAATATCACTTAGAATACGCTTCATTCTATGTATTTTATTTTTTGATTGAACACTGTCACTTATTAGCTGACGGAGCTTAACAAGACACGTTGAACCAGAGCCAGTTTATACAAAATTCCACAACTAAAACCCTTGTCATAGAATATAGTCAGAAGGCGCATCGAGGTTGACAGATTTACCTACTTGTCTATGATAAAGACTATATAGCTCTGATAATCCAATTCGTTATGAAAAAACAAATAAGATGGTAATATGCCATGAGAGTATATCATTAACATTCTTGATCAAGATTGTGAATGAAAAATTTATTCAGGACCTTGTGAATGTCGTGGATAAGTAGCCTTAAAGACCAAAACAAGTAGGCCCTTCGAAGTGAGATTCTTTGTGGTGGGGGGGGGGGGGGGGAATTATATATCCAGAGTTTCCTTGGTTACCGGTTTGATGTAAACCTATCTATCCCTTTTCTTTTTTTTAGATTTTTTTAGCCTTTTCTTTGCAGGTCACTAATTAAGGGGAGATAAATCTAACGTGAACTATTGTGAGTCCGATTTGACCTAATACTTTAAGGTCGAACTGGCGTCTGGGCGATTTATCATTGGTCAGTTCGTATCAACTGCAGTCTTGTACAAATTTCTAATATTGCAAAGTGATGTTAATACAGAATAATCTTGTGTAAAAGAAAATAACAAAATGTTATGATTACAAAAGGCGTACATAAAGAATATTAGCCAATTTCATAATGTAAGGTCAAGGACAACCAGACACTATTTGTGGTTTCTGCAAAGCGAACTTAACCCAAGATGGCTGAATTTTGTAAATTATTGCGGGAAAAATTAACGAAATATGGAATAAAACTAAGATGTGTTTGATATAGAATTCATCTGTCTCTCAGAAATGAAGTGTGTGATTCCTGGACTCAATGTGAAGATATTTGGACGAACTGTTCACTCACTTAGCAAGATAGGCGATGAGTTATACTTTGAACCTATGCAACAGGGTCTGGCCATTCGGACTGTCAACTCGACCAGATCTGCATATGCATACATATTGTTTGCCCCGTCATTCTTCAGTAATTATGATGATGGGTCGTCATTATTGAATTCGAATGGTTCAGATGCTGAGGAAGAAGACATCATGCGTTGTAAAGTGAATATGAAATCTATATTGACAGTGTTCAAATCCTTGTCATCTATCGAAAAAAGTGTCGAAAGATGTAAAATATCTTTAAATAATAAGGACTCTAGACTCGTTTTTCAACTATATTGCAAGCATGGTATTGTCAAAACCCATAACTTAGCTTTTATTGAATGTGAAACTCTACAGGCAGTTTTTTCAAAGGACTTGACCCCAAACAAACTGACAGCACATCCAAAATTATTATGTGACGCTGTTGTGAATTTTCAAAACAATCAAGAGGAAGTGACATTAATAGCAAAACCTGACAAAATTTCACTCAAGAATTATGTTGAAGATGAAGTAGATCCTAAAAAGGTTGTGTTGACTGAAATGCATCTAAATCCAAAGGAATTTGATACCTGTCAGTTAGGTGTTGATGCTGAAATAACATTTTGTTTGAAGGAATTGAGGGCAATTCTAGGACTTGCAGATGTCATTAGCCTGCCACTGAATATACATTTTGAGAGAGCTGGAAGGCCAGTGGTTATTTCTATTGACAGTGATGTAACGTTTGAAGCAAATTTTGTTTTGGCAACTCTTGCTGATGTTGACACTTCAAGTAGTCAATCAAGATCAGTATCTCAAAAAACTGGTTCTTCAAAGCGAATGTCTAAATCTAATTCACTTAACGAGGCACACACTTCAAAAAATCTTCATGATGATGAATTTGAGGATGATTTTGAAGAAATGATCTGCAATGATCCAACAGTTGACCAGATGACATCAATGGTCACGGAACATTCCACAAGAAAAGATGATAAAAATCATAATACATCAAGAAATAGTTCCTCAAGTACCAATGCTTCTAAAAGCTACAAAAATTCAGAACAAAATGGGATTTCTAAGGAAAAAAGTGCTAGTGCATCTTCAAATATTCTAAAGAAGAACACAAGTTCCAATATGAAAACATCAAAAAGTTTGGCTCCTACTGTGGACCATAATAGTCCCACTCCATCCCCAAGTGATCAGTCAGGAAGTCCTGTTATTCCATTCCAAAGTGAACCATTTAAGCCTCATCTTTCTGCTCTGAGACTGGATGAGTCTGAGATGCAAGATCTTGATGAAGAAGATGACTTAATTCCCGGAACACCACCAAGTAAAAAGTTCAAATCCATGGTGTTTGGATTTAGCCAGAGTAGTACACAATATGAATCATCTCAACAAGCTGGAACTGTTTTAGCTGTGGACACTGATGAAGATGATTAATAAAATTGCCTGCTTTACCACTGGTATATTTATTTGTGATGCTTATGTAGTGCTGAAACAAGTTAACTGTACTGGATATCAGTTGAGCTTATATTAGTGACATTTTGAAATATGCCTAATTGAAAATACTTGGGAGGAACCAGTCTGCTTATTGCTTACACATAAATGAAATAACTAAGTTATTGAGGCGCCATTTAACAATAATCTAGACAAAATAATATATTTAATAATATATTTATTACATTTTAGTAATCACAATTTATAAGTACAAATTATACAATCACATCAATAGCCAGTTATAACTTCGAGTTGTATATAAGTTAAATAGAAATAATATCACATGGAAAACATGGAGGGAATAGTAAATTTATATCACATCATTCCACAGTAAAGTCATGTTCCTTTAGCAATGGTGGCATCTAACTGTTGCTTTCATAATCACATATTCTTATCATGTTAAAGATCCTTAGACAGTTAGAAATCGAAAAATGCCGCTGTCTTGGTAAAATTTCCCTCATTGCACTCTGCATGGCATTGCCCGTCTTCATTAGCTCACAAGGTGTAGAAAAGTAGAACGTAAAATACCATTCATTACATTTCATTTGTTCTATTAAAAATTTTAAATGTACTGCTAAGAAAAACCATCAAGATCAAAATAAGCATGATTTAAATGTCTGTTTGAAATATTAGGTCATGTGTTAAATTTTATATCATGATAATAATCATTATATTTTGTCATTTTTAAATGAGTTGATATTGTAACTATAAACTGAACAATGCAATTTTTCTCTCATTATGTTAACTTATTACCGTATATAAGCTATATATGTAGTGTAGGACTTATCATCTGTTCCATCAGGGAAAAAAGAGCTTCAACTGTGAAAATAAATATTGAAGCTTAGCTTAACAAACAAAATTGTTTCTGTGATTAAAATCTGAATGAACTTCAATGGAAGTAAAAAAGAACAGGACTGTGGTTGAAAATTAGTTTGATTACAATAGAGACCAAAATATCAATTTGTATTCTAATTTTGATAAGATTGCTCTAGGGCTAGCCTTGCCTTTTTAAAGCTGATAATCCATTTCAGATAAAAGTACCTTATATGTAAAATTCTTTACAACCATGACAGTTCACAAATTCTATCAGAAAATAGCTTTCTACAAATTGCTTTCTACAAATTGCTTTCCGAATGAAAAAATAAGCACTATCAACTGAATATTATATTTATTCACATTTTAATGTCAAAAATCACAATTTACAAATTATACAATCACATCAATAGCCAGTTATAACATCGAGTTGTATATAAGTTAAATAGAAATAATATCACTTGAAAAACATGGAGGGAATAGTAAATTTATATCACATCATTCCACAGTAAAGTCATGTTCCTTTAGCAGTGGTAGCATCTAACTGTTGCTTTCATAATCACATATTCTCGTCATTACAATAGTAGATATTAGTTGAAAATTGTGTTCTCCAGGGTACATAACTTGCTTTGTCAAATCATTCATTCAGGAGTTATATTTGTATGTTTGGCATTTCGGCCATTTCGACATTAATTTGAACTTTGAGACTCAATTATCAGAAAAGAAATTTGATGTAAACAATTTTTAGGCTGGTTATTCAAACATTTGCTTCTATTTGGTTGAGAAGTAAACTCTCTACAATTCAAAGTTATTGATGAGAATATTGGTTTGTGAAAGCAATGGTTAGATGTGGTTAAGATAAGTACACCTTTGATGAAGGAACTTGCACAAGCCTTTCTTTAATAATAATTTTGAAAAAAATCACTATATAAGTTATAAGAACTGTTATTCTGCAAGTTGTTTTGATTAAAAAATACAAGTGCCATAGGGTTTGGTATAACAGATACAATTTTTCAAAAAAATGCACATCTTTTCCCGAATTTTATTAAATAGAGCTCTGATGAAATATGAGTGTATAGTATCACACAAAATTTTTATTTATTCATTTTTTTTTTTGAAGATTTCAACATGCTCATTGATCGGTGATACTTTTGATCATAGGTTGAGTAACAGGCCAATTCTCAGGATTACAATCAAGGGCAGCTAGCTCTTCATCTGTTCTCTCACCTTGAGAGTGTATTGGCATCTGAGTTCCATTAATGTTCAATAGTTTCAGTTCTAGTGGACCAAGCTGCAGATAGTCCTAAAAAAAAAAAAAATAATTTAAAGAAGCCATCTCTTAATGAAA
Organism: Lottia gigantea; assembly: GCF_000327385.1. Taxonomy (NCBI): domain Eukaryota; kingdom Metazoa; phylum Mollusca; class Gastropoda; family Lottiidae; genus Lottia; species Lottia gigantea. The sequence continues at coordinate 2,053,563 of NW_008708846.1, forward strand.
CAAACCATATTGTAAGATTGTAGAGGCAATGACACATAATTCAACTCATGATACTTGGAGAATAAATAAAGCAGTATTGGGTCAGGTTTTAATACATGTGGGCGTATATAGCAGCCGTCTGTCCACAATTATTGTGGACATGCTAGAGAGCCAGTTTGTTGATGGATTTTAACAAAACTTGGTACGAGTGTTTGTAATCACCAAAGGATGAACCCTATTGAAAAGTATTTCATTAGTTATTGCCCTTGTTTGTGAATATTTGTTGTGGACATGATAGAGAGTTTATTTCTTGATGGATTTTGATAAAATTTTGATAAAATTTGTGAATCTTTGTTATCACTTACAGATGAACCGTATAAAAATTTGGAGTAAAACTTACACTAAAATCTTCCACTTCAAAGAATAAATTTTTATAGAAATCAAAACTAGATTGTGTATCTCTAATTTCTGAAATAAAATAAATACATTAGAGTTCTAATATGGATTGAGGTAACAATTGCATGATGTAATTTTTCAATCTTGTTTCCTCCTGTCAGTGATGCAGATAGGAAGGATTAATGTTCAGTAAGGACCATTAACTGAGGCCCTGTGTTACAGACTGTGTACGCAAAAGACTTCTGAACAGTTGGAAAATCAGAGCTAATGCTGCTTTCCTTGCAAATTTTTCTCATTGAACACTGCATCAGGTTCAGAAATGTAGGACATTAAACTCCATTCATTGCATTTTAAAACTTTTTGGGATTAACAAAAGATTAAAAATCTAAACTAGACTAAGAAGTATCAAATTAATATAAAACATGGCTTACTGTCATCTAATTCATCATCACTATCATCATCTTCATCACTCATTTCTTTAGCTATTATAGACATTATCTTATCTTCTATAGCTTTCTGTTTGGCACTTTTAGGTCTCTCTGAAATCAAGTTCAATAGTACCTTTAAAGGCTATCATAATTATGTTACAATAATAAAATAAATTTAAAACGAAAGTATTCATCTCATACTCTGGCCATGTCTTTCTGGATCTGAATCACATGACTTGAATCCTGTTACAAATCAAGCCTACACAAGGAATTAAGGTAGGTTTTCAGTGTGTGACCTTTGCAATTGTTTGAAAAAATCATTGACGAACTGGGTGTAGCCTTTGCAATCATAAACAAACTGGGAAGCCTTTGCAATCATAAACAAACTGGGTGTAGCCTTTGCAATCATAGACAAACGGGGTGTAGCCTTTGTAATCATTGACAAACTGGGTGTAGCCTTTACAATCATAAACAAATTGGGTGTAGCTTTTCCAATCATAAACAAACTGGGTATAGCCTTTACAATCATAAATAAACTGGGTGTAGCCTTTGTTCTCATTGACGAACTGGGTGTAGCCTTTGCAATCATAAACAAACTGGGTGTAGCCTTTACAATCATAAACAAACTGGGTGTAGCCTTTACAATCATTGACAAACAGGGTGTAGCCTTTGTAATCATAAACAAACTGGGTGTAGCCTTTGTAATCATTGACGAACTGGGTGTAGCCTTTACAATCTGGCTGTAGCCTTTACAATCATAAACAAACTGGGTGTAGCCTTTACAATCATAAACAAACTGGGTGTAGCCTTTACAATCATAAACAAACAGGGTGTAGCCTTTACAATCATAAATAAACTGGTTGTAGCCTTTACAATCATAAACAAATTGGATGTAGCCTTTTACACTCATAAACAAACTGGGTGTAGCCTTTACAATCATAAACAAACTGGGTGTAGCCTTTGTAATCATAAACAAACTGGGTGTAGCCTCTGTAATCATTGACGAACTGGGTGTAGCCTTTACAATCATAAACAAATTGGGTGTAGCCTTTACAATCATAAACAAACTGGGTATAGCCTTTACAATCATAAACAAACTGGGTGTAGCCTTTACAATCATTGACAAACAGGGTGTAGTCTTTGTAATCATAAACAAACTGGGTGTAGCCTTTGTAATCATTGACGAACTGGGTGTAGATTTGCAATCATAAACAAACTGGGTGTAGCCTTTGTAATCTTAAACAAATTGGGTGTTGCATTTGCTTGCTTTCAACGAATTGAGTATTATCTTAGCAATAATTCAACAGACCAGATGTGACTTTGCTAACTATCAAAACATTGGTTCTGACCTTTGCTAGCTTTAAACAAATTAGGTGTGGTCTTTACAATCATTCAACAAATTCGATTTGACCTCAAAAAGTAAGAGCCACCCACCCTCAATACTTGACTCAGATTTATAAAATGTGACAAACCTTTTGGAGGTGGAGTAGATGTTGGTGATTTTTGATTGATTGACAGTTGATTTAAATCTATTTCTAAGATACATGAATCTTCTAAATTTTCACCATCTTCAAACTGTGTCAAATAGAAACTCCTGAAATAACAGTAACAAAAATTATTAAAGGGGAAGTGTGCTGTAGTTGCATAAAAGCAAAAATAGGGACTAAATCTTCTCTCCCAATGTTCAACAATGTTTGAGTGTTTGTTGATATTGTGCAGTTCATTTTGTTTTTTTACTTTATGTCAGAAAAGGAGCTATCCTTGTTTTTTTTAAACCTTATTTGGTTTATAAAAATAATTCAAAAAACAGTTTGATTTGATTAAATTTTTCACTCTATGATATAACTTCTTCATTTAAAAGAGATGTGTGTTTATTTTAATGTTAATCACAATAACATAATATTTTTGAACTTTTTATATCATAGTCTAAATGTTAGTCTAGTAGTCTAGTAAGAACTAAATGTTTCAGTGAAAAAGTTTTGAAAATCTGATTGATTGATTGATTTCAAATATTGATATTAATGAAATGAAATGAATGGAGATTTACGTCCTACTTTTCTACACCATGTCGGCTAATGAAGACAGTGGCTAGGACAGTGGCATTAGCCTGCTCTTTTTCGATTTCCAACTGTCCACAGATATTTAACGTGCACAGCCTGTAGCACACAGGGCCTCTGTTTATTGTCCAATTCGAACGACTAGACGCTTTTTCCATGTCAGCCCTCTCATCTGCATCACTGCCAGGGGGAAAGTGGGTTGAAAAATCCGAAAGTATTATCTCGACCTATACAGGGATTGAACCCTGGACCTTCGGGTTAGCTAGCAAGCAACTAACTCACTGAGCCACCAAAGCTCCCATTGATATTAATGAAAGAACCAAGAATAATTAGACTATGTTGACAAAAATTGATAAATATGAGCGCAAAAGGATAAGTTATTTTGAAGCTGTTACAACTCCCCCTCAAATCTTTATATCAATATTCCTAGCAACACTAGCATACCTATTTTGAAGCTGTTTTATCTACTTGCATTGAAATAAAATAAAACATGTAAGGGAATGTAAAGAGGTTTTCTTAATTTTTTATGTGTATCGAGCACACTGATAGCATCAATTTGTACCATTCCAATTTTTATTCAGATGTCTGTAACTTTTGCAATTCCACAAAAAATATCACATAGTCTAAGGTCTTGCGGTATTAGTGACGTCATCAAACACTAAAAATAACTTACTTGGAAATTTTTAGATCATCAATAGTACAATCAAATAGATTGCTCATGATTTCTAAATTACGTTTTTCTAATCTCTCTACTTCTCCTTTAACTTTCTCCATCTCATTCTGATGTATTGCAACCTACAATATTTGCATGTATTTGATTTGAAACATGAAATTAAATAAAACTGCACACATTTTGACCAGATATTAAGTAAAGTATTGGCCAGGTTTTAATGTGACATATGAAAAAGGAAAGTTTCAGCAGGATTTCTATCAAAATTTATTGAAGGTTGAATTTCGTGATATAAAATAGTGGACCACAGCCATATACGCTCACCACGGCATGCGGATGGTAAATATTGAAGATTTTGGGGCAAGGGCAATAACTCTGCTTAATAGCTCAAATTCGAACTTGATCTTCGTTTTATGAATATGTATACACATACCGAATTTCATTTGATTCCATCAAAAAATCTAGATTTTAGAGTGTTTACGAGCAAATGTTGATGGACAGACTGACGGACGGACAGGGGTACCGACAATATACGTGCACATAGAGAGATGTGGGTGTATAAAAATGGAAATGCTGATTTGAATTAGTGGTTGAGATTATATATCTTACCCTTTTACAGCTGTCGTGTTCACTGGAATTATGACTGAAGATGACTTATGGACTTAATGTTTTATGCAAAGGATTGTATGTACTCTGTGCTGTTTTTAGAAATCCTCTTTTTGGGTTTTTGTATGCCTATTTTTGACTAATTTTTGGTCTAGATTTGGAATTTGTTGTCTGAAATTGCATTTTCTTTAAGATTTCGGGAGATGATTCTAAAAATAGTCGTTTTGTGTGCAGTGACAGTCACAGATGTTAATAAAATGTAGTGGTCTACTTTCGGTTTGGCTAGCTCAAGATTTTCATGATCTTGATATATTGAATTTTTGTCCAGAAACTAAGCATTGGCCAGGCTTTCATGTGACATTGGAAAGTTTTCAACGAGATTTCTGGAAAAAGTTATAGAAGGTTGAATTTCGAGATTGAACATGGAAACAGAAGGCAAATGAATTATCAGAGTTGGTCCTGTTAATCAAGGTCATTAGACTTCACACTTACCTCCCTTTTTAACCAATCATTATCCAGAACTTCTTGTCTGCTATGTTTATCTAATTTCTTCATAGCTTTCTGTTAAAAAAAAAAAAACCATCATATCTATTTAGCAAATGATACATTCCAAATTAAAGGGATTGTAAAGAGGTTTTCTAAATTGTTTATGTGTATCTGGGACACTGATAGCATCAAATTGCACCGTTCCAATTTTCATTCCAATGTCTGTGGTTCTTGCAATTCCACGTCTTTTATGACGTCACTGCATAGATATTCCAGTAGCTCCCCTCTAGTGATGTCATAAAACACGTTAGTTTTAGTGGAATTGCAAGAAAATTGGAATGGTACAAATTGATGCTATCAGTGTCCCATATACACATAAAAAGTTTAGAAAACCATTTTACAATCACTTTTAAGTTAGTCATGCAGTGAATCTTCTAAACTAAATTTAGATATTTTGCATTCTAAATCACATAATGTGTCACTCTGCACATAATTTATAGACGATGGCAATGTCCAATTCATATCTTATATAATCTACACATATATAGAATCCATTATCTAATTGTGTATTATTTACATCTAAATTCAAATTAACAATGCATATTTATAAGATTTTGTGTTTTTTGATATAAATTGTCATTAACATTGTAACACTTTCTTTCAAACTAGTCAATTACTTACAGTATGAGTTTTTAAAACCTCCCAACATAACTATTTGAACTTATTTCTTAGACTTCATCCAATAAATTCACAGATTGTAAAAGTTTTAAACAGAGTTAAAAAAAATGGTGGACCAACTTACTTCTGAAGCTAAATCTTTTTGTTTAGCTAAAGTATCATCAGTATATACTTCTATTTCTGTTTTACTCTTCTCTAAGGATTTATGTAAATGACCTAGAAACAAAATGATTAAAACATTGGAGAGTTTCTAACCTTTGGCCTCTTTACAATATCAAGCCTTATACTGCAATAAGTAGCTTTCTTGTATCACAGAATACTGTTATTTAATTGGCTTAGGTTGTACACTAGTGAATACAGCCAGTCAGAGTCCTGGAGAGAAAGACCGTGAATATTATGTCTTAGAGTTTACAGATTTTCTGTCAAGGCCTCTGATTGGCTGTATTATCTTACATACAGTCCAATCAAATCAAAGCATTTACAAACTTCTGTGACACAAGAAAGGACAAAGTTTGGAACAGCTTGATATTGTGAAGATGGCACCTTAATGGCCTTATGAAGAAAATTGAAATGAGAAAAATTTACTTGGTTTGGGCTTCGGTAAAATGATGAAGTAGGTCAGGCCTATCAGCTGATCCATATTTCTTCATGAAAAAGTGAGCATTAAAGATGGGTTTCCTTTTTTTGGTAGTGTCAAATTAAGCAAACTATTTGATAAATTGGTGTTTCTAATGAATTATCATGTATTCTTAATCATATCATTATGTCCATATTGCATATAATTTAGAGTTTCAACCCATCATAAATGTCCATGTATGGACAGTCTGGATAAACAAAAAAAAGATTTTTTGACATTTCTTGATCGGTCACTCATTGGAATTCTGCTGGTAATTCTCTCCTAATTTAGCTAATTATGAACTAATTATGATTACGCACCTGTGAGATAAACAGGTATTTTTCCAAGTCATTAGAACACTTTCTATTCATATAAGTATTAGCATTTTCATGTTCATAAATGAAAATAAGGGAACTTGATTTTAATAATAGCTTGCAAAATT
>NW_008708846.1:2059970-2061171 GCF_000327385.1 Lottia gigantea
AGGATTAATGTTCAGTAAGGACCATTAACTGAGGCCCTGTGTTACAGACTGTGTACGCAAAAGACTTCTGAACAGTTGGAAAATCAGAGCTAATGCTGCTTTCCTTGCAAATTTTTCTCATTGAACACTGCATCAGGTTCAGAAATGTAGGACATTAAACTCCATTCATTGCATTTTAAAACTTTTTGGGATTAACAAAAGATTAAAAATCTAAACTAGACTAAGAAGTATCAAATTAATATAAAACATGGCTTACTGTCATCTAATTCATCATCACTATCATCATCTTCATCACTCATTTCTTTAGCTATTATAGACATTATCTTATCTTCTATAGCTTTCTGTTTGGCACTTTTAGGTCTCTCTGAAATCAAGTTCAATAGTACCTTTAAAGGCTATCATAATTATGTTACAATAATAAAATAAATTTAAAACGAAAGTATTCATCTCATACTCTGGCCATGTCTTTCTGGATCTGAATCACATGACTTGAATCCTGTTACAAATCAAGCCTACACAAGGAATTAAGGTAGGTTTTCAGTGTGTGACCTTTGCAATTGTTTGAAAAAATCATTGACGAACTGGGTGTAGCCTTTGCAATCATAAACAAACTGGGAAGCCTTTGCAATCATAAACAAACTGGGTGTAGCCTTTGCAATCATAGACAAACGGGGTGTAGCCTTTGTAATCATTGACAAACTGGGTGTAGCCTTTACAATCATAAACAAATTGGGTGTAGCTTTTCCAATCATAAACAAACTGGGTATAGCCTTTACAATCATAAATAAACTGGGTGTAGCCTTTGTTCTCATTGACGAACTGGGTGTAGCCTTTGCAATCATAAACAAACTGGGTGTAGCCTTTACAATCATAAACAAACTGGGTGTAGCCTTTACAATCATTGACAAACAGGGTGTAGCCTTTGTAATCATAAACAAACTGGGTGTAGCCTTTGTAATCATTGACGAACTGGGTGTAGCCTTTACAATCTGGCTGTAGCCTTTACAATCATAAACAAACTGGGTGTAGCCTTTACAATCATAAACAAACTGGGTGTAGCCTTTACAATCATAAACAAACAGGGTGTAGCCTTTACAATCATAAATAAACTGGTTGTAGCCTTTACAATCATAAACAAATTGGATGTAGCCTTTTACACTCATAAACAAACTGGGTGTAGCCTTTACAATCATAAACAAAC